>NW_027528345.1:11950646-11975426 GCF_008692635.1 Crocuta crocuta
AAGTTCAGCCTGAAAAAATAAAATTTTAAAAATAAAAATAAAAAATGAAAACTTTAAAAATAACAAGAACAGAAATTTAAAATACATGAAGCTACAACACTGTATTAGAATACAGTGTTACCCATGAACTCCTCAGGGGTCGTTGACCACAAGTCTGAGAGCAAAAGGCCTCTCCAGCCCCCACCCCACCCTTCCCCTCAGCCAGGTTTAAGGTCCAAAGTCGACTTGAGTCAGTTTGGGTGGCATGTGACCTCTAAAAAGCTTACGCTTTAATGACAGGGCAATCCTGTGTTCTCTGGCCCCAAATACCCAAATACCCTCCATCCTCCAGGATGGAAGGTGTGACCTAAGAATGGCCAGCCCACTTGGGACACAATCAGTCTGGAAAAAGAAGAGTGAGGGTCAGGCCACTAATGAATGCTGTCTGCAGAGCTGGGTGGAAGGGGTGACTGCCATGGCCTGTGTTTCCAGGGAGCCCCTCCGTCCCAAGAGAAACTGACTAGCCGACTGGGTAGCTGCGGAACCGCACGATGCGTGGGGTGGGAGGTGGGGGGGGTGGAATCCTTTGGGATAACCTGAATCCCAGCTTTCTTTCCTCACTAGCCTAGAAAGAACAGATAGCCCCAGCCTCTTGAGCACCCAAGGGCCAAAGAGACCAGTCAGCAACGGGACATTCCCAGCTTCTTACTAATTCCCACTGACCTGGGGCTCCTGTCACCTATGAATGACCCCCCCCACCCCGCACAGAAATTCAGTCTCCTCCAGGCGCCACTGGTGATGCAGAGCCTCGTGGCCAGGTAGCTGGTCTCTTCCTCGAGTCCCCCTCTCTGGCCCCTCCTGTGCTCCCTCCACAGCCCTAAGCGGTGCCACTCTGCTGCCACTGACCCCCCTCCGCACAGGGAAATGCCAGGAACAGAGTCCTTGAAAGCACAGCCTGTCCTTGTTCCTCTTCTCTGGGGCCCAACTGTCTGGTAAGCTCCTTAAAAGTGGGACGGCATCAGAAAACCATGCATGTGGGTGAAAAGCTACCTCGACAAACATCTCTGGGGCCTGGCACACAGCCTTTGCCAAGCGGGCCATGTCTGTGGCACAGCAAACAAGGCCAGGGCTGGGGAAGGTCCTCTGGTCCTCCCTGGCCACGTGGGAAGCCGAGGGTTCTTGTGGGAGATCTGCCCTGCTCAGGGCCTGGTGCACAGGCGCCCAGTGAGTATGTGGGGAGTCTCAGGGACCCAGGAATCCCAACCCTGGCTGGGCCTCCTCTGGGGGTAGACCAGAACCCCAGGGCCTGGCAGGTGCTCAACACAGCATTGCTACGGGTAAAGTGCATCCTTGGCCTCGCATCTTCCGACCCATCCCTGATTGGTCCCAGATCGGGGCTAGGGACCCGGTGGCCTGAGCCTGCTTGGGCCGTGAGCAGAGATACAGGAAGGTGTGCTTTCCCCTCCCAGATTCCTGAGGGAGCCAAGCTGCCTCTCTTCTCGCCCACCTCCTGAGCTCTGCTCTCTGCTCTGATCCGACTTTGGGGGGAGCTTCACAGATGGCCCAGAACTTTCACACAAACGCCCTCTTTTTCTCCTGGGTTCTGAGTTACTGAGCAGGTCCCCAGAGGCAGGCATGTACTTCAGAGACAAAAGGGCACACTCTTTAAAATCAGGGCCTCTGCCACCTGTGAACTCACTAGTGTTCTTATCCCCATTTTACAGATGAGAAATTGAGACCCAAACAGAGTGACTCATCCAGGGCAATTATACCTAATTAGTGTCCGGGTCATTGCAGCTCAGGGCTTGGCCCCTAGGGAGGGGTCCATGATTGGTCTTTTTTTTTTTAATGTTTATTTATTTNGTAGTGAGACAGAGTACAAGCAGGGGAGGGAGGGGCAGAGAGAGAGAGGGAGACACAGAATCTGAAGCAGGCTCTAGGCTCTGAGTTCTCAGCACAGAGCCCAACACGGGGCTTGAACTCATGAACCGTGAGATCATGACCTAAGCTGAAGTCAGACGCTTAATTGAATGAGCCGGCCAGACGCCCCCACCATTAGTCATTTTAAATGGAGCCAGGTTGGGGCGCCTGGCTGGCTCAGTCAATAAAGCATGTGACTCTTGGTCTTGGGTTTGTGAGTTCCAGCCCCACGATGGGTGTAGAGTTTACTTAAAAAAACTTTTTTTTAAATTAAAAATTAATAAAATAAAATGGGGTCAGTGTCACAGCCCTGTGGAGACTGGCCCGTGACCACAGCCCAGAGCTCCCATTCCCGGAGAAACCCCGCCCCACATCCAGTCCCCAAGATGAATTGCGAAGGCTGACACTGCCCACACCTCAGCTCAAAAGGAAAAGAAAGCAAGGCCCCCAGGTGACTCCCGTGCAGTCCGCTCTCCTTGGCAGGGCACTGACAGCAACGACAGCCCTGAGCCTGTCATTCGCATTCCCGACCAGTCCTCATGGCACGCGGTCATTCAAGGCTGGAACTCGGGGATCCCGGCTATTGCCTCATTTAATCCTCATGATCACACTCATGAGGGCACCATTTCACAGGCAAGATACAGAGTGTTTAATTAATACGTGCTACTTGAGTGTAAATCATGATTGGAGACACGACAAAAATGCTCAGAAAAGAGTTAGACTTTCTTGCCGCTCAACCATGTTCCCGGGCACAAATAGGCTCCAAAACAAAACAAAAACAAAAACAAATCCTTGAACGTCCTCTCTCCAGGCAACACACTCAGAGATGACATGACCAGCCCTCACCCCAACACAGGCAGTGTGAACCCATCCCAGCTGAAGGCCGGCCCAGCACCTCAATTGCCACCCCTGGTCCCTTGGCTCAGGCTAGACCCCTGCCAGGAATAAGGCCATGGAGACATCGCTGAGTGTGAAGATCAGGAGGCTACCAGCCTACTCGGCCCTCTGCACATCAGCAGGGGTCTGGACTACATGCAGGGTCCCCGTGGGCTTGGGGGGCCCAAGAACCCTCAAAGGCAGAATGCAAAGGCTGAAAAAGTGCAGTTTTCAGGGAAAGGCTTTCATCAGTCCCTCTGAGGGGCCCGTAAATCAGAAGAAGTGATGGACAATTTTGAAGCCCCCTTCCATCCCTAGTGCCCTTGGGCTCTGTGCATTTAAGCAGAAATCCCCTCCCCATCCTTTAATGCTGTCTCCGCAGCAGCTCCAGGAAACTCTCAGCTTTCCTGCTTCCTTGACTGTGTCAGAAGGCTCGGGACCCAGTGCCATGCAGGGTCTCTCCTGTTTGGATCCCACCAGAAGGGAGCAGGGCCAGCCGAGGGCCGAGGTGGCAGAAGACACCAGAACCCACCCGTGGCCAGCCCAGTGTGGCTCGCCCCAGCCCCCAGCCTCTGTCTGCTGGAAGGTGGGGGCTGTCAGTGCTGCCGGCCACAGGTGCACCCGGACCTTAGGTCCACCTCTCTCTCCGGCTGCAGTCCTGGAAACTTACTGAGCCACACTTTCTGCGGGGAGCCTGGTTTTCATTAAATCAGGAAAAGGAGTCATTAACTGCTAGCCAAGTCAAGAAGAGAAGCGAAGTTCTGCGAGAAGGCACAGGGAGGGTGAAGGAGCCCAGCCTGTCCCCTGCCCTCCCCGGTTGACCGATGGTGGGGGGAGGGGGAGGCAGGGAGGCTGGGCTCCTAAGGGTCCAAGAACTGCAGCAGTAGGAGCTGGGGGTGGAGAGTGGGGGCAGCCATGGCCCAGATAATAAGCAATTGTTAATGTGATCCATATGGATCCTGACTGGCCTCTCTGTTTAACAGGATGATAATGGCAGGGAAAGAATGCTGGTTTGTGGGGAAAGAAAGGGGCAAAGTCCTCCCCAACTTGAGGGGGTGGGGGAGGGTCAGCAATGAGGAGGAGGAGGAGACCCACCCAGGGCTCTCCACCCACCCAGGAGTGCAGAGCTATTTGCCTGAGAGTGGCCAGATTCCACGCTTTGCAGGCGGCCCTGACAAAAGCCCTTGGATTCAGCCGACAAATATTCACAGGGCAGCCACGAGGTGCCAAGCTCTGTGCCAGGCCCAGTATGGGCAGGGTGTGGGCAAGTATGGGCTCCGTCCCTAGCCTCCGGGAGGCAAAGCCCAATGTGGAATCGGCCACAAAAGCTGAAGGGAGGCACAGGTGCAGGGCTTGGAGAACGCAGCAGGAAGAGCAAGTGACAAGAGCTGGGGGCCCTGGGGAGGCTACGTGGAGGAAGTATGGCATCCGAGTTGGGCCCTGAAGAATGAGGAGGTTGTGGACAGACAGGGACAATGGGGAAGGCATTTGGCTGAGGGAACAGCAAGAGCGAAGGCAGAGAGGCGTGAAATTGCGTGGAGAGTCTGAGATCTCAGCAATAAAGCTGCAGCCCAGGCAGGGGAGGGAAAGGGACCCCCGCTCCATAAAAAGCTGCGGCCATGGATGACCAGGAGCAAGGCAGGAAAGGGCCTTTGGAACAACACGCACTGGTCGGGTCCCCCTCCCCTACCCCCTCCAGCCTGTACTGGAATTGTCCACCCATGGGATCCTCAGCCCAACCCACTCTTAGACCACAGCCAGAAAATCCCAAAGGGCCCCAGAGGCCACACTCGTCCCTGTGCCTCGCAGCCCCCACTTCCCCTGGGGACATGGAGGTCCCCCTGAGGAATGAGGTTATCTGGGACCCACCAGGGGCAACTCCACTGCCTACAGAGCTAAATTCCCCCAGGCCCAAGAGGACTTCCCCCCAGGAGGTATTACAGCCAGGGCGAGGGGCGCTCCTCACTGGGGTTGCTGCTGCGGACACCAATAGATTCGAGTGGAAATAAATGAAATGGTGTTAAATATGGGAAAGGGGGGATTTACGAGGCCTGTCACCGCGTCCAGCGCAGCCAGCCGGCAANGGGGCTCCCTGTGCAGGCCAGAGGGCTTTGGACCCCGCCACCATCCCTCCCACTCTGAAGACTCCACGGGGAAGGCTCTGGGCCCCGAGAACCGAGAAGTGCCCCCCGCAGAAGCCCAGAGTGGGCCGGGAACCGGAGCCCGGCTCCCCGCTGCCTGGCCCAGGGCAAGAGCCCGCTCAGCCGCGGCAGCCCGTGCGGACCACAACACAAACATTCTTCCGTCCTCTATTCTCCTCCAAATTAGGTATCCATGGAGACAGGGCCAGGCAGCCTGACAGCCCCACGGCCTAATCCTGATTTAGTGACCGTCCCTTTAACAGCCCACCCACCCGTCCACCCACCCCTGCGCTCCAGGCCGCCGCTGGGCGCAGGCTCCAGGCCGCTCGCTCTCTCCCCGCGCAGACCCTTCCCAGGCCTCCTCCGCCCTTGGAGCCGTTCGGGGACCGCGGGCGCTGGGGAAGGGGGCCCACATTTGCTAAGCACCTACTGTGTGCCCGTCTTTCTGCGGAGGTCCCTCGACAGAGCGGGTGCCCAGCAAGGGGAAGCTCTGTGCAGACCGAGAGGGCTCTTGGAGTGGGCAAGTTTAAGGGGCGCTCTCTAGAGAGCCGAGAGCTCAGAGGGTCTCCCTTGTAGCCAGTAGCCCACGGGTGAAGGTAAGTGCAGTTTTTTGCAACGCCCTGACTGTGAGATGGGGCTATGCTCTCCTTGGCCAGAAGAGAAGAAAGGAAGGGGGTGGGCGTTAGGGGCACAGGGCCCGAAGTGGCCTCGGTCTCCTGTCACTGCCCCGTCACGATGCTGGGGAATCTCCGGGCCAGGAACCCAGCCCCCACCCCCTCCCACACACACAGGGGCCGCTGGACAAAGACCTGACGGAGTGGGAGGGGCCTGCGGGCCGGCACTCGGGCTCCGGACACAGGATCCTTCGGGGACCCGAACCCGCAGATCCTGGCTCCCCACCCCCCAATCCCGCAAGCTCCCCCCAGAGCCGGCCGCTCGCTATTGCTGCAGCCTGCGCATCAAAGGGGGCGGCGAAGAGGGTGCCCGTCGGCGGAGGAGACGAGATCCCCTTGTCTGCCCTCCCCCTCCCCCCGGGAAGTGACCCTCGGCTCCCACGCACCCGCCCGGGTCTCTGGCTGGCCTTGCCCTTCGACCCCCGCCTAGTTGAACCCCGCGCCCCGCAGCCCCCGCCCTTTCTGGCCCTCACNGCCCCCTCCCTCCCCTAGCTCTAAAATAAATTAGCCACAGAGGGGGAGAAAAGAGCAAATGACCCTTGGTGTGGATAGTGTCCTTGCGCCACTCTCCGGCGCTCCCCGGCCTCTCCCGGGCCGTCGAGCGGGAATTTGGGGTGGGGATGGAGGCCGGGCAGGCTGGTAAGGGTGGAGGAGCGATCCCTCGAGGGGGGAGGCCGGGATTGAGTGGGGCCACCGAGCGTGTCTGCTGGGTGTGAGAGGCCTCCTGGGTCGAAGGGCAAAGGGGAAGGCAGCCAAAGGGGGAAGGCAGCCAGCCCGGCCCGCCCCGTCCGCTTGCTGCCCTGGACCCCCCTCGCCCAGTCCAGCCTTAAGCCCCTTGGCCAAAGCCTTGTTGACTCATGCTCTGATCCTGCCCCCCACCAGGTGAAATGTGCTCCTACCCACTGCTTAGGAGGCCGCCCCAGCCCAGGAGACAGAGGGAGGGACAGACAGCCGCAAGTCCGCCTCTTGCACTTAGGCCGTTCGGAGTGGCCATGGTTAAGCCCTTAGGCCTAGACAGCGGAGGGCAGGGCGTGAGGTCTAAAAGCCAGCTTCACTGGAGGACTTCCCCAAGGAGGCGGCCTTCGCATTGGGCCAAGCAGGATGAATGGTGGAAGGCGAGGATGGAAGATGAACTGCAGACCTGTGATGTGCCCAGAGGTATTCAAAGGCCTTCACTGCTTGGTGGAGTCAACAGACACGTTGAGTGCCGACTGCACCAAGCTTTGAGCTAGACGCGGGAGACACCTGAGAAGAGTCTCAAAGGCACATCCCTGTCCCCTTGGAGCTCCTGGTCCAAGGGTACGCAGGATTCTACCAGCCCAGGCTCGGGGCTTAAGCGCTGGTCCGGGTGGGAAGGGGAGGCTGCAGGGTGCGAGGCCCACGGAGGCTGTAGGAGATGGTGCTGAGCTTAGATGGGACTGTCAGGATTCCTTTCCTGGAGGAGATACTGAGTGCCCAGTAGCCCACATGTGGAGGCAAGACCAGCACCCAAGCAGGTTCTGGAACTCACCACGATGAAGAACTTCTCTACCCCCAGAATCCTCTCCTCCTCTCCACTTCACGCCCCCAGGACCACACCCTGCTAGGAAGGACAGGTGTGTCAAGGCTCACTGTGCTTAGGGCTGCCCTGGCTTCAGAATCAGAAAAGGGAGCCACAGCCACTACCCGATGGGAGCCCAACTCCCTGCTGAAGGGACAATCCCAGGATAGCAGAGGTACCTCGTTGGGTGTTTCTTTACCGATGGAGCATGTGAAGTCTGGAGAAGTGACATTCCTGGGGTCACACAGCAAAACTGGATCAAGAACCCACTATAGGATGTCCACCCCACCTGTCAGGCTCCGCAAGGGGTCAGAGGCAAGAGTTAAGAGAGAAGCCAATGTCCACAGGAGCTGAGTGATCTCAACCAGGGCCGGGAGGCCAACCTGACCTTGCCAGGGCACTGTGGCTGGGTGTCCCTGGGGCCACTCTCCACCAGGCTTTGGAGTGGGGGGCAGAGGCGGGGATGGCAGGAGTAAGGCTAGAGGAAAGAATTGATGATGTGCTCCCCTGGAGCAAGGGTCCAGATCTCCCTCTTCCCCTAGAAGCCCCCGGTGCTGGTAGGCAGGACAAGGTTAGGCCTCAGGAAGTCCTTCCCAGTAAGATAGTAGGACTGGCCAGCACGCTGGCCCCCAGGAGGGAACATTTTGCATCTTGGAGGTGCTGAGTGATTTCTGATGGGCAAACTAGCCTGGGTCACATTAAGGGGGTTCGTTGGCAGGTGGGGGTGCGGCCGGCCTCCTCACCCCTCTGCCCCCCATCCCGCACCAGCGCTCAGGCAATGAAGTGTGGCTCCTCCTCCCGAGCTCATTAAAGTCCTGTTAATACATCACCCAGCCTCCTGGGCTGACAAATACTCAATCGTAACAAATGCCCCTTCATCATGTCTCTTCCTCTGTTCTCCTGGGCAAGGTGCTGGGGGTCTGTTCTCTGAGGACTCCCTGCTCACTCCTCTCCTGACTATCCCTGGTCAAAGGATCTGTGAGAGCCCCCTGCTGCGGACAGGAGTCAGGCTGGTCTCGTGATCAGCTCAGGGGTAGGTCAAGTGCCCAGCAGTGGATTGGATAATAATAGTGGTGATGGAAATAATGCTCGGCTTCCGCAGAGGGCCCTCCATTCTTTCCCAATCCTTTTGCTTGTGTCATGTCCAAGGTGGAGAATCCCCCCGCCTTCTCCTGCAACCCCACTCCCAGGGAAGGCAGGTGCTATGTTTGGGTGTGGGTGGGTGTGGAGCATGTGTATATACGTGAGTGTGTGATCTTCAGGGTCCAGACTTGCAGCAAGGCCTTTCTGAAAACATGAAGAAAACTAACCCAGCTGGCCCTGGAAAACCAGCCTTGAGAGTTTCAAAGAGAAAGGTGAGTTAAGAGGGAAGATGTGGAAAGCCAAGAGGGAGGGAGGAGCAGGTGGGGTGGAGAGGAAGGAAAGAAAAGGGCCCCAGGGAAGGATGGGGGTGGGGGGAGGAAGGGAGAAAGAAATGGAAGAGAGGAAGAGGAAAGGGCGGAGAGAGCTCTCTTTGTGGTCCTCTGCACGGGCCACTCAGGAATCATTAAGAAGCAGGAAAGGAAGGAAACGCGTCCTGGGGCTCGTCCCGGGGCTGGGGGATCTGGGTGCGCCCAGAGACACCACACCCAGCCCCTCTAGTGCTGCCTGCTAGCCAAGGCTCAGGCTGCTCCCCCCACAAAGGGGAGCCCCAGGTCTTCTCTTTCTAGCCCCTTGGGCTTTAAGGTTCATCTCTCAGTGCCTCCTCAGTGCTGCTCCAGCCTCTCGCTCTCTGTGCACTCATACCAGCTTTGCCTTCCCAGTGAGTTCGGTCCAGTCCTCACCACAGCCAGTGGCTCCTTTTTTTTTTTTTTTTTTTTTTTTTAGTAATCTCTACACCCAAGGCAGGTCTTGAACTCACAACCCTGAGATCAAGAGTCACATGCTTTACCGACTGAACCAGCCAGGCACCCCAAGCCAGGAGCTCTTAAGAGCCTCCATAAGAACTAGAAAAACTGTCCTTCTTCTGGGCAGACACTGCTCTGTGCCAGACCACACAAGACTTAGGAGGAGAAGCTGAGGCGGGCCACCAGTCCCCTCCTTTCCCTTAGGGGCCCACCTCTTGGGGACCCTGGTGCCCACTTCTAAATCCTCACCACGTATCTGGCTCTACCATTTGTTCTGTGAACAGAAGCACCCTNAGAGAGAGCCTGAGCAGGGAAGGGTCAGATAGAGAGGGAGACACAGAATCAGAAGCAGGCTCCTGGCTCCCAGCTGTCTAGCACAGAGCCCAACATGGGGCCCGAACCCACGAACCGTGAGCTCATGACCTGAGCTGAAGTCGGATGCTCAACCTACTGAGCCACCCAAGCGCCCCTCCATTTACCTTTGTTACACAGCCCCGCAGAACCTTTCACTAAGAATCCACACCAATTTAATACCTGAGTTTTTCTCGCTGGAGTATCTTTTCCTCTATGATGCCTGGGGAGCTCCTATTCATTCTTCAAAACCCAACTCAGATATGCCTTCTTCTGTAAAGCCTTCCCTAGCTGTCCCCCACCCCCAACAGAGCTGATAGTCCCTACCCCGGAGCTCTCCCAATCCTTTTTCCTAGATTCCAGGCGTCGAGCCCAAATCCCTGCTTCCTGGAGGAACCCTTCCCTTCCTGTACCCTGTCCAAAGGCAGAAGACTAATCCAAGCCTGCTGGGCTCACTCTTCCACATGCCATCCCCTCTGGACTCCCGCTGGGTTGCTCCTTTCCCTAAAGCTTACAAACCCAGGGCAGAATGGGGAAGTGGAAATCCAAGTGGCTCGGAGCGCTCCCCACCCCCACTCTGCCTGCCCTCACTGGGGCTGGGCCTGACAGGAGACTCCCAGCACATCTGGTTGTACTTAAATCACCCAGCGCCCAACTAACTGCCCAGGCATGTCCCCTGCTTTTCTCCCCTCTGCCCTGGTCTCCTCCCCTTCCTAAACCTCCTGGTTCTCTCCTCCAGGATGCCTTCCTTGATTGGTGCATAGCCCACCCTTGAATCCTCCATCTCTATGGTTCTGGGGTCCAGGGTCCAGGAAGGTGTGTGCTCAGCATGGCTCAGTGTGTGGAATCCCCATCCTTTCCGAGCACTGGTCCTCAACAGAAACCTTCCCCCCAGGCAGGGAGGAGAGCTGACCAAGCCCCCCCCACACACACACCTTCGGCCTCCGCCTCGAGAGTGGCCGCCTCCAGTTCCTTGTGTGTGTCGCAAGGAGTGGGAGTGTTTCTGCCTTTTTAAAATTTTGGTTCAGATCCAGAGAGCTGCTCCCACGACAACTCCTGCCGTCAGCCATTTTCCGGAGGGCTTGGCTAATATCAAAGAACCAAAAGGAAATAAGTGCAGAGAATACAAGCATCAAAAGACACAGGCTACATGTTACACTACATGTTAACTAACTTGGATTTAAATTTTAAAAATAAATAAATAAAGACACAGGCTGCAAAGAACAAGCTTGTGGATGACCTGCTTCACCAGGGCTCCAGGTTGGATATTCATTCATTCATTCATTCATTCATTCATTCATTCAATAGGATGTACTGACGCCTAAGGATATAAGTTCTGGGAATAGAGACTTGGCTAAAACCCCAGTGCTTCCGAGACAAACTCACAGTCAGTGGAGGAGAAGGACAGGAAGACGAATAAAGGCAAGATGCTGGGATGGACACATGGGAGGCGGCGGGGTAAGGTGGTGGAAGACTAGAGACTTCGGTTCGAATCCCGGCCCCTGGTGGTGGGGTGGGGGGGGCACTCAACCTTCTGGAGCCTGTCTCCTCACCTGTAAAAGTGGGATGATGTGACCTGACAGGGTTGTGGTGGGATTCAGATAAGATAATGTGTGTGGAAGCACTTTGTGCGGTGCTAAGTGAGTGGTTGCCGTTATCATCAGGCTCAAACGTTACCCGTCTGATGCTCTGGCTCATTCCGATGCTCCACAGCTGTCTCTTCCTCCCCTCTGAGGGCAGGAGCCATGTTGGAGAAACTTCTCTGGAGGGTGACGCCCAGCCCAGAGCAACAGGCAGTGCACACACACTTTTGTTACACAACTGAAACACCTTTTCACAAAAATTAGAACATATGGATAAAAGCACAAAACAATATATATATNGATTCTGTATCTCTCTCTCTCTGTTCCTTCCCTGCTCTCACTCTGTCTCTCGCTGTCTCAAAAATAAGTAAACATTTAAAAAAATTTTTTAAAAATCAAATAGCCTTGGAGCACCTAGGTGGCTCAATCGGTTAAGCTTAAGCAGCTCGCTTTGGCTCAGGTCATAATCTCACAGTTTGTGGGTTCAATCCTTACATCGGGCTCTGTGCTGTCATCGTGGAGCCTGCTTCAGATCCTCTGTCCCCCCCTCTCTCTGCCTCTCCCCCACTCACACTGTCTGTCAAAAATAAGTAAATAAATAAACTTTTTTTAATTAAAAAAAATCATATACCCTTAATCCCACAACCCAGAGATAATGACTGGTTAGACTCTGAAGTAGTTCAGATATTATTCTAGATATCAATATATGTATACATAGACAGATCTCTACACTATTTTGTAATCTGCTTTTCTCGATAGACAAATATTTTGAATATCTGTTCCTGTCTATAAATAAATTTGTTACACATAATTTTAAGTTTTTTTTTTTTTAATGTTGATTTATTTATTTTGAGAGAGAGAGAGAGAGAGAATCCCAAGCAGGCTCTATGCTGTCAGCTCATAGCTGACTCAGGGCTCCATCCCACAATCATGACCTGAGCCAAACTCAAGAGTTGGATGTTCAACTGAGTAAGCCAGTCAGGTGCCCCTTAAAGATTTTATTTTAAGTAATCTCTCCACCCAATGTGGGGCTTTCATTTATAACCACAAGATCAAGAGTCACCTGAGCTAGCCAGGTGCCCCTATACCACATAATTTTTAATGACAGCTTAATATTCCATCATGCCCACATGCAAGAATTAACAAGTTTCTTTTGTGGTTGGATTTCTTTTTTTCACAAATAAAAGCTTGATGAACAGACTTATAACATCCACCTTTGTGCATGTCTGGTTAGGATAAAGTTCTAGTAATGGGAAGCTAGGAAGGCATATTTAAAAAGATTTTTTTTAATGTTTATTTATTTTTGAGAGAGAAAGAGGGAGAGACAGAGCATGAGCAGGGGAGGGGCAAAGAGAGAGGGAGAACAGAATCTGAAGCAGGCTCCAGGCTCCCAGCAGTCAGCACAGAGGACCAGCCGGGATTCGAAAACATGGGGCCTGAGCTCAATGGAGTGCAAGATCACGACCTGAGCTGAAGTTGGACACTTGACTTACTGAGCCACCCAGGCGCCCCTAGGAATGTGTATCTTTCACTTTCAGGAGCCACTAGCCCAGGCCTCTGGGTGGTGCTCTCACACCTCCACCAGGCAGTCCTCCCAGACTGCCCTTTCAGTTTCCCACAAGGCCCACGCCTTTCCTACTCGCTTCATTCCTTAGTGACCTGGCCTGGACGCCCTGAAAGATGCTCAGAAAGCCTGGCTAGTGACAGCCGGCCCGGAGGGGCCCTGGCTGGAGAGCACAAAGCAGGCTTGTCTGGTGCCCGGAAAGGGGCCCCGCCCCTGGGGGTTGCTGGACGTACATTCCTTCCCCCGACAATGGCCTCCTCGGGAATCCCGAGAATGAAGAAGGCTGGTGGTTTTCCGAGCGCCCCCCCACCCGCCGCCAACAAGTTGTACCCTTCCCAAAATGGAACGAAGCGGCACTTTGTATTGGGGGCTGGGTGGGGAGGGCAGTACTTCTGCGCCTCCAGCCCCTCCCCCTCCTGTTACCAGCTCAGAGCAACGCCTAATCAGGCCTGCCCCGCCACCAGCCCGGTCCCCGAGTGTCTTGGGCAGGTCCTGCTCTCTGTAGGCCCCTGTTTTCTCAACTGTAAAATCAGGGGCCTGGGCTTCCCTGATTGCCAAATCCCCTACAGATCTAAAATGCCTTAACACAGTGGTTAAGACGAGCACTGGCTCTGGAGCCAGATTGCCTGAGTTCAAACTCTGGTCTGCCCTTTACCCTATGAACTGAACATGCTAGCCTCAGGTTTCCAGTCTGTAAAGAGGGTCGATGATAGACGCGCACTCCCTCCCCGGCGCTGTCTAGAGGAAGGATGAAACGATGCTCTTGAGATAAGTGGCCAATTTGTTAAAGTGCAAGAATCATGATTCAGGCTTAATTCTAATGCCCATTGGGTCCCCAACCCAGTCTAGATCTCAGTCTAGATTTCAGCTCCTGGACATTTGCCCAACAACTGGCCACACCTGTGGGAGATAAGGGGCACCTGATGCCCCCAGGAAGTATTGCTTTTTCATGTCCCCATTTCCCTTTATATGAGCCCTAAAGCTGCAAAACTCTAAAGGCTTTTGGGGGGAAATCAAATTTAAAATACAGGAAAACTCCTATGTCCTGTCATATTTCTTCATTTTTTCTTAGGAAACGTGGGTATTTCCAGTGCAGCCAGCAACTGCTAGGCGCCATGAGTGACATTTATTCCAGGCTTTTAGTAACGCACTAGAGGTTTAGGGCCAACACACTTCAGCAGTGAGCAATATGGGTTTCCTGTACATATTTTTTAAATGTTTATTTATTTATTTTTGAGAGAGAGAGAGTGCAAGCAAGGGAGGGGCAGAGAGAGAGGGAACCAGAAAATCCCAAGGAGGCTCCATGCTGTCAGTGCAGAGCCCGATGCGGGGCTTGAACCCACCAACTGTGAGATCATGACCTGAGCCAGAATCAAGAGTAGGATGGTTAATCTACGGAGCCACCCGGGTGCCCCTCCTGTACATTTTTAAAAATTTTTTTAGTTTATTTCTGAGAGAGAGAGAGACAGTGTGAGCACGGGAGGGTCAGAGAGAGAGGGATACACAATCGGAAGCAGGCTCCAGACTCTGAGCTAGCTGTCAGCACAGAGCCCAAAGTGGGGCTCATGACCTGAGCTGAAGTCAGACACTTAACTGACTGAGCCACCCAGGCGCCCCCTGTACATATTTTTGAGCAGTTTGCCATAAACCCTGACTCACCCTCCTCCTGCTGTCCCTCATATCTTTGTTTCCTCCTTCTTACCTCCTCAACCCTAGCCCTATGCTCTGCCAAATTCAAATCCCTGCTGCAAGTACCAGAAAACTCCCCTCACAGTGGCTTACGCAGTAGGAAAATGTGTGATCATATTTCATCCAGTTCAGATGCCACTGATGTTAAGAAGCCCTGTTACTGAGGGCGCCTGGGTGGCTCAGTCCATGAAGCAACTGACTCTTGATTTCAGCGCAGGTCACGATCTCACAGTTTGTGGGACAGAGTCCTGCATCGACTCTGCACTGACAGCATGGAGCCTGCTTGGGATTCCTCTCTCTCTGCTCCTCCCCGCTTTGTGTTCTCTCATGCTCTCTCTCTCTCTCTCTCAAAATACACAAATAAACTTAAAAAAAAAAAACCACTGTTACTTTATAAAAGTACCATTAGAAAGAAAAAACACTGCCAATGAAACTGACACAAGAATTTATCGCTTTGAATTTTTTAGATTTATTTAGAAGCTCTTTTAGACTTACATAGAAATATATATTAATATATATATTAATACTTATTTATTTTTGAAAGGGAGAGCACCGGTAGGGTAGGGTAGGGGCAGAGAGAGGGTGACAGAGGATCTGAATCAGGTTCTGTGTTCACAGCAGAGAGCCCAACGTGGGGCTCAAACTGAACCAAAGTTGGATGCTTAACTGACTGAGCCACCCAGGCCCCCCAGAAACATATATATTTTAACATAAATTGCTCTTGCACTTACAGAACCAGGAAAACACAGGTGGAATAAATTGGTTAAGGTTTTCTTTAAACTTTATCACATTCAGAGTCTGACTCCTGGGATCACTTTTCATCTTTAGCTATTGATGTCTGTGTTTTTACACACAGACTCATCATCATCTGTGCCATCACAAGTTTGGGGGATACAGCATTTCTTTAAAACTGCTCTATCGAGAGGCGCCTGGGTGACTCAGTGGGTTAAGCGTCCGACTTCAGCTCAGGTCATGATCCCATGGTTCGTGGGTTCGAGCCCCACATCGGGCTCTGTGCTGACCGCTCAGACCCCGGAGCCTGCTTCAGATTCTGTCTTCCTCTCTCTCTGACCCTCCCCTGCTCACAGTGTCTCTCTCTCTCAGAAATAAATTTTTAAAAACCATACACACACATTAAAAAAATTTTTTTAAATAAAACTGCCCTGCTTAATTAATTATCTCTCACTGTGTAAAAATTTACCCCACATCTTAGCAGCTAAAAGCAACAAACATTTCATCTCTCTCTCTCTTTTTTTTTTTTTAAAGTAGGCTCCACACAGGGGTTGGACTCATGACCTGAGATCAAGACCTGAGCTGAGATCAAGAGTCCGATGCTTAACGGACCGAGCCACCCAGGCACCCCACAAACATTTATTGCCTTATAGTTTCTATGGGTCAGGAATCCGGGAGGGAGTTAGCCGGGGGCTTCTGGCTCAGGGTCTCTTGTGAGCTAGCACTCAAGCTATTGGCAGGGGACCACATTCATGTGGGGCTGGAGAATCTACTTCCTAGCTCACTCATATGGCAGATCTCAGTTCCTACCTGAGTGTTGGCTGGATAGCTCAGTTCTTCACCACAGAGGCCTCAGTAGGCTGCCTGCCTGTCTTCGTGAGTGACAGCTGGCCTCACGGACAACAGGTGATCCAGGAGAGAGCACAGAAGCATTCAAGGCAGAAGCCACAGTCATTTTACAAGCTAATATCAGAAGAGACATAGCATGGTCTCTGCCCTATACCACTAGTCATAACAACCAACCCAGAACACTGTGGGAAGAGACTATATAAGAGTATGAGTAGCAGGAGGTGAAGATCTTTGGGGGCCATTTTGCAGGTTGACTACCACATCCACTGTCAGCTTCCAGGATTTCCTTCTAAGCCACTGACATCCATTCTGGAAGATGATCGTGTCAGATAGCCAGTAAAAGTTTCTGGGTATCATTTGGGACTCAGAAAGTCCTTGCATGGTTTGTGGACTAAAACATCATAGGATTGGGGCGTCTTGGGGGGCTCAGTCGGTTAAGCATCAGACTTCGGTTCAGGTCATGATCTCACAGTTTGTAAGTTCAAGCCCCGCGTCCGGCTCTGTGCTGACAGCTCAGAGCCTGGAGCCTGCTTCGGATTCTGTGTCTCCCTCTCTCTCTCTCTATTCCCCTCTCCCACTCTATCTCAAAAATAAATAAACATTTACAAAATAATTTAAAAATAATAAAACATCATAGGACGGTCATTGTCCTGTGAGGGCATCAGGAAAGTCACCAAAGTTTGCACGCGCCCAGGAAGGACAGCCAAGCACACTGCTGTCTGGCCGACAGCAGATTAAAATGCTGCTGATAGTAAGATCCATAATGATTTCAGAAATGTTAAGACATGACCAAATGTGCAATTTAGACTTGACCAAATATGATATTTTACATAATAAGGAGAAATGGTAGCTCCAGAGCTGATTAATTGAGAGATTCCACACCTTCTTCAGGGACCCAGGCTCCTTCCATGGACTTCCCATCTAACACCTTCAGCACATTGGCTGTGTCCCTGGATGGTTCCCTTCAAATCGCAAAATGGCCGATACAGTTCCAATCATCCCATGTGGGCCCAACTATTCCTCTCGGGTGACTCCTTTGAAGAGCAAAGAAACCTTTCCCAGAGACCTCCAGAAGATTTCCCCTCTGGTCTAATTGACCCAAAATCGTTACTGCCTGTGTTAGTCAGGATTAGGTTTAGCTGCATATGTTAGCAGAACTCAGCATGGCTTCAATAAGACTGAAACTTATTCTTTTTCATAAAAGAAGTCTGGAGATGGGCAGTGCTGTTGTGCTGGCTCCATCGTTTCAGGGTCACCGGGAATTCAGGTGTCACCCCTCTCCTGAGATTTCATTCTCAGATTCGCCTCATGTTCCAAAATGGCTGCTGGGGTTCCAGCCATCCGATCCATATTGTAGACTAGAAGGGGCAAAAGCAGAACAAAAGGTTGTTCCTGAGCAGAGTCCACTCCTTTAGGCAACCTTCTCAGGTATCCCACAGACTACTTCTACTTACATCTTATTGGTCAGAAGTTGGTCACATGGCCACATCTAGCTGCAAGAAATGCTAAAAACGTTTTTTACCTGTGTCACTTAAATAAGATTTGACTTGGAGCACCTGGGTTGCTCAGTCGGTTAAGCGACCGACTTTGGCTCAGGTCATGATCTCGCGGTTCGTGGGTTCCAGCCCCGCGTTGGGCTCTGGGCTGATCGCTCGGACCTTGGAGCCTTCAGATTCTGTGCTTCCCTCTCTCTCTGCCCTCCCCTGATCATGCTCTGTCTCTCTGTCTTTCAAAAATAAATAAATGTTTAAAAAATTAAAAATGAAATAAAAGGAATATAAAAAAAAGATTTGGCTCTTTATTACTATAGAAAAAGAGAGGAGATTGGCTGTTAGGTGGCCACAATCAGAGTTTCCCTCTGTCTTCATGATTAAGCTAACCCCAGGTCAGGGGCACAGGATTACAAGGATCGGTGTAGATTGACGTAGAATTTACTTGTGCGGTGGGATGAGAGAACAAAATCTCAGGGATTTTGTCCCTAAGAAAATCTGAATTCTGTTAATAAGGAAGGAGTAGATGAAGCAGACGCCATTAGTTATTTACCGACAAGCATTGCCCTCGTTGATTGCGAACTTTGATTTTGCTCAGAGACCAGACTGTCTTGTTCTTCAAGGGGAGGCTGAGCCTCTCTCCAGCTGCAGGGGGTGAATCTCGATTAGTCTTAGACACCCGTGGGTTCCTCTGCCAGTGTTGGGTTTAAGGATGGACACGTAATATTACACATGAGGGGATTTTTGTGGGGGAGACTTCTGGAAAGATTTTTCAGAGGCTGAAGGAGAAAAAGAGTCTTTCTTGGCCTCTGAATGTTATTGTTTGCATGTGATGTCTGGAGCTGCAGCAGCCATCTTGTGACTTTAAGAGAAGTCAGGATACAAGGACACAAACCAACATGATAGGGATAGCAGAGAAAAGAGAAAGGAACATAGTTTTATATATTTAAGTAATCTCTACACCCAATGTGGGTCTCGAACCCACAACTCTAGGATCATGAGTCCCATGCTTTTTCTACTGAGCCAGCCAGGTGCCCCCCCACCCCATTGTTTTCTATCTTGACTGGAATGGTGGCTACCAGGCATTCATTCATCAAAACTCATCAAACTGTACTTTTAAAATGTGTGCATTCTACCATATGTAAATTAAATTTCAATCATTGATAAGAGAAAGAAAGGGAGAAGAAACAAACAAATCAGAAGGAAGGAAGGAACCTAGGTCTTTGATAATATTGTTGAGTCACTGAATTAATCAACAGCCTCACCTGGGGACTTCTTGTTTGGTAATATAATAAATAATTGTCCTTGTTGTTTAGGGCATTTTAAAAAGTTGGGTCTTCTGTAACTTGAAGCCCAATCCCTCTTGTTAACAGAAGGGAAAGACACTCAGAAGTCAGGGCACAGATCCAGCGGACGGGGTTTGGGGGGGGAACTGTGGGTTCCAAGGACCAGCTGAAAAGAGCAGATCTGGAAACTGTTTCATCTGATGGGGTCTGCTCCCTGCCCCCCCACCACAGAGAGCCCAGTACAGCTGGGGGCTTCTTCCCACCCTTCCCTGACTGTCGCCACCCCGATCTGTAAAATGGGGATTCTAGCAATCAAAGGACCTACTCTCAAGCTTCTGGTGAGGATTAATTAAGAGAACACTCAGGAAAGCTCTTAGCACAGCGCCTGGCACGTAGTAAGGGCTCCATAAGGCTCCTGCCCTACCTCACCTGGCCTGAACCAAGCCGATGTCGGCAGGAAGAGGGAACAGAATTCAGAAACCTTTAGGAAACAGATCTCAAGACTATAAGTTATTGATGACACCAAGGGCTCAGGCTTGGGTGACAATATGGATGGGATTGTTTCTCAAGCTTTTGGCCGAGATTATGAACAGAATCTGTTCTGAGCACCAGGAAGATGCTGGTAAAGGGAGATAAGATTTGGAGAGTGAAAAGATTATAAGTTGAGCAGCATGGAATGGTGGACCAGAACAAGGGGTCTGCCACCAACTAGTATGTGATTTGGGGCAAGTTACTGCTTCTCTCCAAGGCCCTCAGTGTCCTCATCTGTGAAATGGGAATTCTGAGAATATTTACCCCATTAGGTTGATATAAAGATTAGATGAAACTAGTCAAAGGCATATATATATATATATCACCTTTTATATATATATCAACTTTTATTAAAATTTCAGTTAATTAACATACAGTGCAATATTGGTTGCAGGAGTAGAATTCAGTTGGGACACTTGGTGGCTCAATTGGCTAAATGTCAGACTTTGGCTCAGGTCATGATCTCGCTGTTCAGTTCATGAGTTCAAGCCCCACATCAGGCTCTGAGCTGACCTTGTAGAGCCTACTTTGGATCCCCTTTCTCCCTCAGTCTCTCTGCCCCTCCCCCTCCCCTGCTTCCGTGCTCCCGCTCTCTCAAAAATGAACACTAAAAAAAAGTCGAATTCACTGATTCATCACTTACATACAACACCCGGTGCTCGTCACAAGTGTCCTCCTTAACTCCCATCTAGCCCATCCCCCACCCACCTCCCTCCATCAACCCTCAGTTTGTTCTCTATCCTTAAGAATCTCTGTGGTTTGAGTCAATATATTTCAAGTGCTTGGCATAGCGCTGGTACGTAGTAGGTGCTCATTAAATAGTCATAATAATTTTCATGATCCTTTCACGCCCTGTCTCCACTGCCTAGGCAGCCAGCATGCTGAACTAACCATCGCTGTTGTGTATGGAGAGTTTTGAGCACTCACTTCACCTTCTCCTGCCTCCAACAGGGTGTTCCCCTACAGAGGATTTCCTCCCCTTTTCTTTGACCCTGTCCCTCCCTTCCTTCCAGTGTCCACTCTCCCCTCCCTCTTCCAGGAAGCCTTCCTTGACTAACGCCTCCCCTTTCCCTGCCAACCTCTCCACTAGCCTCCCTGTAGCGGCTGGTATCCACCCTCTTTCATTGCCCATCCCTCAATAAAGACCACTCCAGCTCAGATAAGGCTGGACCCATGCGGATGCTTGTCCAGTGAGGGAAGGATGCTCGCTCTCCACATCCACTTCTCCAGTGGATGAGGGCTCTGAACGCGGTGGGGGCTGGTGAGGAGGAGGCCACCTGCCAGAGTGGCAGCAGACAGGCCAGCTAAATCCTTGACCTACGATTTAAGGGGTCGGGCATAGTTCAATAGAGCACTCCAGGCTGAGTCCCAGCTCATTCACACGGGTCAGAGGGATGAGGGGGAGGGAGGCGAGGGGGGGCGGCTCCTCCAGGAGCCCCTTGGATTCATTCCCAGTCCTCTGAGGCATAATCCAGCATCCTGAATACCTGCACCCCCTTTCCCCCTCAGGGTAGAACCTGCTCCCCGCCCCAGACACACACATACACTCTGAGAGGTGAAGTGGGAAGTGGGAGAGTGGACAGATCGGGGAACCGGGAGAGCCGTGGATGTCATGGAATCGCAGATGCCGGGCACAGAGTGAGGGAGGGCTCAATAAGGCTCCTGTCTCGATTAACCGCAGAGCCCTTTGCTAGGTCCAGAGACCCGGCAACTTTGCCCGGAGTTCCCAGGTAGGCCCTAGTCACTGCTCCTTTCCTCCTCCTTTGGAATGTCCCCAGAACTGCGCTCTACTAGGATTGGCGGGGGAGGGGGGTGTTCTTGAATAGCTGGAATGTCCGAAGGAATCCCACGTGCAAAAGAGAGTTTCCCAGTCATAAATGCGCTGTGGTCAGGCCCGGAGGAAGGCCAAGCTCGGACCCGGGTCTCAGGCCGACGCCCCTACCCACCCAGCCCCGGGTTTTCTCCAGCGCCACCGCCCAGGACTGCCCTTGGGGAGTGCTACGCAAAAGAGATGCAAAGCGAGTCGAGACAGCCGCCGGGATTGGCTGACGCGGGAGACTTTGTCCGCCCAATCCGGGGCCTCCGGCAGCCTGGGCTCCCCCGCCCGGGGCCTGGTCCCGCCCATAAATCAGCTCCGTCAGCGTTAATGGCTCCTGACTAATTGCCCGGACTCGGGCTCCGGGCTCGGGTCGCCCGCATTAAAATTCAATCAGGCCCAGCGCTGAGCTATTAAATATTCATTCCGAGAGCTTCCCGAAACCAGGCTGGGGGATGGGGGTGGATTGGGTTGGAGGGACTACCTGAATCCCCAGCTTCAGCGGAGCTCCCCGCCCCCCCGCGGCTCCTCCCCAACACTCTCATCTCCTGCAACAGCTGCCTGATTTCCCTTCTGCTGAGGCTGATTTCTCTTTGGAAGTCCCTAAGCCCTCTCTGGAGACTCTTGGGAGATTGCGCTGCCTGCCGAGGTGTGGTGCTGAGTTACGACAAGGGCTTCCCTAGTCCTCTGCCCTGCATCCCCTCTGTGCCTGGTGGCCTCGCTCCACAGGCTTCTTACTCAGTGCCCCCCACCCCCACCCCGTGGGCCCCTAATCAATGCTGGGTCTTTGGGTCCCACTAGGACTCGAACAGCTCCAAGGCAGAGATGGTTTCATCCTCAAGAGACGCCCCTAGGTCCGTGGCTCTGCCTTTGCCAAGGGCTTTGTGGGCATTACACTGGCCGTCTTCAGTAGCCTAGAGAGAGTTTCAGGCTGGGCAACATGGAGTCTGTGTTGGACGGGAGGAGGGGGGCTCTGTGCAGCCCTCCTCTCCTCTCCCTTCACCCAGGAATGCAGTCTGTCCAAGCTCTTGGGCCCCTGGCCTGATGTTGAGCAGGCTGCCTGGAAGTTCTCAAGGAGGGTACCCAGGGGGAGGGAGCTGGGCCTGAGGGCCTAGAGGGGGCCACTGACGGTGTCTGGGACTTAAGCAGGAAGTACCCCCCCCCATCCACACTATAGTTGCAGGGTTATGAAGAGGGTTTGGCAGGTGTGAAGATAGTCATGGCCCAGAGGCTGGAGGAAGCCACTCAAATAGGGCTGGGAGTTTTCCTAGGCCTTCCATGTTGTATCGGGACATCTTGTAACACAGCTTCGTCCCCTGGGCCAGGGGGTATTTGAATGGGGGGAAGCGAAACACCAGGAACTGTGTTAGAATGACCTGTTCCCCTTCCATTTTTCTACTGCAAATCTCCAGGAGCAAACCACCTGCTCCCACGGCTCTCCCCCCTGCCCTTTGGACTGCTCCCTGCTCCTGGTGTCTGAGGGCCTGCAGGAAAGGAGCACCCTACAGATGCTGCCATGGAGGAATGGAGGCCCAGGGCGCCCATTTCTGCAAGGCCAGCAGCAGCTCGGGGCTGTGGGAGCCATGTGAGGTCCAGGGGATCTTGTTCGGGGAGACACTGGGAAGGACTTCTTGTTCTGCTATTCTGAGAGCATCAAGCAGTTTAGAACTCTTGTCTGAAACCCCCTCCCCCCTCAGAATGTAGGTGCTCTTCTGGTGAGAGATAGGGAGACCCAGGCTGGCCCCAGAGCTGGGTGCAGGGCCAAATGTGTCTGGCAGCAATTAGGTGCGGAGCTGGGCTGGGAGGCCTCAGACTTCAGCGGCTCAGGAGTGACCTGAGCCGAGTGTCCAATTCCAAAGCCAAACGTCACAGGCAATCCGGGATTCCAGCTCGCCCCACGTGTGGTTCCCATTAGGGCTGGCTGGGGTCTTCCTGAAGGCCAGGCGGATTCCTGAGCCCCTCCCCCAACGTGGCCCCTCCCTCTTCAGGCTGTTTGGAATGTCTTACCCCCCCCATCCTTCCTTCGGTCCTTCATTGGGGTGGCAGGCCACAGTGCAACCTGCAGGATTTTCAGGGGCACCCCACTCCACACAGGCCTCCCTACCCACTAGATGGTGTTTTTGCAATCTCTTAAAGGGGACAAAGGGGATAAGGGACTTAAACCCTTAACGCCCCCAGGAGGGGCTGATCCCTGAAGACCCCTACACTGTGGGAGCCCTCCCTCCTCTCCAGGTCAGCTGCCTTTGTTCAGGCCTCAGCCCCTTCGGTCCAGACACAACTGTCCCCCCTACCAGGCCATTCCTCCATACCGCCCCTGAGTGGGCATCCTAAAACCCAGGCCTGCTATTCCCAGCATGTCCCTCCTTACAAAACTTCCAGCAGCTTCCCAGCAACCCTGCAGCCATTGCACATACGTGTTAGGTGTGTTTTGGATACACACACACACACACACACAACCATTTTAAGGCTGTCAACATTTAAAAACCTGGAGGCAACACATAACACTCTACTACGTTTCTAACTTTTCTCGAAAATATCTGACCATGCCAAGCTCGTGTGCCAGGGTGACAATAACTGACAGGGGCTGAGTAACAATTGTGCCCTTCAGGGGGACCCCTGGGGCTTACATGCGCACCAGTCCCCAGGAGATGAGTGAATGGCCTTTTTGTCACCAGGCTGGCACTGACCTTTTTATCTCACTTCCTGTCAGCTTCACTCCTTCTAGCCATTTATGTTCCTGTCTGTCTCTTTCTGTGCGGACACGCCCACTTGCTACAACAAACCCAAGCCTCAACCCCTAGGCCTAGTGAGATGTCACTCCAGCCACCTTCACACCCGGTCCCTCCCATCCCGGTCAGCTCCCCTCCAATGCTCTTGGTCCAGGCACATCACACTTCTCACTCTTCCTCAGTCCCATCACACTCCCAAGTCTTTGCACAGGCTGTTCCTTCTGCCTGGAACACCACGTCTCCTCTTCTGCCCCCCACCCCCACCCCGGGACTTCTGTTTCTCTCTGAACCCCACCCCACGGACTCCTAGCTTCATCCTGACCCCTCGCCAGGAGCAGTCCCCTGGGCTGTCTGATGGTTGCTGATTCCCAAATGTTTCACGTAATCGAGAGCCTTTCCAGGGGCTGAGAGCTGGCTGCTTGGCATCCCTGGGGCTCACCGGTGTAGAGGCATGGGCTCCAGCAGGCTGGGGCTGGGAATGGGTGGGGTGGGGGGGTTGCATCTCAGCCCCTCTGGAACTGGCTTTTTTGACAAACACAGGTTTGTTAGAGTGGGCGAGGTTGTAGGAGGGGAAGGCAGCACACATTTTGTGATGTAAGGGGAGGTCCTGTGGCCTTGGCGACAATGAGGCCTCGCTCAGGATCACCTGGGCTTCGTAGACCCCTGGGGGGGGTGTGTGTGTGTGAAGACGTGTAAGTGTTCAGGTTAAGTGGGTCTTGGCCCCCCAGGCAGTAGGGTACGCTCCTCTGTCCTGTGAGCACCCCCAACGCCCCCAGAGCTGGATAAAGAGGTCCAAGAGCCAAAAAGGCCAGAGATGGGCTTGAAGCCAGCGAGGCTGCTCCCACGATGTTCCCGGGCCTCCGGTCCCTAGCCCACCCTCCCTCTGCCTGCCTCTTCAAGGCTCCCCGCTGCCAAGTGCCTTCCACAGGGCCGCTCCCACCCCCCCAGGGGCTCCGCCAGGCCAGGCCCCATACCCACCCACCCCCATCTCCCCAGGACTAGCAACTCGCCCTCCGTGGAATCACCGGAGAGGTAGGTACTGGGGAGCCCGTTTTTACAGACTAGGAAATGGACCCTGAGGGCTCTGAGGCTTGAAAGACGGACTCAGGATCCTCCGGGTGGGTAGTCACGGGGAGGAACTTCA
>NW_027528345.1:11975905-11988345 GCF_008692635.1 Crocuta crocuta
GGGAGGAACTTCAGCCTGGCCCCTTGTGTCTGAGGGCCAAGTTCTGTCTCCAGCCGCCCTGCCTCTCCCGCGGGCTCCAGGCCCCGGCATTGGGTTCCCACTCCCCGCCCACAGTCACATCCGTCCTGTTCAGACAGAGATCGATGCGTCAATGTCCCAACGCCGGCCTCAACCACTGACCGGTGTGGACGCCGCGCGTGAGTCGAGGCGGGCGGGTGCCCACGGTCCTGTGGAGTCCCGACCCCGCGCGGGGCAGACCCCGAACGCTGGTTTTCGGTGTCTGGTAAAGCGACGCCGGGACCCCTCGACCCCTGCCCAGGAAGGGCTGCGGGCGCGCTCCTCGTGCCCCCCAGCACTCGCTCCCGGGACGGTTCGCGGGACCCCGGGAGCTCCCGCCCCTCGGGGGCCGGGCGCGCGCGTCAGAGGGGCGTGCGGTGCGCGCCTCAGCCCCTCCCCCAGGCGGGGTGGGGGAGGGGAGGGAGCAGATGGCAGCAATTACCGCTCGGACCCTCCCCCGCCCGTAGCCCGAGGCCGGAAGACCGGCTGCGAGCGCTTTGCTGGGCGGGAGGGGCGGCGGCCTCCGCGGCCAGCTGGTGGGCGGGGGCGGGGCGCCGACTCGGGAGGGGACTTCCTTTCCCCCCCGGGAACCGGGCTGGGAGATTCCCTTAGGAAAGGCCAAGCCCCACCTTCCCGTTCCCGGCCCCTGAGTGCTTGCAGGCCTGTGTCCCAACAAGCCCAGCGCCTGCAGGTCCCAAGGCTCCTAGGATTTTCAGGTTGGGCCAGCGGTCCAGGCTGGGGAGAGGGGAGCTGTACGGTTGTGCGGGTTGCGACCTAAACAAGAGCCGGGTGGAGGGGTTCACAGGGGTCTGAAGTCCAAGCCTTGGGCCTTGGCAGGTGCTGCTCATTCTGGAGGAAGGCAAGGGGCCTTTTCTTACAAAGGATCCGAATGAGCAGGTCTGGACTGCCCCTGGTTTAGGGCTGCTGAGTGTAGACAGGGAGAGAGCAAATGGCTAGAGTTGGCTTCTGTGGCTCAGGGGCAGGACCAGGGAGAGCAGGAGGACTCGAAAGGCTCAGGACAGAGATAACTCTACTTATTGAGCTGCCCTGGTTCTTTCTTCCTGAGTTCCTCTCCCATCCTTCCCGTTGCCCAATCCGCTCTAAATGTTGTCCCTTCTGTCTCTAAGATGTATCTGGATCAGCCCCTGCTCCCCACCTCCCGTGTCTAAGCCCCTATTATCTCCTTGCAAAGTCTATCTGCTCTCTTGGCATCCCCACAGTCAATTCACAAAGCTTCAGAGGGACGTTAAAAATACCAATCAGAAAAAAAAAAAAAAAAAGGTAGAAAGAAAATCAGAGCCTGTCACTCCCTGTTTAACAACCTTGCATAGCTTCCCTTGGAGGAAAGCCCCAATTTCTTACACTGCCCCTGCCTGGACTGACCTCTCCCAGATCATTCTCCCCTCTGTCCAGATGCCACTCATACTAGCTGCCTTTCATATCCCTCGAACCCGAGCCCGACAAGCTCTTCCCCACCTCTGGCTTTGGGCTTGCTGTTCCCTTTGCCTGGAACATTCTGCCCAGATCCTTCCCCAGGATGTCAGCTCCCCATCAACCCTGACCTGCAATGCTACAGCAGCCGCACACCCAACTGCCTGGTCTACTGTGTCCCTTAACTGTATCTCTTTCTTTGGGCCTTAACCGCTTTCTGTAATTTTCTTCTTTATTCACTTGGTGTGTGGTCTGTTTCACTTACCAGAATGCCAGCTTGAGGAATGCAGGTGTCTTCCTTATTCTCTGCTGGCATGATGCCTGGCACAGACCTAGGTGCTGCTGAACAGACTTGCATGCATTTAAGGAATGCAGGAGTCCCTGGGGAGCTAACTGGATACGAATCCATTTGGTCACTTCGAAGGCGGCCACTCCCTGGGAGAAGCCAGCTGCTAATCCCTGTACTCACCTGTGTTTCACTTAAATGCCTCACCTATGAGGGCAGGCCTGTGGTTTCCAGTATCAGGAAGCTTAGCAGCCATATCGTATTGAGCCTTTACGATGTGCCAGGCGTTATTATAAGTGCTTTACGTGGCTTAACTGATTTAATTTGTACAACAAAGTAGACACTAATATCCTTAGCAGAGACATACTGGGACATACACAAGAATGTGTGGTCCTTCAGCAAATACATGCGTGCATCATAAGCACGGAGTTGGTTATTATTGTACAACGGATGGGTGGGTTGAGTAAATAAAGACACCGGTGAACCTGGGGCATTTAATAAGTGGAGCAGGAAGGCAGAACGGAACAGGAGGAGGGAACATTAGGGAAGGATCGGCATGGGGGGTGGGAGTGGGAGGCCACAAGGCTAGTTAGGACAAGTGGTAGAAGAGGAAGTGTAGGGCCACAGCCCAGGCCCACGCTCTGGACCCCCACAGCACCCAGGAGTGCAGCCGCAGCCGTGGTGCAATGTCAAGGGCCTGGGTCCTGCTATTCTGCCCCCCACCAGCGGGGTGATTTTGGGCAACCACTTACCCTTTTGGGGCCACGTTAGCAAGAGGCTGGGGAAGGCTCACATAATACCTAACTGCTGGAGCCTTCGCTGGGATTAAAGTTTAAAATGCTAATGAAAGGGCTTCATCAGCTGCCCAGGGTTGTTGGCTGGGAAGGAGGAGGGAAAGGGTGCAGGCTGGCAGCCTGAAAGGCTGCGGATGGAGCCATACTTTGGTCCCTTTTAAGTCAGAGTCTACTGTTTTGTGCCCCTCCAGGGTGGGCCGGGGTTTACCAGTTGTTGGTGTTTTCTGGACTTGCCCGGGTACTGAGTTGGTACTCCATGGGTTTTCACTGAGAGAACACATGTGTTTGTTGAGTGAATGGTCAACTGAGGGAATGACCCCAGGAAGAGTAAGAGAGGAGAATAAATACGTGAGTGAACGGTGGAATAAATGGAGAAGGGACTAGAGATCCTCTTTGTCTCTGAGCCTCAGTTTCTTCAGCTGTAAAAGACGGTGGTGGTAAGGCTCGGCCCCCACCCTTCTCTCAGGGCTCTACTGTGGATCTGATGAGATGTGGCGGGCCCATGGAGGCCACCCCTTGCTGTCCATGCTGAGCTGAAACGACCGGGGCTCCCCTCCCCCACACCCCTGTCCCCCGGAATTTATAGATTCCTCATTGTCCTGCACAAAGGCCCTCTTGGGGAGGAGGCGGGGTGGGTGAGGAGACTGGGGAATTAAAAAGTCAGAGGCTGAGTAACAGCCAGCCACACCCGAGGCCCCATAAATCTTCCTGGGCTCCCTGGGAGATGGACTCGCCTTGCCCTCACCCCGAGTGGCTTGCAGGGCTCGGCTCACCCTCACAGCTCTGAAGCATCGCGGTCTCCCCGGCGGAGGTGTGGAGGCTCGAAGACTGGACCTTGGGAGTGGGGGAGGGGTGGATCCTATTGTTTTATCCCTGTGACGTCAGAAAGGCCCTCCTCCCATCCCGCTCCGCTCCCTTACTTATCCCTGTAATTCTAGCCCGCCGCTGTTGGGACTGAGCAGAAAAAATGAGCTTCGTGCGGGTCTTTGGAGTTCCTTGGTGAGGGGGGCCTGGAGGTCCAGCCTCCGGGACACAGCGGCCTCCCCCAGGCGGGCCTCTCAGGGAGCGGTAGGAGCCCGGGGAGTGGAGCTGGCAGATGGTGCGGTGTTAACAGATGACAAGAAAACAGAATTACTCAGCTGCTCTGTCCCTCCGGTTCCTGGAAGGGGATGGCCTTCAAACTGGAAAGAGACAATGAAGTCAATTGGGAGGGTTGCTGAGGAGAGGGAGGGAGAGAGGCTTTGGGGGACAGGGGACTGCAAACCAGCACATGGAAGACTGGCTTGGAACCCCATCTCCAGCATTCACCATTGGGGTGGGGTGAGGTGGGGAGGACAGTGGGTGCGAGGTGGGGTCCAGGCGTGGAGAAGGGGGATCTCAAGTAGATCCACTAAGGGCTCAGTGTCTCTGTTTCTCGTCTATTAAATGGGTTGATGAAAAACCCTGCCTGACCATCTCACTGGCTTTTATGAAGATAATGTGGATTTTTCTCTTTATAAAAAGGGCTTTACAACTTGTGAAGATGTCAAAATATAAGAGGTTACTTATAAACTGTAAGTGCCAGCCCCTTAGTTGTTTGTGAAATGATTTTTTTAAGTTTATTTATTTTGGGAGAGAGAGAGCAGGGGACAGAGAGAGAGAGAGAGAGAGAGAGAGAATCCCAAGCAAGCTACTCTCTGCCAGAGCCCAACGTGGGGCCTGATCTCACAAACTGAGAGATCATGACTTGAGCCCAGATCAAGAGTCAGAGAAATCAAGAGTCAGACGCTTAACTGACTGAGCCATCCAGGGGCCCCTCGTGAAATCATTTTTAAGCAACAAAATGGAATAGAGTAGAACACATCATGTGCAACGTTACGTAAATAGTAAATATGTAATAGTCTGAAATATTCCAAGTAGAGGAAATTCTTTAGTGGTTTCATCTCCAGAATGAAAAGGTGGATGAATGGAAGCTAACCTAACAAGAAGAAATGCACCAAGAGAAATATAAATGTAGAATGTGATGGTCCGTGGGCTATGGAACTCCTGGGTGGGGAGACCTGGCTTTGAGTAACTCAGCATAACTGAGATTGGGGGAGGGGCACTTTCCTAGGACCTCTTGAATTGCCCTCTTGGTGGGTAACAAGAATCTGTTTTGTGGGATGCCTTAGGTCCGAATCCCGAGGACACTGTTCCTGAATGCTTACTAGGCCATGGCCACTGCTCCCTCCGCGTGAGCTGAGCCAGGAAGGGGCTGGCCAGTGAGAACCTTGACCTCCTATGCTTGGACCCTTCCCCCTAACAAATCCACTAAGAGTGCAACAGGTGTGATGTAGTGGTGGTCAGGACCCTCTGCCTGAACTTCACCCATGACCCTCATCCCCACCTCCACCGCAGGGACCATAGTCCAGTGGGGGTGAACTGGTCAGAGGGGGCCCTAAATCAATCCCAGACTTCCCTGGCTGGCATTGAGTTACGAGCTGTGGGTTTTGTGATGTAGATCATGGTAAGGGAGGAGGGGGCATGACCTATGGCCCGTCACACGGGACCCCCGGAAGGGGCCAGAGCTGGGGTCAGAGGTCATCTCCTCCATTCTCCATCCCACCATGTTGGGTCCTATCCCGTATCTAGTTCTTAAGCTGGGGTGGGCCGTTTTCCCGCGGACTGCCGGCCCCTGCCACCAGGCCTGTAGGGTGGCATTAGGGAGCTTGTGCTGGAAAAAGACCTTAGAAGAAAGGCAGAGGTTGAGATGACAGTACACTTGGTTTCCTCAGTGACTGGCCTGTGCTCCAAACTTGACTCGAGTTTGCTGAACTCTTTATAGGTTGGCCACTACACTTTCGCCAAATCTTTCCCTTCCCTTCTGACTGAATTCCACAAGCCAAGACTCTTGCAGACCCCAGCCCAAAGGATTAGATGGCTGGTGACATGGCATGACAGTCAGGGACAAGATAGAGAATTAAGTCACTGCTCCAGACAAGGTATGTTGTTAGGGCTTAGGAGAGAGTGTTAGAGGGACAGAAGATGGAAAGATCCAGACGATGAGATGAGAAAGATCAAAACTGAAAAGTTGGAGAAGAGGTGAAGTCTGCCACGCAGAAAGAAGACGGACAGACAGAAGGCAGTGGAAAGATCAGGATGGAAGGGAAGGAAGTTGGAGTGGCAAGAAAAGAACATTCTAGTGTATTCCCATCAGAAGACCCCGGCAGCTAGGAAATCAGGAGGAGGATAACCTAATAGATGGTACAATTCCCTCATGGTTAAGCCTTAAGGCTGCCACACCGAGACTCTAAAAGGCCCTGACTGAAATGTATCTGTAACACCCAGATGTCATCATTATTTTACACATGAACCAGCATCCCCCAGTCCCCCTCTACCACAATCATCCCAATCAGCAAAGACATGCACAGGGAGGGCCAAGACCCAGCCCGGGGAACTGGGAAGGTGTTAGGAAGGGACAAGCATACAGTCCACCTGAGAACAGAAGCCTGGACAGGGTGCCATGGAACAGAGCATTGCTGCAGGCAGAAGGTGAAAGAAATCACACAAACCTTCTGGGTATCCAGCCAGTGTGGCTAAAGCTGATCTACAGAAATAAGTCCCCTGTCTACCATGCTTTGGGAACCAAAATGGGACCCCATCACCCTCTTCCTGTGTACCTGCCCTGCCAAGACCTTGCCCCTGCATCCAACCCGGGGACCCAATGCTCAGCGCGGGGTTGAGGTGGTTTCCCTAATTCCTGCCCAGGGCTGCCACCTGCTGGCTGAGAGTGGCCTTGCAGAACAGGACCCTTGCCGAGGCTGGGGGTGGTTGGTCTGTGCTGAACCAGAAGTAGCTTCTCTAGGCTTGGAGAAGATAATTTGAAAAGCAAACGGCGAGATTCCCTTTTACCTAGTTAGACGTCCTTGGCGCCTCGCAGGAGCACAGGAGACAAAGATGACCAAGGTGAGGGAAACAGCCAAGAACGGGATTAATGATAACTCATGTGGAGAGCCAAAGTATGTGTCTGATGCAGCGCGGTTTCAGTTAATAGTTATTGAATGAATGAGTGAATGAATGAATGAGTGCAGTTCAGAGGGAGCGCTGAGAAGCGATGAGTGCTGTGTACAAGAGAGACTGGGGAAGGGTGCCTGGCTGGCTCAGTCGGTGGAACATGACTCTTGATCTTGGGGGCGTGAGTTCAAGCCCCAGGTTTGGTGTAGAGATTACTTTAAAAAATATATATATTCATGTAAGAGGTTGGGGAGGAAGAGGAGGAAATAATCAGGGAAATCTTTCTGATTCTTTTTTCCCTTTTGTTATGAAGTAGTAAGATCTTTTCTTTTTATGTTTATTTATTTCTGAGAGAAAGAGCATAAGCAGAGGAGAGACAGAGAAAGAGAGGGAAACACAGAGTCTGAAGCAGGCTCCAGGCTCTGAGCTGTCAGCACAGAGCCCAACACAGGGCCTGAACCCACAAGCTGTGAGTGAGATCATGACCTGAGCGGAAGTTGGATGCTCAACTGACTGATCAACCCAGGCGCCCTGAAATAGTAATTATCTTGGTGGAAGATTCAAACATCACAGAAGTGAAAAAGCAAAACACAGGGTTCTCTTTCACCTCATTCCTATTCTCCTCCCTCATTAACCACTGGCAATGCTTTAAAAAAAATTTTTTTAATGTTTATTTTTGAGAAAGAGGTGGGGGGGAAGGGCAGAGAGAGAGGGAGACACAGAATCCCACGCAGGCTCCAAGCTCTGAGCTGTCAGCACAGAGCCCGGTATGGAGCTCGAACCCATGAACTGTGAGGTCATGACCTGAGCTGGAGTCAGAGGCTTAACCAACTGAGCCACCCAGGCGCACCCCCCATACTATTGTTTTCAAAGTGATTAAATGATTACACAGTGCAGCCAATGTTTACAACTACTGCTCCGGCCCCCTCTATGCATTTGCATACATGTAAGTAGCCAATCTCACATATACCACATATATATACATATACAGTTTTTTTCTCTTCAGTCAACAAGATGTCTCAGAGATCTTTCCAGAGCAGTCCATATGGATCTGATTATTTTTTAATGGAGGCATAATCACATGGGCATATATTTTCTAGCCCTTCCTCTACTAATGAACATTTAAGTTAAAAAATTTTTTTACCATTACGAACAATGCTGCAAAGTATATACGGTATATCTCTGTTCGCATTCGCAAGTACTGTTTTGGAAAGATTCCTGAAAGCAAAATTTCTGGGTTCATGTGTAGGTACATTTGTTATTTTGATAGATACTGTCAAAATGGTTTCTGAAAATACTTCACTAATTTACATTCCCCCAACAGTGTAAGCACTTAATATTATTAATGTTTCATTTTTGCTAAGCTTTTGGGCCCAAAGTAATATTTCATTATTGTTTTAATTTGCCTTTTCCTGCTTACTTGTGAGATTAAGCATCTTTTCATATGTTTATTGGCCATTTGTATTTCTTCCACGAATTAATTACATCTTTTGCCCATATTCCTATTAGGTTGTTTTTTAATTAATTAGGATTAGAGGAAATTCTATTTCCAATATCATGACTGCCTAGACTCTGGACTGATATTTCTAAGTAAAAGAGGAAAAATGCCAGGTAAGGACTGCTTGAATGATATAGCCAGTTAAGTGTTTGGCTCTTGATCTCGGCTCAGGTGGATCTCAAGGTTTGTGAGCTCGAGCCCCGCATCAGGCTCTCTGCAGGTAGCATGGAGCCTGCTTGGTATTCTGTCTCTCCTTCTCTCTGCTCCTCCACCACCTGTGTTCTCTAAATAAATAAACAAATAAGCTTAAAACATTATTTAAAAAATGCTAGTTAAAATACAAATGCAAATTATGTTAAAAGCATAGAAAAGCTAGCCAGATACCCAGAATTTATTAGGTTAAAATCTAAAGGAAAGCAGGAACCCAGACAAGAAAACAAAATAAGGAATCTGCGTTAGTCTGAAAATATTACTTGGGGGCCCCTGGGTGGTTCAGTTGGTTAGGCATCCAACCTCAGCTCAGGTCACGGTCTTGGGTTCACGAGCCCTGTGTTGGGCTCTATGCTGGCAACTCGGAGCCTGGGGCCTGCTTCAGATTCTGTGTTTCCCTTTCTCTGCCCCTCCCCTGCTTGTGCTCTGTCTCTCTCTCTCTCAAAAATAAATAAGCATTTTTAAAAATCTAAAAATAAATAAATAGACATTAAAATTTTATTTTAATGTTTATTTATTTTTGAGACAGAGACAGACAGAGTGCTAGCAAGGGAGGGGGCAGAGAGAGAAGGAGACACAATCTGAAACAGCCTCCAGGCTCTGAGCTGCCAGCACAGAACCCGATGTGGGGCTCGATCCCACGAAATACAAGATCATGACCTGAGCCGAAGTTGGACCCTTAACCAACTGAGCCACCCAGGCACCCCAGACATTTGAAAAAATTTTTAAAAATTGCAGGGGCACCTGGGTGGCTCAGTCAGTTGAGCATCTGACCCTTGGTTTCAGCTAACGTCACAAACTCATGGTTCGTGGGATGGAGCCATACGTCGGCACTGACAACATTGAGCTTGCTTGGGATTCTCTCCCTCCCTCTCTGTCTCTCTCAAACCTTTTTTAAAAAAACAAAACCAAAACCAAAAAACTGCAAACCTGGGTGGTTCAGTCAGTCAAGCCTCTGACTCTTGATTTCAGCTCAGGACATGATCTCCGGGTCATGAGATCATTCCCCGAGTAAGGTGTTTCATGCAGCACATGGATCCTGCTTAAGATTCCCTCTCTCCCTCTCCACCCTCCCCCATTTGTGCCCTCATGTGCACACATTCTCTCTCCCCAAAACCCAGGAAAATAAAAATGAATAAAACTGCAAGTTAATAAAAGAAATGAAGATCTTTGTGATCTTGGAGTGGGAAGTTCTTAAACAAGACCCAAGGGCACAAAGCACAAGGGGAGATTTTGATGAATTTAACCACATCAAAACTCAAGATTTCTTTCAGTGAAGCTCACTGCAGATAAAGCTAACAAAAATTTACATAGTGCAATTGTGACATTAAAACCCAGGTGACAATGGAGGCGTCTGGATGGCTCAGTTGGTTGAATGTCTAAGTCTTGATTTTTGGCTCAGTTATGATCCTGGGGTGGTGAGATCGATCCCTTCATTGGGCTCATGGAGCATGCTTGGGATTGTCTCTCTCCTTCTCTCTCTGCCCTCTCCTACCCCAAAATAAATAAACAAGCTTAAAAAAAAAATCATTTCACAATGGGTTTATTTATTTATTTATTTTTATTTCTGAGAGAGAGAGAGAGGCAGCGTGAGCAGCGGAGGGGCAGAGAGAGAGGGAGACAGAGAATCTGAAGCAGGCTCCAGGCTCTGAGCTGTCAGCACAGAGCCTGATGCAGGGCTTGAACCCACGAACCCTGAGATCATGACCTGAGCCGAAGTCAGACGCTTAACCGACTGAGAATTAGTTACAAGCATGGTCAAAGATGCAAAGAGGCTTTTCTGCACTGCTGGTGGGCACGCCGCAAACAGAGAGCAATGTCACAATACCTGGTCAGGAAGCATATATGTGCATTTTTTAATTTTTATTTATTTATTTATTTTATTTATTTGTGAGAGAGAGGGCGGGAGCAGGGAAGGAACAGAGAGAGAGGGAGACAGAGACTCTGACGCAGGCTCCACACTGTCAGCGCAAAGCCTGACGCAGGGCTGAAACCCACAAGCCGCGAGATCGTGACCTGAGCTGAAAGTCAGACACTCAACTGACTGAGCCACCAGGGTGCCCCACGCTATGCAATTTTATGCAACAGGAAGAAGAGGGGAGAAAGACAGAGGTAAAAAGCATGCCCCATATCTTTTAGCAAGAGAGCAAAGATTTTCCCAAGAGCTTCACCCGTCAGACCGCTGCTTGTATTTCACTGGCCAGAACTGTGTTACATGGTCACACTTAACTCAAAAGTGACTAGAGAGAAGGGTGTTGGAGATACGGATTGCGTCATCTGATTAGTGATGTCGAGTTCATAATCTACTAGATTTCTTCTAACCGCTGCATGGAACTCCATAGCGTGCCTTCACCACATTTTACTGTCGTAGCAAGAAGTACATAGCCATCTTGTGACCATGAGGAAAAGTCAGAGACTCCCAGAGAAGGTCCCTGCCATCATTAATTTATATCAACACCAACGGCTTATCCCCGAACTTCTTAATCTTGTGTGAAGAATAAACCCCTATTTAGTTAAGCCACTTGTGTCAGTTAGGGCTCAGCTGGAGACGACAGAAATAAATCTGGCCAGTTTCCACATAAAGGAATGGAGAAACATGTTCTAGGTTCGGAAACGACTCCCGGCTTCGAGAAGCACATGACCTCTGCCTGTGATCGGGAAGCAGCAGTCACTACAGGAAGCTGATGATTCAGGAAGCTGCTCCCCAGAGCCCTCCTGCATCTGTCCTGATCTGTGACAGCAAAACAGATGTCCCATGGTATTTAGCTCTGTTCCAAATTTATGTCTTGCACAAGAGCAGAAATGAAATCACAGTTTCCTAAGTCAAGGGAATCGAGGAAGTGTCGTTTTAGTTTTTTACTACCTTCTGTAGTTCAGGAGAAACACTGAAAGGAGTTTTGGATCGATGCTGGTGGCCACCACACCGCTGAGGACAGCTTTGGGTGACACACAACCCAAGACACTGTTAACTAATACACGGCACAGAAAGCAAGAAGGAGTAGGTCTCGAAAATAGCATTGGGTGAGAAAGACCAGAATGAGCTCTGTCACACAATTCCAAGGTGTTGGTTAAAACATTCCTACACCCACACTACCTTTTTTATTTTTTATTTTACAGAGAGAGAGGGGACATGATTGTGGGAGAGGGGCAGAGGGAGAGACAGAGAGAATCAGAAGCAGGCTCCATAGTCAGCTTGGACAAAGGGCTGGGTCCCAGGATCCTGGGATCATGACCTGAGGGGAAATCAAGAGTCCCGGCACTCAACTGACTGAGCCACCCAGGCCTGTCCCAACGCCACTTTTTTTTTTAATTTTTAAATGTTTATTTATTTTTGAGTGGGGGAGGGGCAGAGAGAGAGGGAGGCACAGAATCTGAAACAGGCTCCAGGCTCTGAGTTGTCCGCACAGAGCCCAACTCTGGGCTCGAACTCATGAACTGTGAGATCATGACCTGAGCGGAAGTCGGATGCTTAACTGACTGAGCCACCCAGACGTCCCCGTGATTACTTTTTTTTAATGCAATGTACATTTTCAAGGATATATAAGTGCCAATTGGTAAATGGAAGGAGGAGAAGAATGGCTGTAGGGATCAGGGATGAAAAATAAACTAAAATTTTAAAAAAGATCTTGTATATGAGGATGGTGGGAGTGATATAAACAGAGGAACACAGTTGGCTCAATTTTCTACACTCTAGGTCCAAAACTGATCCATTAAATTTAATAGTATTAATTTAAAGAAGGGTTTAATAATTATTGATAAATAATTATAATTTAATTCAATTATTCTAATATTAATGCAATTTAAATATTTCATATTTAATTTACCATACCAAAACTAGGCCATGAAACTTACGATATCATGTTGTTTTTTTTAAAGTGTATTTCTTTATTTTGAGTGAGAGCAGCAGGGGAGGGGCAGAGAGAAAGAGAGAATCCCAGGCAATCTCCATCCTAGCAGCCTGGAGCGGGACTGGGGCTCGATCTCACAAACTGTGGCATCATGACCTGAGCCCAAATCAAGAGTAGGATGGTTAACTGACTGAGCCACCCAGGCACCCCCATCATAAATTTAGGTACTCCTAATTAGGCATTTCTTTATGTTTTACGTTTCCCATAACCTCAAAAAAATAGGTCCAGGTGACCTCCTGGAGCCCCACCTCCCCAAATCCCAGCCCCTTTTCAGAAAGCACCAC
>NW_027528345.1:11988375-11997857 GCF_008692635.1 Crocuta crocuta
GCCGCCGTGACTCAGGCCCCGCCCACTCGGGGCCGGCTCCAGGGCGGGGCCGGGTGGCTGGGAGAGGAGAGCGCCCGCCCCGCCCGGCCCCCATCCCCTACTAACCCAGCTTGATCCAGCTCAGCCCCGGGGTGTTTGCCGCAGCTCTTGCCGTAAGTCCAGCCATCTGTTACCTGCGCTGCTTCCTGGGGAGAGACAGTCCCCGTCGGGCCGGCCCGGAGACCCGGTGAGTGTGCTCCCGGGGGCCCCGCCAATGCCTGCCTCCCAGGGAACCCTCGCACGCCGGGTAAGACCGCCCCTCTCCTTGACTCCCACGGGGATCCTCACAGCGCGACCCCCGGCTGCCCTCTTAGGGCTCTTGCCCGACAGCTTGCCTTCTCTTCTGGTGGGTGGGGCGCTGGGACCCCTCCCTGGGATCCAGGGAGACACTGCTCCCCTCCATTCTGTGTTCTAGACGGCAACTGCGTGAGGCGGAGGGACGGGCCTTCTTGCCCCCTCCCCCCCCAGGGCTGGAAGAGGAAGAGCGGCGGCCGTGCGGGGGAGGGCTGGACATGTCTGAGGCATCGTCCTGCCCCGGCTGTGAGACCCTTGCCCCAGGCTGCAGGCTGGGGGCCTTGTACTGGGCCTGTGTCCGCAATGATCCTGCCCAGCTCCAAGCCACGTTGGATGGGGGGGTCTCCCCAGAGGAGGCCGTCCAGGTGGATGGCAATGGAAGGGTGAGCCACCCCAGGTGCTCCCCAGGGCGGCTGGTGCAACTCTGAGTCCCCAGCATGCACATTCAGCGCCTGCGTCCTTGGGGGAAGGGAGGGGCCAGGGTGCATCTTCCCAGAGGCTGGGACCTCTCTGGGAATGCTGTGGATTTAGAGGACACAGGGGCCCCGACGGGATCCTGGAAAAAAGAGCAGGAGCTGAGCTGCCCCTTCCCCAGACAGGTCTCATGGTCGCTTGCTACCGGGGTTTCGAGAACGTTGTGGCCCTGCTCAGCCGCTGCCCTTTCCTCGATGTGAACCAGCAGGATAAAGAAGGGGACACAGCCCTCATGCTGGCTGCCCAAGCAGGTGACAGACTGTTGACCTTACCTCCTACCAGTCCCCTCCTCCCCCGCTTCAGTTGGAGCCACAACCCCACACTTTTTGTATAAGGCTCTCCCAACACAGGCACGGCCTGCATGCTTGGGGGGAGCGGGGCCTGCTTGGGGCTTCATCACTTTCCTTCCTAGAGAGCTAAGCTCTGTCCTCGGTGCCTTGCAGGTCACGTGCCTCTGGTGAGTCTCCTGCTCAACTACTACCCAGGCCTGGACCTAGAGCGCAGGGACCAGCGGGGGCTAACGGCGCTGATGAAGGCCGCCATTCGGGACAAATCGGAATGCGTGGCTGCCCTCCTCATGGCAGGTGCATGGGGCCTGGACCGGGATTTGTGACCTCCAGTCCCTCCCCAAGCTTTCCAGACTGACACTAAGTCAGCTGTAGAGTCGCAGTGAGAAGAGAGGTGGAGATGAAGGATCAATCTAGGCCGACTTCTGGAGGAGGGGAGTGTGCTTGAGCTTCTCACAATCCACAAAGCCTAGGTATTACTAGCTCTATTTACATCATGAATGTTGGTCTCAGAAAAGAAAGCTTTGGAGGATAACCTAGGTCAGCCAGAAAAACAAAAAAGGCTGATATCTGGGACCAGACTTGGGTTCTAGTCCTGGCTCTGTCACTAGCTGAGTGACCTTGGGCCGATGGCTTCCTTCTCTGGGCCTTATCAGTATAGTGAAGGTGTTGGCGTTCTCCGAGATGACTTCCATATCTGACAAGCCAGGGTTCCAGGGACACAATGATGTGTGGATGAGGCACGTGGCCATGTGGGGTTGTTGGGAGTGAAGTGCACACAGTTCGTGCTGTCTTGGGGCTTCACTCTTCCTGAGGTGGGGCTGCCCTCTGTGCATCACCCTGAGGGGCTCCGGCCTCTAGCTCTTCCCTTCCCCGTCCCATCTGACTGTGTTTGGGGTGAGAAGGGAGGAAATTCCGCACCCCTCTATTTCCTCCCCACCCCGGATTCGACGGGGGTGCTGATGAAGAGAAGAATGGGGAGCGGGAACCAGCAGGCCCCCCTCCACCTGACCAGAAGGTGCAGCTCGGGCCTCCCCTGGCCCGAGCAACTTGCACACCACCCCTTTATTGGCTCAGTAGGTCTCTATTCTTCAGGTTCGGGGACCCCCAACAGGTCTCTCTGAAGCCTTTCCCCCTCTCTGGACTTCAGTTTCCATCTTTAGTTTTTTGTTTTTAAGATTATTTATTTATTTGGAGAGGAAAAACGGAGAGAGAAAGCATGAGCAGGGAGAGAAAGAGAGAGAGAGGCGGCGGGGGAGGGGAAGAGACAGAATCTCAAGCAGGCTCTACGCTGTCGGCATGGAGCCCCAGCTGGGGGTTCGATCCCACGAACCCGCAAGATCACGACCTAAGCCAAAATCAAGAGCCAGTTGCTTACCTGCCTGAGCCACCCAGGCACCCCTTCTTCTTTAGTCTTAACCTGGAAGTTGGGATCCAGGGCTGGTGCTGTCCCTAGGAGCCTACGTACTCCCCCTGGGGGCCACCGACGGCTCCCAGATTCCAGCCGCGACAGGATGGGACTCTCTGGTTTTTCATCTGACCCAAATCAGTCCTGCTGCTAAAGAATCTGCCCTTCTGCAAATCACCCGTCCCTGTCCCATCCCATGTCACTCCTGTGCCCCCTCCCAGGTGCTGACCTGACAGCGGTGGACCCTATTCGAGGCAAGACGGCCCTAGAGTGGGCAGTGCTGACTGACAGCTTCGACACGGTGCAAAGGATCCGGAAGCTGCTGCGGCGTCCCCAAGTAGAGCAGCTCAGCCAGCATTACCAGCCCAAGTGGCCGGCCTTGCCGGGGCTCGTGGCCCAGGCCCAGGCCGCCCCATCTCTCCTGGAGCGACTGCACGACACCTTAAGCCTCCCCTTTGCCCAGTTTCCTCAGGAGGGGGGTGTCCTGGACCACCTCGTGACCATCACGACCAGCCTGGCCAGTCCCTTCCTCAGCACGGCCTGCCACACCCTGTGCCCTGACCAGCCCCCTGCCCTGGGCACCCGAAGCAAGTCTGTACCAGAGCTGCTGGGCACTGCCCCGCCCCCTCCCCCAGAACCCCAGCCCCCCCAGGTGGCCCCTGGCCCCCGNTACCAGAGCCCTCCGGGCGTGCTGGGCATGTGCCCTCAGTGGCTGCAGCCCAGGGACAGTAGCGGCCCCAGGCCCCAAGCCCCCAGGATCCGCCTCTCCAAGGCCCCCTCATCACCCAGGCAGTGCAAGCCGGAGTCCAGGCCTGGAGAGAATCGAAGACTGGCCCTTCCTCTCTGGAGATACCAGGAGCTTAGGATGGAGAGGAGGAGGCAGGAGGAGGAGGCCAGGTGGGCACAAAGTCAGGGGAAGATGGGCTAGGCCGGGCTGGGAGCGAGGGATCAGGTCCCTCCCTCGGGCTCCTTTGCCTCCTAGAGCCCCCTCGGCTCCCCCATCCAGCTCTGCACAAATGATTCTACGCTAACCTACTCAGGAGGCTGTTCACACAGCATTGTTTGCAGTGGTAAGAGTGCAAACAACCTGCGCGTCCGTCAGCAGGGGGCTAGCTAAATTGCTTGCAGCCGTGAAAACTATACATCCATGTGATGTGTTTCATACAGTGCTTAAACAAGAGTAAGGAAGCCCTTTACGTTCTGATATGAAACTCTCTTTAAGAGGTGATAGGTGAAGATAATCAAGGGGTGGAACAGTGTGCATGGATAGCATACTTCTATTTGTCAACGTAAAATTGGCATCAAGGTAAACTTGACCGATACGAATATATAGTGCGTACCGAGATGTACTTAACTACTTAGTGAATGAAGAATCAAAGGAGGAAACGAAAAACCATTACTGACAGTGGAAATCAGAATCCTGGATTAAGATGGAAGAGTTAGGTACAAAAAAGGTAATTCTTACCTGGCAATAAAACCGTAACTTTTTTTTCCCTGCCAGACAAAAATAAATTGCTACTCACCAGTCTTCTACAGGTTAATCTCTTAAATTTATATAGAGAATCTGGGCCCTAATCCATAGTAAATACTACATCAGACAACATTACTTCCCCGAGATGACCCATAGGTGGGGTTATTAGCCAATGAGCTAAAATTTCTTGAAAAGGGGTGCCTGGGTGGCTCAGTCGGTTAAGTGTCTGGCTTCAGTTCAGGTCATGATCTCACAGGTTCGGTTTGTGAGTTGGAGCCCCGCGTTGGGCTCTGTGCTGACAGCTCAGAGCCTGGAACCTGCTTTGGATTCTGTGTCTCCCTCTCTCTCTGCCCCTCCCCTGCTCACCCTCTGTCTCTAAAAAAATGAATAAATGTTAAAAAATGTTTTTAATATCTTGAAAAGACAGTAATTTTTCATGTGTGCCTTATTTACAATTTTTTACTCAGTTAAAATTTTTTAATTTTTATTTGAGAGATTGAGAGAGAGAGAGAGAGCATGAGTGGGTGAAGGGCAGAGGGAGAGAGAGAGAATCCCAGCACTCTCAGCACAGAGCCGGACAGGGGGCACCATCATCCCACCGCCCTGGGATCATGACTTGAGCCAAAATCCAGAGTCGGGCGCTCAACTGACTGAGCCACCCAGGTGCCCCTCAGTGTTTTCCGTTTTTAAGATTTTCTTTTTAAGTACTCTCTACACCCAGCTCAGACTCACAACCCTGAGATCAAGAAAGAGTTTCATGCACCACTAAATGAGCCAGCCAGGCACCCCTGGGTTTTCTTTTTCTTTTTCTTTCTTTCTTTCTTTCTTTCTTTCTTTCTTTCTTTCTTTCTTTCTTTCTTTCTTTCTTTCTTTTTCTTTCTTTCTTTCTTTCTTCCTTCCTTCCTTCCTTCCTTCCTTCCTTCCTTTCTTTCTTTTTCTTTCTTCGTTCCTTCCTTCCCTCCTTCCTTCCTTCCTTTCCTCTTTCCTTCATTTCTTTTCTTTATTTCTTTTTTTAATGTTTATTTATTTTTGAGAGAGAGAGAGAGAGAGTGTGTGTGTGTGTGTGTGTGTGTGTGTGTGTGTGTGCAGGGGAAGGGCAGAGAGAGAGGGAGACGCAGAATCCAAAGCAGGTTCTAGGCTCTGAGCTGTCAGCACAGAGCCCGACGCAGGGCTCCAACCCATGAAGGACTGTCAGATCATGAGCCGAGCCAGAGTCAGAGGCTTAACCAATTGAACCACCCTCCCCTGGGTATTTTTTCTTAACACATTTGCTCCATAAATGCATTTGCTTGTTTATTGGTAATAGTAAAAGCAACCACTTAGAAGGTTTTTACTATATACATTAATACATCAATGCTCCCAATAATCCTATGAGGATTTTATCTTTGAGGACACAGGACACAGAGAAGTTTAGGAATGGCCTGGGGTCACACAGCCAGAAACTGGCAGAGATCAAGATTCAGAGCCAGCCATCTAGTTGTGGAAGCCAGACTACACTGGGACCACGCTGCCTCACTGGAAACTCCCTGGGAAGAAGCATGGCTGTTTGTTCAGGAAGATGACTGGGCACCTGCCCAAGGGTAGAAGGGAAATTTTTCACTGAATATTTTTCTGAAACTTTTGACTTTTTAATTTTTTTAATGTTTACTTTATTTCTGAGGGAGAGACAGACAGAACATGAGGGGCAGAGAGAGAGAGAGAGGGAGACACAGAATCTGAAACAGGCTCCAGACTCCGAGCTGTCAGCGCAGAGCCCGACACGGGGCTTGAATTAAAAACCACGAGATCATGACCTGAGCTGAAGTCGGACGCTTAACCGAGTAAGCCACCCAGGTACCCCAACTTTTGGCTTTTTATTTTTTTTTTAATTTTTTTTTTAATGTTTTATTTATTTCTAGGAGAGAGAGAGAGAGACAGCGCGAGCAGCGGAGGGTCAGAGAGAGAGGGAGTGAGACTGAAACAGGCTCCAGGCTCTGAGCTGGCAGTCAGCACAGGGCCCGACGCGGGGCTCGAACCCACGAACCGCGAGATCATGACCTAAGCGAAAGTCGGACGCTTAACCGACTAAGCCACCCAGGCGCCCCAACTTTTGGCTTTTTAAAAAGTAAGCTTTACTTTTGAGATCCGTTTTAGATTTACAGAAGAGTTGTAAAGATGGCACTGGGTTCCCTTATACCCCATATACCTCTATTATTAACATGAATATAGTACATTTGCTACAATTAATGAACCAGTATTAATACAGTATTATTACAAAAGTCTAAACTTTATTTAGGTTTCCTTAGTTTTTCCCCAATATCCCCTTTCTGTCCAGAATTCCAGCTAGGATACCACATTACATTTAGCTGTCATGCCCCTTGTTTCTGATGCCCTTGACAATTTTGAGGAGTACTGATCTGGTATTTTGTAGAATGTCCCTCAGTTGGGAATGGTCTGATGTTTTTCTCATGAGGAGACTGGGGTTATCGGTTTTCATGAGGAAGACCAAAGAGGTGACATGCCATTCTCATTACTTCATGTGAAGGTTATGTACCAAGAACGTGACTCATCACGATCAAGGTTGAGGGAACCTTGACCGCCTGACTGAAGTAGCGTTCATCAGGCTTTTCCCTGGGATGCTACTCTCTCTCCCCCTTTCTCTATTGTGCTCTTTGCAAGGAAGTTATTCCATGAAGCCCACACTGAAGGAGTGGGGAGTTCACGTCCCATCTTGTTGGGGGTGGATATCTACATAAATTACTTGGAATTACTCTACACAGAACGTTTTGACTTTGTAGTCATGTATTACTAAATCTTGAAAAATTAAAAAAGAAATCTGCTCTTTGAAGGGGGAGACCATGCCCACACACTGAAGTGACAACGACCGTTAGAGTTAGTGTGTGATTTTTCCCAGGGGGTTTCCGGAGGCCACATGGAGGACTGGAAAGGCTTCAAGGCCAATTTACCATGTCCTACCTGTGTGAATAAGAGACCTAAGTTCCCCGTGCCTCTGTTTTCTCATCTGTTAATGGGGGGAAGACAGGGTTTGTTTGTTTTTTTTTTGAAAGAGCCATTACATAATGTGGGTCAGGAGGTCCTATAAACTGTAAAGTGCTACCAAGACCTGGGTGCTATGGAAGGACCCTGGGGAACTGAGTTTGGCTGAGCTGTGTCTGGGCCTCCGGGAGCTAGAGTTCTTTCCTCCGAATGAAAACAGGGAACGAAACTACATCTGCAGGCTTGGGACAGCATGCTAGTTACATGTTTGGGCTTGGGAGCTGGCCGGCGACCTTGGGCAAGTCATTGAACCTTCCTGAGCCTCGAGGCTCTCACACATCGAGTGGAGGTAAAAATAACATGTCACCATGGGGCTGTTGGGAGAATTCACTGAGCTAATGCAGCACTTGGCACTGTCCTGGCCTTGACATCACCATTATCCTAGTTAACCCTCACCACCTTCCTATTTTATAGTTGAGGAAACTGAGGCTATGAAGGCTAAGCGACTTGCTGAGGTCACCGGCTGCTAAGTGGCCAGGTGGCACTTGGACTTGGAGTTCAAGTCTGTGCACCCAGAACCCTGTGTCCTTTCCACTGTGGCACATGGTGCCTGCCCACAGCCCGACTTCCCTCATTCTCTGAGTCTCTCCCTCCCCCTCCTTTTATATGTTTATTTATTTTTGAGAGGCAGACTGGAGAGAGAGAGAGGCAGATAGAGAAGGAGACAGAGACTCTGCAGCTGGCTTCATTCTGTCAATGCAGAGCCCGATATGGGGCTCGAACTCACAAACCGTGAGATCAGGACCTGAGCTGAAATCAGAAGTCAGCCACCTAACCGACTGAGCCACTGGGCTCCCTCTCCCTCCCACTTCTAACCAGCCTGAGTTGTACTAGGGCGTGGGGGTGACCAAGGTATCCTCAGGACCGGAGAACTAGCCCGCTGTGGCTCTCTCTCCCAGCCATCGTCCAGCAGAGGGAGCCTCTCCACCTTGGAGCCCCACCCTCTATGGATGGCCATCTCGGGGGGCAGCTGGGTGTCCCGGGCCTGCACCCTGCAAGTCCTTCCCCCAGCCATGCCATCTCTCTCTAACCCTCTAACGGCCTTTTGGGCTGCTGGGAGGGAGGAAGCCCACGCGGGTTGCTCTGCCTGTGCTCCCCCGAGTCCACCTCTCCACTGACACCCCGGCCCCTGCCAGCGCCAGCCCAGCTCCTGAGCCTTCCACACGGAGTCCCTGTCGGCGGAGACCAAAGAACTCCCAACAAGGTCCCTGGCTGTGCCGATCATGGCCGCTGGCCAAAGCGCCCTGCAAAGACCAACTACCTGGGCTTGACTCCTGGCCCTGCCTCTTGCCACCTCTGTGACCGGGGAGCGCTCCCAGCCTCCGGCTCCTCGTTGGTAACAGCAAATGGTGATAATACAAAAGCTGTCCTTCCCAGGGCTGTCATGCAGCCTCAGCAGGGAGAGGCACACCAGGCACCGAGCGGGGCCCGGCCACCTGGCAGTGCCCGGTAAGCCACAGGTTTGGTTACTGTGCTGACCGGCAAGGAGTGAGGCCAAGGGGCCAGGTCTGTGGAGGAGGCCGGTGGACATGTCCTCGGAACCCCATGGCCTCCCCTGTCATTCTAGAATACTACTCTGGTGAGCCCTGCAGTGGGACACGTGCTTATCCCAGACAGCCTTCTCAGACCAGCTCCTGTGAGCTCGGTGCCCCCAGGCCCAGGGTGCGTCCAGCCCACTCCTCATCCCCACAGCACTGACGGCTGGCCGGCCCGTTCCCTGCACGCGCATGTGTCCACCCTCACCCTGCCCAACAGGGGCTCCTACAGAAGGGACTGGAAAGTTGGCTTTCCAGACACACTGGGTTATCAGCTAGGCTTGTGGGGACCCCTAGGACACCCTTCCCTCACTCCTCAGTCTGTCTCCCTAGAGCCTTGCTCTGTGCCCAGCCCATACAAGTGCAATGAACGTGTGTGGCAAAGAATTGAATTCAGACTCCGCCAAGCTCTGGGATGCTCAGAGGGGCCTTTACCAGCTCCTTCTTCCTCCTAGAGGCTGTCCTGATCCAGGGGCCAAATGTCCCCAGGCATCCCAGGGCGTGCCCCAGAGAAGCCCTGCTGGGTCAAGAAAAGGCAAGAGGGTATATGTAGGGAGGACAGAGGGACAGGTGGGGACTCATTTGTTGATGTCCCTTTTTTTCCAAACTGGGGCACCTGGGCAGGATTCCCTCCCCTCCAGCAGCTTCAGTTTGCCAATGTTTGGAAACATCCACCGTCTTCCACTGCGCCAACGGCCAGGCCCGCTGCTTCCCTCCCCACACTTCCCCCACCCCCACCTATTCCTCCTCCTGACCNTCTCCTTTTCCCCCGAGGAAACCTGGTTAAGGAAGGTATGACACCTGGAGGGCAAGGCTTGGGGTCAGAGGGACCTGCAATGTGGATCGGTCACACAGGCAGTGTCACCTGCCAACACACGGTCTGCCGGGTGCCACGGGGACCTGCAAGCTGGCGGGCACAGAAGGACGCACAGGCCCAC
>NW_027528345.1:11997869-12018952 GCF_008692635.1 Crocuta crocuta
CCCACTGCCCGCCCCCGCCTCCCGAGCACACGCAAACACACCCTGTCACACAGGCACACCAATGCACGGACACACCGGCAACGGGAAAAATAAAGACAGGGTCCCCCCTTCCTGGGGTCCCATCTCCCCCCTTAGCCCCTCCGTGCCCCGGCGCTCTACACTCTCCAGCCGCCCAGCTCCATGCATCGCCCACGTGGCTGTTATCCTAGTCATAGTCTGTCCAGCTATTCGGGGTGGGAGTCCGTGGAGGACTGGGACAGGGGAGACCAAGTCTTACCCTTGAGTTCACCCTTAGACCTCACTGAAAAGCCATGGTCCTTCTAAGGTAAAGGAGAGAAGTGAGCAGGTCAAAACCTAAGTCCTGCTTTGTGGCTATTTACTCCCAGAAGAGCCTTGGATACCTCCCAACACCGTTTCCTACATCCGTGCCCGTGATCGGCTGTGGGGGGATCTGGGGCAGAGACCTGCAGATGGGGGGCCTGGCTCAGGGCTTGCCAAGGGCCCTCCCTACCAGGCTGTCTGCTCCTGCGAGGACAGAGCCCGGGCACGGATGCCAGAGGGGTGGGAAAGGGGCAGGATTTGTGGCATTTCCCCTCCAGCTGGAAACAAAGGCAGATTCCTGTGTCCAGTTCCAGCAATCCGGTCCCACCCACCCGAGTGGCTGGAGCTGAAGGAAATCCCGCTGGCCTGCGGCCTCACCCAGCTACTCCGACCCTCTTTCAAACAATCTTTCCCAGCTGGGGCCGTGACCGGCTCTCAAGTCCTGAGGACCCCCTCCTTGTTCAAATACTAAGCCCTCCCCATTGGGGATGGTCCCTATAACCCCTCAGACTCTCTCCTCAGGCGGCAAGGGTCCCCTCGGCACCAAGAGCCTACCAGGCCCCCACCCCCTCTCTGGGCAACTCTGCCCATCCTCACCCCACAAATTTGGGATCTGCTTTCCTGTAGAGTGGGCCAAAGTCTTGATGATTTTGGGAACTCTGGTGCCATTGCAATGCTCGGCCAGACCTCCAGGACACCTCCAGTAAGCTTGCAACCTAGCCTCCCCCAGCGACAAGATGTTCACCTCAGCATCACACACCTTCCTTCATGGCAGCAAAGTTGCAGCTCTAGGGAAGGGTAAAGGGTCTTAATTAGTGAAAAGTCAAGAGATCCTGTATGTGAGGGCGCCTGGGTGGCTCAGTCGGTTAAGCATCCGACTTCGACTCAGGTCATGATCTCACGGTTCATGGGTTCGAGCCCCGCGACGGGCTCTGTGCTGACAGCTCAGAGACTGGAGTCTGCTTCAGATTCTGTGTCTCCCTCTCTCTGCCCCTCCCCTGCTCACACTCTCTCTGTCTCTCTCAAGAATGAGTAAACTTCAAAAAAAAAAAAGAAAAAAGAAAGAAAGATGATACTGTGTGGGGAAAAAAAAGAGACACTGTCCGATATCAATAGAATAGGAACTAAAGTTGTATTATTTAAATTTACAAAATAATAACATAATGATCAGTAATTAGAAGGGCAAGAAAAGGATAAGAACCTAAATGGCCTAAATTCTGAAGCATTTTTTAAAAAAATGTGTATTTAGTTTTGAGAGAGAGACAGAGTGCAAGTGGGGCAGAGGCAGAGAGACACACACACACAGAATGAAAAGCAGGCTCCAGGCTCTGAGCTGTCAGCACAGAACTCGACATGGGGCCTGAACCCACAAACCCCGAGATCATGACCTGAGAAGTCAGATGCTCAACCGACTGAGCCACCCCGGTGCCCCCTCAATTCTGAAGCTGTAAAATAAGGCCCGGCTGGCTCCATCGGTAGAGCGTGTGACTCTTGATCTCAGGGTTGTAAGTTCAAGTCCCACATTGGGTGTAGAGATTACTTAAAAATAAAAACTTAAAAAAACAAACAAACCCAGACGCTTTTAAATTTAGAGACAGAAGAAAGACAAATACTGCACGGTGTCACATATGTGTGAAATCCAAAACCAAAGACAAACTCATAGAAACAGAAGGTAGAAAGGTGGTTGCCGGAGATGCGGGGAGGGAGAAATGGGGAGAGGTTGGTAAAAGGGTACAACAAGCTAGAAGATAAATAAGATCTGAGGATCTCACGTACAATGTGATGATGATAGTTGATGATACTGTATTGTATAACTGAAATTAGCGGAGAGTGTGGAACTTAAGTTCTATTCACCAAAGAACTTCACAGCAAAAACAACAACAGAAGATAAATATGAGGGGGTAATGGGTGTGTTATTATTTTTTAAATGTTTATTTATTTTTAAGAGAGAGCTAGAGAGCACACATGCGAGCAGGGGAGGGATGGAGAGAGGGGGAGAGAGGATCTGAAGTGGGCGCCATGCTGCGAGTGGAGAGCCAGATGCGGGGCTCCAACCCACAAATAGCGAGATCATGAGCTGAGCCACCAAAGTCGGTCCCTTAACTGACTGAGCCACCCGGGCGCCCCCTGATGTGTTATTTTGATGGGAAGCATCCTTGCACAATGTATATGTATATCAAATCATTACGATATACACTTTAAATAACTTACGATTTGATTTGTCAATTATACCTCAATAAAGTTGAGAAAAGATGGAGAGACCGAAGTGTGAACGTATTATTTTGAGTTACCAAAGTATAAACATCAGAGAAGGGAGTAGCTGAGACTCTGGGAAGGGGGTTGGCCCCAGCAAGAGGGCCCAGGGTGGACACAGTTGCTTCTCGTTATAAAGTCCCTCTTCCGGATCTCATCAATTTCACCCCATGCTTATCTGGGATGTTTTTGAATGATTTTCAGAATGGTGGCCTCATACTTCAAAGTCCTCTGCAGTGGCTATACATTCATCTGGATAACAAGCCCTCGGGGACCTATCGAGGCAACACGTCCTACTCATCTTTGAACAGGTAAGGAAACAGAGGCCCCTGTTGCACAGCCAAGCCTCTGATCCCCTGACTCCCAGTTCATGCTCTTTCTCCTATGCCCCGCTCGGCCTGCCTCTCTCACACAACCGGACATCTGTGTGGGTTTTAGAGCTGGTAGGGGACTCTCACAGAGTGTTTGCTTTTATGCGGAGAATGTGGTAGAGAAGGAACAGTCAGCACACACGCAGCTCCAAGTTCAAGCCTTGGACTCCTTTCCCCCCTCATGGTGAGACCTCTTTGGTGGAGGGGTCAGAGCACTGGGGATCCATGTGGGAAGGGGCAATCCAGAGGTTGCTGGCCTGCTGAGAAGGAGGTGGTGCTGGAGCAGCCTCTCAGCAGAGCCCAGGCTGCATGACAGCTCGCCCTTGGCATTGTGTGGGCATTGCCTGATCCCAGACTGCTGCCCCGACATGCCATCCCTTCCTTACGAGGTTCCATCCTGAGATGAGTCATCCTGACGGTTCGCAGGCAAGGAGCGGATGGACCCATCCACGGGACATCCTGGAGGAGCTGCGGAGGAAGAGGAAGGTGACTCCATCCCTCCAAGTCTGGCAATCTGGCCCCCCCCCCCCGTCTGCCAGCCTCTTCCTGAGGTGCTGGGTGAGCTCTGGACGCCCTCCCCTCCCCCAACCTCAGCACCAGCCACGCTGTTTTTTACCTGAGCTGTAATGACAGGGCCTGAGACCAGACCATTTTCTGAATCCTAGAGCCAAACAATATAATTATAACTGGGCAGAACCTTTGGAAGTATCTGGTTTAAACCCCTCAGTGTACAGAGGAGGAAACTGAGGCCCAGAGAAGACTCCTGGCTTACAGATATCTTTAGGATAACGTGGTCCTTTGGCTCAGAGCAGAACGAGACATAGAGAGATCACTTTTCCCTCCCCCTCCAGGCAAAACTCGGGCTGCATCCAGCCCACAAAGCTCAGACTCTCTTCTCTGTTGAATAGATGGACAAACAGACATCACAGGTTATCTGCCCCACTTCTCCCCTAAAGGAGATCCGCAGGTCTTCTTCCTCAGGTAGTGGAACCCCGTTCTATTGCTTCCATGTCTCTTATATGAGAAAAATCCCTAGGTTGGCCGATCTCACTCTCCTCACTGCAATTTGAACGAAACAAAGCCCAGCTCACCCTCTGCTAATTCCTNTCCTCCCCCCCACCCCTTGCTTTTTCTTCCTACTCATCCCGGTGCAGAACCCCCTACATCTTTTGTGGGGCCCAGTGCAAAATGAAAATGCCAGGCCCTTTGTTCAAACATTACTAAGAATTTCAAGATGGCAAAGCAGAGCATTAAGCCAAGTGTGGGGTCCTGTGTATCTGCACAGGTTGAATAGCCGTGAAGTCGGTCCTGCCGTCAAGGTCAAGAGCAATACTTGAACTCAATACTCGTAGATGGTTCTGAAAGCGCAGGTTGTCTGATCCCCTGCCTGCCTGCCGGACTCCATGTCACCTGCCTGCCACAGGTGAGAATGTCCTTGAAATTCACCCCACGTACCCCTCCTAGGATCTCCAGGCCTCTGCTTCACACACTGTTGGGAAATCCTCCCAAACAGCTAAATTCCGATCTTAGCCCTTTCAGCCTGTTTCCTCTTGTTCTGTCCTCACCGAGTATGGGGAACAGCTGGTCCTTCTGAGCAATTAATTTTGTAAACTTGGACACAGTTTGTAATTCCTTTTCCCTTTCCTCATTGGGCCGTGTCTCCAGGGCTTTCTCCAACTCTGTGTCCCTCCTCCAATGCCTTCCCCAGGTTCTCCGTGTGCCGTGCAATGCATGGGTTCACAAGAGCACCAGTCAGGGTCTGAGGGCTCAGTGATCTGGCGGGGGTGGTGGACTCTAGCATAGACTGACAGCCTGTCCCCACTGGATGCCGTCTTCCTCCTCCAAACCCGACCCCTTCCTGGATAAAGTCCCCTGTCCCCAGCGGCTCTCGCCGGCGACCCAGCCATCTCACTGTTGCAGTCCGCACTGAGTGTCTCAGACTGAATGCTTCCCTTAGGGAATCCCCCACTTCCACCCCCCAGGACAGAGATCCATGGGCTGGGATTGGGAGAGGTTTATCCGAAGCCAGAGCAGGGCAGGGGGTGGGGGGAGGAGTGGGTATGAAAGATGGACACGAGGCTACACTCCGAAGTGGCCACTATAATCTGAAAGAGCAGATACCGTAATCCCATAGTACTTCCTATTGGCTGCAGGACACAGCTCTGTCCTGACACTGAAATTTGGGTGTGCCTTGGTTCTGCAATTCACAATGCTCATAAGTTGCGAGGCAGCTGTGGGGCGGGGGCTGGGGAAGGTTTCAGTGCAGGAAGTGAGGTCAGTCAACAACTGATGTCTGTCTGAGCCTTTAGCTGATGTCTCCCCCAGCCTCTATACCCAGCAAAGGCTGGGGGGGGGGGTGCCCCTGGCCCATTTTACACAATCTTCATAGAGGCCGACACCTTAGAGGTCCGCTTCTGCTTCCAATACTGCTCTTTCTACCTTGGCTCCGAGGCTACTAGCTCCCCAGCCTTTTCATTTCTTAGCTGAACACTGTCACCGCGGTCTACCCTGCAGCAAGCACAGCCAGCCAGCATCTTTTGCTATGCACTGAGTTAAGCGTCATTTGTCCTCATTCTCACAACAACGCTACGAGGCTGGCACTGTTGATTGTGCCCATTTAGCAGATGGGGGAGTGAGGCACGGAGAGGTGTCATTTGTCTAGAGGTACGCAATTAGCCTGGATTCCCAGACTGCAGGATCTTTGTGGATAACTAGGAGGCTAGAAATGAAGTCCTGCCTTCAGGGTGCTCAGGATGGCTGGTGCAAAGCAAGACGATGACAGCAGTGCTCTGAGCCTATGCGAGGGAATCAGGACCAAGAGCAAGTTTCTCTCTGGGGGAGAAGCTATTCTGTTCTCCTCTTCGCTTTGTCTGCCTTGTCCCGTCAGTGCTCCGACACAGGCTCCGGTCTCTGTCTCCATTCGGTAGGGTGAGAGGCCTGCCTGGAAGGAGGCGGGGGAAGGCAGTTCCCAGCCTCTCCTTCCAATTCTGGCCTTGCACTGTGGGGAGAGGCGTCCTTGTCACTGAGCTGTGCTGTGGCTGGAGGGCCTCACTGCTCTCACCACTGACCCAGAGCAGCCCGAGCTGGGCCTGTTTACCCCGTGCTCAGCCGAGAGAGGCTGCCGAAGAGGGGAGTGAACAAGAGGGGGTGAAGGGGCCAGAGGGAGGAGGCTGAGGGATTCGGACCCAGTCGGGAGTCCTCGAGGGCGGGGGTCGAGGGTGGAGAGGGCGGGGCTAAAACATTTCGGACCCTGCCCGCCCCAAACCCAGCCCTCGCTGCTCTGAGCCTAGTAGGCCTCGGGCTAGGGGCTGAGGGTGGGTGAGGGACAGGTAAGTTACCTCCCCTTCCCCCTCTCCTCGCAGTCCTTCCCTCGGTGCCCCCCTTCCAGTCCCGATTCCCCGTCGCCCCCTCCGCGGCTCGGAGCGGGAGGGCGCCTCCCGGTCCATCCTCTCCCGGGCCGGGCCTCAGACCGTGCCTCCCACCTCGGCTCCGGCCCCCGCGGCTCCTGGCCTGGACACCCCGCGAGACCCCCAGCGGCCCGAGTCCAAGGCCCGCCCCCTCGGGGAGGCGGATGTGGGAGGCTGGGGGCGGGGGCGCCGCGGGNGGGGAGGGTCCAGGTCCTGCAGCCCCAGCGAGGGGCGAGCGGGCGGCCCGTCGGCTAGCTGGGCAATAGGAAACGGTTTATTAGGAGGGAGTGGTGGAGCCGGGCCAGGCAGGAAGACGCTGGAATAAGAAACATTTTTGCTCCAGCCCCTTTCCCAGCCCCGGGAGGCCGCCNGAGGGGAGGCGCGCGGCCCGTCGCCCGCAGGGCGGGTCCAGAGGTGAGTGCAGGTCCGCGGGCGGCCCGACCCCGACCCCGACCGGACCCTTCTTGGGGCAGATCGCAGAAGACGCCTCACAGAGGTCGCCGTAGGGTCAGTCCCAGCTCCTCGCCAGGGCAAGCTGCCCCTCGCCTTCCCTGCACATCTGCGCACGACCCTGGAGCGGGCTGGGCCAAACCTGGGCTGGGAATCAGAAAACTTCTGGCTCCTGGGCCAGCCACTCAACTTCCCTGTTCTCCTTTCCCCGTCTGTATAATGGGCAGGATTCCTGCTCTGCTTCACAGGGAAGGGGTCGCTTTTCCCTCCAGACAGCCGCCTTGACCTGGGAGTGGGTACCTACTTGCAACCCTGTAAAGCAACCCCCACCCCCACCCCCCTTTGAAGCCCACCTTTCCCAGGCCAGCCTTTGCAGTCCTTGCTTCAGGATGATTCCATCGTACAAACCTCACCTCCAACCCTGCAGGGTCAGATAATCCCCATGGCCGTGGCCTTCCCTGGGGATCCAGGCCAGACGGTTTTTCTTTCTCACTGTGGTCTGGGACCCCAGGCTTTCAGTCTGCCCTGGAGGCCAGTGCTGTTAAGCACATCTGTGGGCTGGCCACCCACCCACCCCTTTTCTCCTTGAAGGACAGGGGCATAGTGGACAGCGCTCACCGTCTCCATTAGGGGCAGCTTCTGGCTGAGTCGGGTCTGTCTTCTTATCCCTCACTGCCCCGTTTATCCTAGTCTTCTCATCTCACGGGGTGGTCAGAAATAGATAACCATGTACTGAGTACTCTTAGATGTACACTGAGCTATATTGTTCTCATGGAATCCTGGCCACGGTTTAGCAGAAGAGGTTTATTACGCCCATCCTAATGAAAACTGATGAGGTTCAGACCTGAGTCACCTTGTCCAAAGCCCCGTGGGTGGTGTAAACGGTGCTGTTGGGTTCTTGGTAACATTGGCGAAATGCTCCCTGCGTGCCACTTTAGTGCTCTGCTGAATGATTTTACTACACTCTACCTACGAAGTGAACACCATTGTTATTTTCATTTTTTTGTAGGGAAGCCGAAGCCTCAGAAAGTTTAAGCAACTTGCGCCAAATTTCATAGCTCTAGGTGGTAGGGGCAGGATTTGAACCCAGGCCCGCACGATCCTGACCCTTGTGCTATACTGTGCTGCCTGTGCATTCTGTCCAAGACCCTAAAATCTGGGCTTGATGCTACATCATACTGCTGGGAAGGGCCAGCGAAATGATGCAGAGGAAAGTGTTTTGTGTGTGTGGTAAGGCACAGCCTGGTATGAGTAGCTCAGTCCAGCCCTCTGCTGTTTGGGTAAAAGACCTGTTAACTCGCAGAGAGAGGCTCTTCCAGCCTGTTACAGTTGCCCCTATGCTGATGAGAGACAGATGGATAACCACCTTCTGAGCGCACCCCGACTCTGGTTCTCCCACTTAAAACTAAGCCTACAGCAAGCAGAGGATTTCTGTCTGCACATCTCAACAAACCCGCATCCGGCACCCGGTGGTAACAGCAACAGCGTTCTGTTCCTGTCCGCAGGCCCCGCTTGCTCCTTTTTCCTCCTTTGAGGGGCTCACTGAACACCAAACAATTGTAGGAATAAAATGCCCAAGTAGGGATTTATTTGTCACCAGCAATTTAAGTCGATCAGGACACACGTGGTGATGAAAAGCAAGAAACTTAACATCCCTGAACCTCAGTTTCCCCACTGGATTGTTGTGAGGGTTCAATTAGCTTAACCATCAAAGTTGAGTACTTAGCAGTACTCAGAGAAGATCAATTCTTCTTATTAAAGGTTTCACAGTGGTAAGTTAATGGTGGGAATTAGCTTGGCATTTGTAATTTCTGGCCTACAACAGCGATGCTTCTGTCAGCAGGAGATCTTTCAGGAAGTTTTGCTTAGAAGTGAAGGGAGGGGCTCCTGGGTGGCTTAGATGGTTGCGCGTCCGTCGGACTTTGGCTGGGGTCATGATCTCATGGTTTGTGAGTTCGGGCCCCATGTGGTTCGTGCATTGGAGTCCAGTGTTGGGCTCTGTGCTGACAGCTCAGAGCCTGGAGCCTGCTTTGGATTCTGTGTCTCCCTCTCTCTCTGTCCCTCCTCCCCCAACTTAACAATAAAAAAAAAAAAGAAGAAGAAGAAGAAGTGAAGGGTTCCTACGAGTCCCCAGGAGTCTGCTAGAGTCAGGTCTCCGGGCAATCATTCAGGGTCATTCTGAGTTAGGACTTGTCAGAACTCAGTCCTCTCTGTACTTAGTTTTCTGCTGGACCCATTTAAAAGCTAGAGCGTCACAGGGTGGCTCTGTCAGTTGAGCCTCCAACTCTTGATTTCAGCTCAGGCTGTGATCCCAGGGTTGTGGAATCGAGCCCCGCTTCCTGCTCCACGTTGAGTGTGGAGCCTGCTTGAGATTCCCTCTCTCCCTCTGCCCCGCTTGTGCTCTCTCTCTCTAAAATAAAAGAAAAATTTACAAGAAAAAGCAGCGGTAAAAACAACAACAACAACAAAAAGCTAGAGAGTCACAATTTTACCCCACCACCTTCCTAGGATAGGACCAGGGGTGGATTCTGCAAATGCTTCTTCTGTACCATTGTCGCCCTCGGAGGCTTGAGAACAAAGCCTTCACCCCACCCTCCATCTGCAGCGACTTCCAAGTCTCTGGCTTTGAAGTGTCGCCAGCCTGTCCCTTCTCTAGCTGGTGGAGGGGAGTGAGAGGGGGTGCCCTGGTGGGAGTGAGAGTCCCTGCCCTCTGCACCCCGCTCCCACTCACCCAGCAGGGCCCTGCACAGTGAAGTAAAAAACTATAACGCAGGTTTAGCATCGTGTAGGACACATTTCTCTAGGGGCGGGACCCACACAAACGGGATCAGAATTACCTGGAGGACTTTTTAAAATGCAGGTTGCTCGCTGGTCCCGGATGGACTGAATCAGAATTTGGAGGTGGGAGGGACTGACTAGAGAGTGTGCATTTCTAACGAAGTGCTTCCAGTGCTTCTGATGCTGGATAAAGTAGGTGAGAGGGTTTTCTGGGGCACAGTCAGAGAAGTGGGAGCTTGGGTAGAGGAGATTTTATCCTGAATGTATCCACCCTTGCCTTCCCGCCCCATACCTTGTCTTTAGCTGCTTTCGGGGCAAGCAAAGGCTTCCACAGATGGCTTCCCATCCCTGCCCCAGTGGGCAAATTCAGCTTGTCTGGGGGCCCTTCTCCAGGAACCGGCCCCATTGCCAGAGTCCTCGCTGCCTGGCGGGAGGGGCAGGAGGCAGGAGGTCAGGCAGAGGCTGGGGACACAGCTGCAGCAGCCCAGGGCTTCGTTTCCTCCCCCAGCCCTGGGCCTCTGGGGCAGAGGAAACCCAGGCAGGAAAGCCAGAGCTGCCACCGCCGGGGAGGCCCAGGGANCCAGCCCCGCCAGCCTCACTGTGCTCCCCCAGAAGACGCCCCCGCCCTTGTGGTAACTGCTCCTGGGGACTGGATCCCCAGGCACACACCTGCACACCCTCTGCCCCTCAGAAAGTCCTCCTTGCTGTCTGACCCCAGTCCTTCTTGCTGCAGCAGCCTTCCTTCTAGTTCTTAGCCTTTGAGAAATGAAGAAGGGGGTGGCTTCTGGAGCACTAACTGGCTTGGGACCTGAGTTGGGGACTATCACAGATCAGAATTACTTCCTTTTTTAAAAAAATTTTTTAAAAACATTTATTTGTTTTTGACAGGGAGAAACAGAGTGTGAGTGGGGGAGGGGCAGAGAGAGAGGGAGACACAGAATCTGAAACAGGCTCCAGGCTCTGGCTGTCAGCACAGAGCCCCATGCGGGGCTTGAACTCACGGGCCCGCGAGATCTTGACCTGAGCTGAAGTCAAGAAGCTTAACCGACTGAGCCACCCAGGTGCCCCGATCAGAATTACTTCCTTAACCTTCTCTACCAAACTTCTGGAAAAGTTCAACCTTAACTGGCCATGGAAGGTCAAACACTCAGTGTCTAAGTATGTTTCACTTCCCCTCCCACATCACTGGCCCTCCCCCCACCCTTTCCCAGGACAGCAGGGAGAGAGGAGGAGGGCGGCCAGGGAATGGCTCAGAGAGGACATCTCAGGCTCTGGTGAGATTGTACAGAGGTCTCTTCGTACCTGGCCTGAGCCGGCGCTGTCCAAGTGTGTATGGTTGTTACCGCCCTGAGGGCTCAGACCCTGGCTGCCACCTGTATTGGGAGACGGAGCGGGGAAAGCACTGGACAGGGAGTCTGGACACCTGGGTTGTATTCCTGGTGCTGCCCCTGAATCCTGTCTGACCTTGGACAAGACTCACGCCCTGTCTGAGGCCCAATCTCTGTCTTCTCTAAAACAAGGAGCTGTGTTTTGCGGGTCACAAGGCGTCCCCCTAGAATTCTGTCGCAGGGTGTCCCAGCCCCAGGCTGCCCCTCCAGACCCCGTAGCCACCCCAGCCTGCCCTGAGAAGACGCCCTGCGCTCCCTCTCTGCCGTGCGTGACTCCTGCCTGTTCTATCCAGACCCCAATCTAAACAATCTTGATTCCTGTTCCCAGCTTGGCGGGACCCTGAATGGCAGGAAGTGAAGACAGGAGCCTGTTTATGTTTGAGGCAGCCAGGGCTAGGGGGATGGGGGCAGTGGGAAAGGGGTGGGCAGGGAGGGGGTGGGTGAGAGGCAGAGGACAGGAGTGGGGGGTCTGCTAAAAAGACTCTCCTTCCACCCTGGTTCTGTGCCCTCCCATCTGAGCTCAGGAGCAGGGGTAGATAGCTTGGGAGTCCCCAAGTTCTCTGTCACTTAAATATGGCTCCCCACCCTTTACCCCTAACAGGATGGTTTCCATGGGGAAGTGAACCAGGACTTCCCCTGCAGGCCCCGCCCCAAAGCCAGACACAGGGAGTAGGGAGGAGGCCTCCCTGCCCCCCCCAAAACTCCCAGTGATTTCCTCTAGGTGGGAGGGACCCACAGTCCGTGGCTTAAAACACCACGGGGATCACATTTCATAGATCTTACTGTACCCCCCTCTCTTCTTCAGGGACCATGACCTTGGACCCTCTCAGGAGAGGCTTTCTGATGCTACTGATGGCCTTGGGCCTGACCCAAGGTAAGTACTAGGGAAGCAGGTAGGGGCCAGGGGCCTGGATAGAGAAAGGTCTGGCTAGGTTCACCCCTTGCTGGGGCTGAATTTGAGGAGCTGGGGAGAGGGAGGCACTCAGGAGCTTGGCTGGCAAATGGGAGGCAGGCTCAGTTAGACTAAATGCCCAGCTCCCCCAGCCCTTTGCTGTCCTCAAGATCCAAACCCACAGGCTTCTGCTCTAGCAGCCTCCAGGGTGGGAACCCCTGGGGTGGGGACCTTAGCAGGGAGGGCCTAGGAGAGCCCTCAGGGTTGGGGCTGGGGGCCAGGGCTGGGCCTAGAACTGGGAGGGAAGGTCTTAGGATCAGGGAGGGGACAGAAGCCTGGTTCTCGTGGTGGCAGAGGATAAGGTCTGGAGGGAAGGATAACCTAAGGATGGGACTGAAGGACCAAGGTCTCGGAGGGTATGTCTGAGACGTCAGAAGGGACGGGCGGTGGGACAGGCTTGGCTGTTAGGCTCTGCCTAGGAGTTGGGCCCAGCGTGGCTGAGCTTCCAGTGTGTCCTGCAGGCAACCCTGTGAAGCCCTCCCGGGCCCCGCTGGTGACCTGCACATGTGAGAGCCCAAGCTGCAGGGCGCCCACGTGCCAGGGGGCCTGGTGCATCGTCGTGCTGGTGCGGGAGGAGGGCGGACAGCCCCAGGAGCATCGGGGCTGTGGGAGCCTGCACGAGGAGCTGTGCAGGGGGCGCCCCACCGACTTCGTCAATCACTACTGCTGCTACAGCCCCCTGTGCAACCACAACGTGTCTCTGACGCTTGAGGGTACGTGCGGCCGCCCCAGCGACCCCTCCCTGTCTTCTTAGACCCCATCCTCTCTGCCCTGCTTCCGTCTCCTGCTCTGGCCACAAGGGCAGGGGAGGAAGGACCCTGGCATCTGCCTGGCAGAATGGCCAAGTCAGGGGGGATCTGGCCTGCTGGAAGCCGGGCCTCAGTGTCTCCCCCCTTCCACCAGCCACCCAGACTCCTTCAGAACAGCCGAAAGTAGACAGCCAGCTGCCTCTGATCCTGGGCCCTGTGCTGGCCCTGGTGGCCCTGGTGGCCCTGGCTGCCCTGGGCCTGTGGCATGTCCGGCGGAGACGGGAGAAGCAGAGGGGTCTGCACAGCGAGTTGGGCGAGTCCAGCCTCATCCTGAAGACGTCGGACCAGGGGGACAGCATGCTGGGGGTACAGGCCTGGGGTGGGTGGCGTCTGGGACCAGCGGTGCGGGGTTGGGTAGACAGGAGCCAGAGAATCAGAAGGGGTGCAGAGTGACAGCTGAGGAAGACTCAGTCACAGACACTCAAGAGTTCTGAGTGGGGGTGGAGGGTGCGGCGGGGTGAGGGAGGAGCATGTAGGGACACAGCATCGGGGCTCAGCTTGAGGAGGGAGAAACAGGCTGGGCCAGGTGGGGGCAGCCTCTCAGCGGCCTCTCCGTACCCCCAGGATCTCCTGGACAGTGACGGCACCACGGGCAGTGGCTCAGGACTGCCCTTCCTGGTGCAGAGGACAGTGGCGCGGCAGGTAGCACTGGTGGAGTGTGTAGGTGAGTGGTGGGTGAGCCGGGGCCGTGGGACCAAGGGTTCCCGTGAATGTGCAGGAGGGAGCGAGCTCTTGGCCTTTGAGTCACAGGCAGGACCGGGCATGGGTCCCAATGGGAGTTCAGCTGGGCGGGGAGTGGCTTGGAGATGGGTCAGGGCTGGATCCTTCTGTGGGTGCAGGGGGAACAAGGCAAATGGGTGTGGGCCCAGATTAAGTTCAACATACACATTAGAGGTTCTTCAGGTGGGGTCAATGCAGCATCAAGACGGGGGAGGGGCTCTCCTGGGAATTCCCATGCCCAGGGGTACGTGTGCCCAGTATGTGATCCTCTCCCACCCCTCTGGCCATTGGATCAGGGAAGGGCCGCTACGGTGAGGTGTGGCGTGGCCTGTGGCATGGTGAGAGCGTGGCCATCAAGATCTTCTCTTCAAGGGATGAACAGTCTTGGTTCCGGGAGACGGAGATCTACAATACGGTGCTGCTCAGACACGACAACATTCTAGGCAAGTGGGGAATGCTAAGCCAGGCCCTGGTTCTCAGCCCCACACGCTCCAGGCTGGAGTCCCCAGGCCTCGAGATGACAGGCCTAGTCCCGAAGGACTCCTGTCCGCCCTCGGCCCTAACCACTGGCTCCAGCTTCCTCTCTGACCTAAGCCAGACCAGCCTCCACCCCAGCCCCAGCTTTGCTCAGACCCGACCAGTCCGGCCTCCCTTGTCCCTAGCGCCTTGGCCGAGCCCTGCAACCCTCTGCCCCACAGGCTTTATCGCCTCGGACATGACTTCCCGCAACTCAAGCACGCAGCTGTGGCTCATCACACACTACCACGAGCACGGGTCGCTCTACGACTTTCTGCAGAGGCAGACGCTGGAGCCCCAGCTGGCCCTGAGGCTGGCTGTATCGGCCGCCTGCGGCCTGGCGCACTTGCACGTGGAGATCTTCGGCACGCAGGGCAAACCAGCCATCGCCCACCGAGACCTCAAAAGCCGCAACGTGTTGGTCAAGAGCAACCTCCAGTGCTGCATTGCTGACTTGGGTGAGCCGCCCGGGGAGGGCGGGCCCATCGTGGGGCGCAGGGCTCGAGCACTGTCCCCCTGGCTAGGTTCTCTGCCTTTGCCTGTTCCCGAGTGTGCGACGACTCAGCTACTGTTGGGCGCTTTAATCCCTTCCAGCATGTGAGTTGTCTTATTTCCCCTCCGCAAGAGCCCCCACAAGCTGCCTGGGTTTTGCTTTGCAAACCCAGACTCCTTCCGGCATACGGCCCTGGTTCCGGGAGTCGGGAGAAAGGGGCAGGCCTCTGGGACCCTGGGTTCTCATCCTGGCTTCACTGACTGCATGGCTCCCCTCACCCGGCCTTGGGGTTCTGCTCTGTGAAATGGGCATAACACCTGCCTTGCCTACTCACATCTGTCTGGGTCCTTGGGCGCCTAGGAGTGCTACACAAGCAGAGTAAACCCGGGACACGTGGCCCTCCCGGTGGCTGCCGTCTCCCAGCCCACCGCAGGGCCGGCCTCCGTTCGCCTGCTGCTCTGTGTCCCACCGTTTCTCTTCATCCCCACCCCGCCCCCTGCCCCCCAGCCTCTGGGGCCACTCTGTGGGCTCCGGCAAGCGGCAGGAGTGACGGGCCTGGTACCCACAGGCCTGGCTGTGATGCACTCCCAGGGTAGTGATTACCTGGACATCGGAAACAACCCACGAGTGGGCACCAAGCGGTACATGGCCCCGGAGGTGCTGGAAGAGCAGATCCGCACCGACTGCTTCGAGTCCTACAAGTGGACAGACATCTGGGCCTTCGGCCTGGTGCTGTGGGAGATCGCCCGTCGGACCATTGTCAATGGTGAGGGCCCACCCTGCACAGCATGGAGAAAGAGGGGTGGGGCAGATGGATAGACGGGCAGACAGGCAGGAGACAGGGGCTTCCTGCCGTGGCTGGGTGCCCAGGGCCTGAGGGCCCAACTGAGTGACCTTTTAAGGTGTGACTCTGCGAATCTCTGAGTCTATCTGTGAAATCTTGGATAAGTGATGATAACAGAAGTATCCATAGCAGCTAACTTTTATTGAGCTTAAATATGTGCCAGGTGCCATGCTCGATGCACGGATTATATTATTTAATCATCGTGATTGGCAGGAGGTGGTATCACTTAGCGGTTACGAGCATGGGCTGGGAATCAGCCTGACAAAGTTCAGTTCCTGATTATGACCATGGGCAGGTTACGTAACCTCTCTGTGCCTCAATTTCCTTCGAAAATGAGAATTAAAAATAGATTCTAGTACTGGCGCCAGGGTGGCCCAGTCAGTTCAGCGTCCAGCTTTTGATTTCGGCTCAGTTCATGATCTCACGGTTCAGGAGTTTAAGCCCCGAGTCGGGCTCTGCGCTTTCAGCTTGGGATCCTCTCCCTCTAACCCCCACCCCTGCTCATGTGCTCTCTCATTCTCTCTCAAGATAAATAAAACCTTAAAAATTTGTTTTTAATAGTTTCTAGTTGAGATAATCCTAGGACAGTATCTGGCGGTATTCTGGGGCTCAGTAAATATTAGTGGCATTTCATTGTAATAACGAATACCTGACATAGTATCATCCCCGTTTCACAGATGAGGGTGCCGAGGTGCAGAATCGCAGCTGCCTAGAGGTAGCACCAGGTTCTGAAACCAGGCCATCTGACTCTGGGGCCAAGGCTCTTTATCACTGTGCTACTTAAAACCTCTTTGGTCCTTAGTTTCTTTGCTACAAAACGGCAGGATATAATAGTGCCTGCACTGCCTGCTTACCGCTGCCTCCTTATTACTAGGGGCGCCTTGGGAGGGCCAGGAACAGGCGGAGGGACCGCACCCTGTCTGGAGCAGCCCTGTGGCTGGTGCCCTTCCAGCCCTGGGACGGATGGATACTGGGCGGTGGTCTGGACCAGGTGGGGAGGCCTGTCAGTCTACGTGGAAGCTGTCTATGGGGAAGGATTGCTGGAGGTAGGTCCCGACAGGTTGGGGCCAACCTCAGGATATGACTGGAGCTCTGCTCCTTGGGGACGGGGACATTCTCACTTCTGCTGGGAGCCAGCCCCGTCCCAGGCTTCTTTTACCCTCCGCAGCGACTAGTACAGGCCAGAGCGTAGCCAGTCCCTCTGGGAGACTCTGGAGGGGCTCACATTCCTGCCCCTTCAGGTGTGCACTCCCAGAGTAGGCTCTGATGACTGGCCTTGGGGAAGGGGGCACCTGGAAGGAGCCGAGGTCCCCTGGACCAGGCTGCAGGCAGGAAGAGAAGGCTGGACCGGCCCGGGCTGCAAGGAAGGCTGACCGCAGGCTCTGTCAGCCCCACACAGATTCGTGGCGCATTATAAACACTGTAATCTGGTGTCAGCCCCGGCACTGATTAAAGACCCATTAGACACGCTCAGGCCTCTGCGCAGCACTGATTAGGGCCCGAGCGGCGCAGGGGCCGGCCTGGAAACCCGCCACGGGGAGAGCAGCTGGCTCGGGCTCTCCTGAGGTTGCTGCTGTGTGGCCAGGGCCCCTAGCCTGAGGCTGGGAAGCGGTGGGGGGCAGGGGGGTTGGGGCGCCTTGTCTGGGTCCGGCCTCTTCTGCCTGTGCTGTCTGCAGCTCCACAGGCATCACTTTCAGAAGGCTCCTCCGAAGGGACACCGAGTGGAGGTGGTACTGCCCACTAAGGGGTCAGCGAGGCCAGTGCCTTGGCTGAGAGTGGGTGGGTGTTATTTGGAGCTGGGTGAAGATCCCTTTCTCCTTGTGCCCTGTGGCAGGCCAGCTCCTCTCTCTTAAGTGGAGCTCGGAGGTCAAGAGCACAGGCTTTGGTTAGACTTCCAGGGCTTAAATCTTAGCTCTGTCACTCACTACCTGTGTGACCTTAGACAAGTGTCTTAACCTCTCTGGCCTTAATTACGTGGTTCATGAAGTGGAGCTAATAGCATGACTTAAACTCCTAGGGTTGTTGTGAGGATCTAATGCAGTGCAGTTAGGACAGTGCCTGGCACAGGGAACGTGCCCAGGGAACCTTTTTATTGGGCACCTGTGATGGTTGGGGCTTGGGAGCCCCTGGGGAGCAGGCAGCCACGGAAAGACTTGAAACAAGATCTGGGCTAGCAATCCAATGAGAGATGAGTTTAAGTCTTCTTCTTTTTTTAGTATTTTTATATCGTTTATTTATTGATTTTGAGAGAGAGGGTTAGCACGAGTGGCGGAGGGGTAGAGAGAGAATCTCAAGCAGGCTCCACACCATCTGCATGAAGCCTGATACGGGACTCAAACTTACAACCCATGAGATCATGACCCGAGCCAAAGTCAGACACTTTACTGACTGAGCCGCCCAGGCGCCCCGAGGTGCATTTGAGTCTTGACTCTGCCCATCCTAGCTGTGTTACCTGGGGCTCAACGTCTCCGAGCCTCAGTTTCTTCATCTGTAAAACAGGGGCACCCATAGTACCCATCTCATTGGGTCGTGCCAAAGACTAACAAGATGAAGCATTTAAGGGTTCGTAGCACAATGCCTGGCACAAGTCAAGTGCAAAATGGCAACAGCAGGAATGATTTTTATTGGCGCGCATATTGATTATGTCATAGTGTCCCTCTCGGGGGTAGCAATGGGTCCGACAATGGGTTTTCTGGACTGTGGGACAGAAGGTGGGCAGGGCTCTCCTCCCAGTTGTACAGGGCCTTCTCGGGGAGCTGAGTGACCGTCCCATCCCCCTCCATCCTCAGGCATCGTGGAGGATTACAGGCCACCCTTCTATGATGTGGTGCCCAATGACCCCAGCTTTGAAGACATGAAGAAGGTGGTGTGTGTCGATCAGCAAACCCCCACCATCCCCAACCGGCTGGCCGCAGACCCGGTGAGGCCCTCTGGGGGCTGGGCTTGCACAGGGTGGTGGCTCGCAGCTAGGGTTTCTGGCCTCAGGAGCTTGCGCCTGAGGTTTCTGCTTCGTCTGGATAGATAGATTTCAGGGTCTGTCCCCGGGTTCCCTCTCCCCCATCCCTGACCCATGGACCCTGACGTTTTAGGTCCTCTTGGATTTTCAGAACCTTCCGTCTTACCCAAAAAGGCAATCTCCCTGCCACATGTCTTGCTACGAAGTTTTTGTCGTCACTGTTTGTTTTTGCTTTTTCTCAAAACACTGCAATACATGTATGATGCACACACACTTGTATGTAAACACACAGGCATGCACATGCTTCTGCATAAACATAGCCTCGCAGATACACATGCATGTACATATATGCCAGACTGCTGGCCCTGGGAAGACAGAGAACGTGCCTCCTTCGCTGCCCTGTATCCTGGTTATCTGTCACAGTGCCTGGCTCACAATGCTCACCAAATGTTTACTGCAGGAATGAATACGTGCATACACATGTACGTACAGACACGCGTGTTTCTGCACGGCACGTGTATCTGTAAAAAGCCACACATACGCAGCACTGTGCACACGCACACACACTCCCTGGCAGGAACCAGCTTGAGTTCGGAGGCAGAGGTGATGCTGGTTCGCTCTCAGACCACTGAGCTTCCTGGGATGGGTCCCTCCTGGACACTCCGGCCAGCGCGGGGGGAGGTGCTGGGAGACACTGCCCTCCGCGCTGGAGTCCGGCTGCTGGGCTCTGAGACTTGCACATCATATGTTCCTCTGATCTTGGCGGAGGTGGGGGGCGGGGTAAGGTGTTCCACGGACACTCCTCACCACCCAAGGGGGCCCCAGTGCCCTGAAGGGCTGAGTTACATCTCTCTGTCCTGCCTGCCATCTTTCACCCCTCGTCACTCCGCTGTCTTCCTCTTCCATTTTCCGTCTTTCTCCTTTCTCCTGCCCTCCATTCTCTTTCTTACCCCTCTGTCTTTCCTCTGCCCTTCCTCAATGCTCTCATCTCCCCCATCCGGTTCCTTCTGTACCACTTATGTCCCCCCCCCCCATTCGGGTGCCGCCTCCTCACCACCTCCTTTCCCTCTTCCCTGATCGTTGTCTCTGATTCCTCCCCTCTGCTTCTCCCTGCCCCGTCCCTGCCCCCCCCCCCCCCAGGTCCTCTCAGGCCTGGCTCAGATGATGAGGGAGTGCTGGTACCCCAACCCTTCTGCCCGCCTCACGGCCCTGCGGATCAAGAAGACACTACAGAAACTCAGCAACAGTCTCGAGAAGCCCAAAGGGATTCACTAGCCGCAGGCCTGAAGCCTGACTCCCCGGTGCCTGCAGAGCGTGTGGGGTGGGTGCCAGACGGTGCCCTGTCTGGGTAGGGGTGGTGTGAGTATGCGTGCTGGGGAGGAGGGTGCCCCTCTATGGGCTGCTCTGCCCTCCTGCCGGCTCATCTGGCCAAAAATACAGCTGGGCTGAAACCCGATCCCCCGCCGTCTGGGCTGCTCAGAGCAGCAGGCTCCCTGACGCCTGGCACCCTCCCCACCCTCACGCCCCGGGGGCGCAGCCCCTACAGTCCCCAGGACAGGATGCAAACGAGGCCCCAGAGCCAGGGTGGCCTGGCCAGGGAATCCCAGCCCCGGGCCCAGAGCCGAGGCCTGCACTTTACCCCTGCCCTCAGTTAACCCCCACCGGACCTGCCCGGGTGACACGGGGCCTTGTCCAGTCTTCAGCAGACATCCCTACCTGCCAGGCCTCAGCCCCTGGCATAAGCCCGACACCCAGGGCCTGTCATTTTCTTTGCATGGGTTTCTCGCAGCTCTGTGAGGCCGGGGGCCTCTGTCTCCGGGACGAGACCCCAGCAGCTGAGCGCCAGCCGCCTTGGGGAGCTGGGGCCTGAGGCGCGGCCCCTCCTCCTCCTCCGTCCTAGCTGACTTATTAGGGCCTACACCCTGGGAGTCCTGCTGCAGGTGTGGCAGGGTCAGAGGACAGTGGAGAGGTAGCAGGTCAGACAGCGGAGGCCCTGGGCTTTGAGAAGCCAAGCACAGCTGGGAGTCAGGAGACCCAGCTTCTGGTCCTAGGTAATTGGTCTACGTGACACGAATGAGGCCTTCACTGTCCCACAGTCCTGACGTCCTCTGACGTTTCTCTGAAATTTCAGCCTGTGGCAGATCTCAGTTCATCAGTCCCTTCTGCTTCTTTTGCCCCAGCCCCTGGCGAAGTCCCCAGATGGGGACTTGAAAAAACTTTTTTCCGCCGTCAGGAGTGCCTGAAAGGCCTCCTAGACTGTTCTACAAGCTCCAGTTCCTGCCTTAACTCAGACCAGCGGCCATCCTTGGGCTCGGACGACCCCAGGCCTTGGGGCAGGCAAGCCAGCCACTCATCCCACTCTGTGGCTCAGTCTTCTCCGTCCAGGACCGAGAAGGGCTGAGGGCCGGCTTCCCACAGGGTCTCCAGGGCTCATAAGAAATTTGGCTCCAGCCAGCAAGCCTCCAGCACCCAGGTTGCTGCTCTCCACTGGCCCCTGGCCCGGGCCCACACTCTTGGCCAGGTCCCTAGACAGTGTGTCTCTAGGTAGAAGCTGGTGGCTGTGGAGAAACACACGGAACGTTCAGCATCTGGCGACATCAAGGGTGTATGTCCATGCCATGAAGACATGACCCCAAAGCCTGGGCGGGTGCATGGGAAGTAAGGCCTGAGGTTTGCGGGGTGGAGGGGGCTCACGCTAGGGACAAGGATGGTCCCAAGCTCAGAAGACCTGGCCTTTCAGCCCTTAGTGCAGGGTGCAGAAGGACCCACCATCCTCCACAGGAGGTGACAGAAACACCGACTCCTCCCCTCCTGCTGCAAATGAC
>NW_027528345.1:12018978-12040408 GCF_008692635.1 Crocuta crocuta
CCCCGAGTTGTGCAAGGGAGGAGAACCAGGAAGTGAAACTGGGTGAAAACAGAAAGTGAGAGGGACCTGTTAGGTTCCCAGATGATCACAGGGCAGTTTGCTTCCTGGTAGCTTCGTGTTTTCTGGTCATTGGACCCACTCAGCCCAGGACTCAGTCCTTTCTGTGACAGATTTTATCTCTGCTGGATTTGGGGGCAAAGAGGCTCCTTCTGGAAGACTCCAAAGCCAGAAACCAAAGGCAGCTCTCCAGAGGCTGGAAAATGCCCGAGGGAGGGAAGGTCTGAGGCGGGAGGTGGAGTGACAGGGGCCGCTAAGAGAACAGCTGGTGGCCTGGGAAGGAAGGAGGCCTTGGTGCCTCTGTCCGAGTGCAGGAAGGTGTGCCAGGGCCCAAATTACAGCCTCTTACCTGGAGATACTGCTTGTGGGAGCACTCAGCTTGTGCTTAGCACACAGTAGGTCCTCAATAAACCATGGTCCAATCTCGAGCTCCTGCTGAGTCTTGCTAAGCTGGTGCCTGGGCAGTGGCTCGTCTTCAGAGGGGACCAGAAGGGACAGGGAAGTAGCGGGGTCCTGAGTATCATGCCCGGTCTTTGCCCCTCATGGACAAGTCACATTTCGCGCAGGGACACCCCCTGGCCCCCACCTCTGTCCGAGGCCCAAATATCAGTGCTGTCCCTGANCTCTGCTGGCCGAAGGCTGCCAGGCCGCCGCCGCCCTCTCTGTCCTCCCAGCCCCGCCCCGCCCCGCCCCTGCGCTCGGACCCGAGGGCCCTTTCCTGGGCTGGACGGCCTCCGGCGCTCACGTTCGTGAGCTGCCCCAGGTCTCGATCTCCAGGGACTGTCTCCTGAAAACCTAGGAAGGAGCTTTACTGTGTCTTCTCTTAGAGGCAGCTTGGACCCGTCTGCCTCGATTTTCTCTGTTCTCAATTCCTTCCCCAAATAGGGCCCCCACCTTGCCTGGAGTCAGCCCTCATCCCTGGAATGGTGAAAGGAGTTCATTCTCCTCGGGGACCCATCTTGGCCTCCTGGGCTTAGAAAACACCTCTCTCCACCCCCAGCCCCGGGACATTGCGGGCAAAGACGTGCCATGTGAGAGAAAGGTACTGAAAGAAGTAGGGAAGGGACTCGTCGGACTTCCCAGCCCAGAACATCTGTGCCTTTGTATCAGAGGCCCTGTTAGGGAACCACAGAAAGGGTACCCTAATTCTGTCTCAGAGGACCGACCCTATGCCCTGAGGCCCCCAAGTCGGCCTCGTGCTTGGTGCCTTGGTGTCCATGGAGCTCCCCACACCAGACTGTGCCCTCCTTCCTCCCCAGAAGGCCTCTTAGACCAGCTTTGTGGAAATTGGAGCGTTCCTGGCATCGCGCAAAGGCAGCCTCTCCCCTCCCTCCGTGCCCTCTGGACCCGGTCCTTCCATCCGCACCCTGATGTCCACACTGCAGTTGGATATGGTTGTGGTAGGACTAAGGAGAATTGGCTCATTGCCCTCCAGGGGTAGAAGAGTCCTTGGGAGGTCACCGTGCCCTTGGGAGGTCCCACGTAGAGCCTAGGGAACCTGCCTGCCCATGGAAGAAAAACATCCATTGACTTCTTTGCAGTTTTGCCCTATTTTCCTGGGGGGACCCCGAACTCTGATTTCCTTGCCTGTGCGAAGAGGGAGAGGATCGTCAGTGTAATAAGGACCCTCCCTAGGGGTGATGAGAGTCTGTAAGTGCCCAAGTGGGCGTGAGGATGGTCTCTAATGCACGGGCTTTGAAGCTGAGGGCCACCCTTCCCCTGCCAAGGCCTCGAGGTACCCAGGCCCTCAAGGACAATTCTCTGTTCCTCCCAGTCACCCATCTCCCTCCGGCCCACCCCACATCGCCTTCAAGGAGGGTTCTCTGCTCTCTCCAAGCCCTCACCCGCGTCAAGATTAACAGACCGAGACACGGCAGTCCTCGTGTGTGAAAGAGCCAGCCCTGGGGCTGCAGCGGAGGGGTGCACATCCTAGTCCAGTCTCCCAGGGTGGGGACTGATGCGAACTGCAGTCGTCACTCTAGGTGGGCGACTCTTGGCAGGAGCTGCTAACACCAGGGCCACAGTCAGTTTGCTAGAAATAGAGACAGAGGGCTTCTTGACTTCGCATATAATTTGCATAATGTCATAGACACACAGTCTATTTTCAGGCAGATCTCAGGTTAAAGTGTTGTCACTGCTGCCCTGCGGGGTGTCACGTCTGGATGAGTCTCTTCTCTGTTCTTTCTCACCCACCCACTCTTACTGACCTAGATCCCAACTGCAGGAGCGAGTGGCGAGGTGAGGGGGAAGAGTGGGGTTGTCCGGGGCAAGAGGCGCCCTGGAATCTCCCAGAGCAGAGTGGGGCCGCGCAAGGGCAACCAGCAGGCAAGGAATGAGAAGCAAGGTGGCCCACGCTGTGCTCTACAGAAACCTTTCCTGTCTCTCCTCACCAGGGGAACAGCCAGTTCTCATACCCTCGATTCAGGCTTCTGCCAGTCTGAAGACGTCTGGATAAACCTGTTCCTCTGAGCCACCCATAAAGCCTTGCTTGGCCCACATATCCCTCTTGGGCGTTTATTTTCAGCACCAAGATTTGATCTTCGCGTCCTGTGAAACTTGACCCTCAGTCTGGCCCTCTCCTGGGAGCCCCATCTGGGAAACCAGTAGCCTAGTATGATGATCAGTGTTTTTAAAGCACCTGGCACGTAGTAGGAGGTCAACCAGTGCTGGAGCCCCTCTTCATCTAGAAGTCTGTGCCATGTGCCCAATTGTCGCAGCCCTGGGTGCCCAGCACAGGCACCGTCCTCTGAGGGCTGAAGGCTAACATAGTAGAAGGGCCAGTTGGGGCGATTGTCATGAAGTCGTCTGTGACTTTGGTAGGTCATTTGGCCTCTCCTCAGCTAGAAAGGAGGCGGGTTGGTGGGGTTTCGGGACAAGGGCAATTCTTATTTCATAGCTTGAGCTGTTTGGTGACTTGTCCTTGGTCACAGAGGGCTAGAGGTGGAGCCCCACCCTCCTGCAGATCTTTGGCCTCGGGGCCTGTCTGGTGTGCTGTCTCACTGTGTAGACCGAAGGATCCACCAGATGCCAAGGCCAAGAGCCTTACTGGGTCCTGGCAATCAGGAGGCCGTTCGGTCAGGCTGGACAGCAGCAATGCGTTACCCAGAATTCCCAATCCCTGGCGTCCAGTCCCCCTGGACCTGCCCTGTCCCCTTAGGCAGGCGTTTCCTGTTGATAAGAAGCTCAGTCACAAACACTGATAAAGAGATGAGAAAAGGAAATTGCCGGGCTTGGGTATAATGGGCATTTCGTCTGCCTTTTCTACCTTTTTCTTCTCCTGGCATCCCTCCCCCACTGCTTCCCAGAACTGAGGGGGAAAACATGCCCCCCACCTCCACTGTGGGCCCTATTTTCTAGTTTCCAGGAATTTGGCCTTACAGAGCCCTTAGAAGCAGGGCCTGGCTTGACCCGGTGGGGGCGGGGGCAGGGTCAGAGCTCAGAGGCAGGAAGCACTGGGTGCTGTGAGGCCCCCAAGCCCAGAGAGAAGGGCAGTAGCAGCAGGAAGGAAGGACGGTCAGGCACACGTTGCATCCGTGACCTTCCTCTCCCTCCTCCCCACAGAGGCCTGGCCCCGAGTAGTGGTTATAGGTGACTCCCATAGTCTATAATTAGTGGATGGTCCATAATTTTAGTCTGAGGCTCATTACTGGGAAATCTCATTAATTTTGATGCTACCAATTTGAAAGCTGTGATCCTTCAGGACAAGAAGCTGGACTGATGTTCAGAAAAAAAAAAAAGCAAACAAGCTTGCAAAGCATGTCGGGCTGCCTTTTCTGGGTCCGGATTTGTAAACTCAGCTGGACTGAGGCAGTTTTCCTCGGGTGCCCCCGGCCACAGTTAAGATAACCTGCCGCCAGGTGGATGATGAGGTTTTATCCGCCACCTCAGGTAGGTATCCTAAAGGCAGAATGTTCTAAAGACTTCTGTTTAGTACTTCTCTTTTCTTCTTCCCCAGAGATGCAATTCCTTAATAAAACAGTTAGGCAAACATATAGGAGTGGAATAGATGGTTCCCTGAATGGCCGGCATTTAAAAGCAAAACAATAGCTCTGTACCACTTGGTGACTTTCTCCTGAATTCTGGAAGGTTTCCAGTCCTGGTTCCCACCTGACCAGGGTCTTCTCCCGGCTTCGGTCCCCTCATGTCTTTCATTGCACTTCTGATACCTGAGGAAGGAGCAGCGAGTAGCGAAGAGCAAAGGCTTTCATCCTAGTCAAGATTCCAGCTGGATGTTTTTCAGTAATTCAACAAATTTATTCTTCAATTATATGGAAGAATATAAATTCCTAATGAGCTATATCAATTTTCCCCTTATTTTAGGTGACTTTTGGTATAGTTTATGCATTCACATGGTTCAAGACCCAAAGTGCCAAAAGTCTCCTTTCCATCCTTGTCTCCTGTTCCCTGACCCCCCAAAGATATCACTGGTCTTAGTTTTTTATGCATCTGTCCCTTCAGAGTGTATATATATATGACATATATATATATTTAAATATTTAATTAATATGAATCCTGTCCCACCCAACCTTTTATACAAGAGTAGCATTTTTTTTTAGGTTTATTTATTTATTTTGAGAGGGAGAGAGAGAGTATAAGTGGGTGAGAGGCAGAGAGAGACGGGGAGGGAATGCCAAGCAGGCTCTGTGCTGTCAGCATGGAGCCTAATGCAGGGCTCGAACCCATGAGCTGTGAGATCATGACCTGAGCCAAGATCAAGAGTCAGACTCAACAAGCTGAGCCACCCAGGTGCCCCTAAAAGTAGCCTATTATATACACTATTCTGCACTTGTTTTTTTCACTTAATCATATATCTTGGAAAATTTTCCGTATCAGCAGATAGAGGGCTTTCTTTTTCTTTCTTTCCTTTTCCTTCCTTCCTATCTTTTCTTTTCTGTACTCATTTTATTCTGCTGTTTAAATGTACCTTATTTAGGGGCGCCCGGGTGGCTCGATCGGTTGAGCGTCCGACTTCAGCTGAGGTCATGATCTCATAGTCCGTGGGTTGGAGCCCCACATCAGGCTCTGTGCTGACAGCTCAGAGTCTGAAGCCTGCTTCGGATTCTGTCTCTCCCCCTCTGCCCCTCTCCTGCTTGTGCTCTGTCTCTCTGCCTCTCAAAATTGAATAAACATTAAACATTAAAAAAAAATAAATGTGCCTTATTTAAACCAGTCCCCTTTTTTTCTTTTCTTTATTTATTAAAAAATTTTAAATATAATTTATTGTCAAGTTGGCTTACATACAACACACAGTGTTCATCCCGACAAGTACCCTCCTCAGTACCCATCACCCATTTCCCCCTCTCCCCCACCCCCCATCCACCCTCAGTTTGTTCTTTGTCTTTAAGAGTCTCATGGTTTGCCTCCCTCCCTCTCTGTAACTATTTTTCCCTTCCCCCTCCCCCATGGTCTTCTGTTAAGTTTCTCAAGATCCACACATGAATGAAAACATATAATATGTCTTTCTCTCCCTGACTTATTTCACTTAGCATAATNCCTCTGCCCCTCTCCTGCTTGTGCTCTGTCTCTCTGCCTCTCAAAATTGAATAAACATTAAACATTAAAAAAAAATAAATGTGCCTTATTTAAACCAGTCCCCTTTTTTTCTTTTCTTTATTTATTAAAAAATTTTAAATATAATTTATTGTCAAGTTGGCTTACATACAACACACAGTGTTCATCCCGACAAGTACCCTCCTCAGTACCCATCACCCATTTCCCCCTCTCCCCCACCCCCCATCCACCCTCAGTTTGTTCTTTGTATTTAAGAGTCTCATGGTTTGCCTCCCTCCCTCTCTGTAACTATTTTTCCCTTCCCCCTCCCCCATGGTCTTCTGTTAAGTTTCTCAAGATCCACACATGAATGAAAACATATAATATGTCTTTCTCTCCCTGACTTATTTCACTTAGCATAATACCCTCCAATTCCATCCGTGTTGCTGCAAATGGCAGGATTTCATTCTTTCTCATTGCCAAGTAGTATTCCATTGTATATATAAACCACATCTTCTTTATCCATTCATCATTTCATGGACGTTTAGGCTCTTTCTATAATTTGGCTATTGTTGAGAGTGCTGCTATGAACATTGGGGTACATGTGCCCCTATGCATCAGCACTCCTATATCCCTTGGGTAAATCCCTAGCAGGGCTATTGCTGAGTCATTGGGTACCTCTATTTTTAATTTTTTGAGGAACCTCCACACTGTTTTCCAGAGCCAGTCCCCTCTCTTTGGAAGTTTGGTTGTTCCTAATTTGGGGCTGCTACAAACAATGCCACAGTGACTAAACTGGTATGTACATCATTTTGCTTCATTCAAGTGTATGTGTAGGATAAATTTGAAAAAGTGGAATTCCTAGATCAAAGGATATGTGAATTTGGCCAAGTCAATTCTGAAGAAGTGAGAAGAGGGGAGACTTGCTCTCGTGGATAATAAGCCATAGTAATAGAAGTAGAATAAATGGACAGATAGACAACTGGACCAGTGGAGGATGATACAGAGCTCAGAAACCAAATCATACACACCTAAGAACTAGTATGTAATAAAGGTGACATCAAACATTAATGAGGGACACCTGGGTGGTTCAGTCAGTTGAGTGTGTCAGACTCTTGGTTTTGGCTCAGGTCATGATCTCACAGTTCATGGGATCAAGCCCCATGTCATGCTCTACACTGAGCATGAATCCTGCTTAAGATTCTCTCACTCCCTCTGCATCTCTCCCCCCCTCACACTCACTCTCTCTTTAAAACTAAACAACAACCAAAAAAAAAAAAAAGATGGTGGATTGAATGATGTTTGCAATCCCTAAAACCTCAAGGTGTTGATATTTACAATATACGAGAAACTCCTGCAAATCAGCAAGACCTGATAAAAAATGGGCAAAGATGTGAACAGTCAGTTCACTAAAAAGGAAGCATAAAACACTACCAGTATGACTCAAACTCACTCGTGATCCAAGAAATGCACGCTTAAATGACATAATGCACGCTTAAATGACGTAACAGTTAACATCTACCAAAATGGCAAAATTTGAAAAGTGAATAATGCCGAGCATTGGCAACGATGTGGGAAAACAGAAACTCTTGTGTAATTCTTGTAGAAATGTAAATTGGAAAAGCCTTTTTAGCATTACTTAGTGACGGTGGGTGTGCCTATCCCATTGGACCTCGTGATACCATTTCTGCATCCAGACCTCAGCAAAGTAGTCATACAGGTCCATGAGGGGGCATGCATGAGGGAGTTCAACACAGTGTTGTTTGAACACTCCCTGGAGCCAAATTTGGTATCCATTCCCTGGAGAACGGCTAAGTAAAATGTTATATTTTATTTTATTTTTTAATGTTTTATTTATTTCTAGGAGAGAGAGAGACAGCGTGAGCAGGGGAGGGTCAGAGAGAGAGGGAGTCACAGACTCTGAAACAGGCTCCAGGCTCTGAGCTGGCAGTCAGCACAGAGCCCGACGCGGGGCTCGAACCCACAAGCTGCGAGATCATGACCTAAGCGAAAGTCGGACGCTTAACCAACTAAGCCACCCAGGCGCCCCTAAGTAAAATGTTATAAATGAATGTTTCAGAGTATTATGTCATCCAATGAACCAGATATACATACAGTAACATGGATAGATCTTAAATTTTTTTTTTCCAAGTTTATGTATTTATTTTGAGAGAGGGCACAGGAGGGGCAGAGAGAGAAAATCCCAAGCAGACTCCACACTGGGATAGCATGAAGCCCAGCGTAGGGCCCAAACTCACGAACGATGAGATGGTGACCTGATCATGAGCTGAAATCAAGAGTCGGCTGCTCAACCAACTGAGCCCCCAGGCGCCCTGCAACATGGATAGATCTTGAAAACACCAAACGAATGGACAAAAAGAGAATGAGAGTTCTAGCACAATGCCTTCCAATAAATTTAGAATGTGTAAGAGAACTACCAGATGACCCAACAGTCCCACTTCTGGGTATATGCCCAAAGGAATTGAAATCAGGATCCCAAAGATACAGCTACACCCCTGTGTTCATTGCAGCATTATTCATGAGAGCCAAGACATGGAAGCAACCTAACTGTCCATCGACAGACAAATGGATAAAGTAAACGTGGTATATTGGGGCACCTGACTGGCTCAGTTGGTGGAGCATGTGACTCTTGACCTTGGAGTTGTAAGTTCAAGCCCCACATTGTGTGTAGCGATTACTTAAAAATAAACTCTTAAAAAAAAAGATGGGGGGGGCACCTGGGTGGGTCAGTCGGTTAAGCAACTAACTCTAGGTTTTGGCTCAGGTTATGATCTCGTGGTTTTGAGTTCGAGCCCCACGTCAGAATCGGGGTCTGTGGTCATGGTGCAGAGCCTGCTTGGGATTCTTTTTTCTCCCTCACGCTCTGCCCCTTCCCCACTCTTGCTGTCTCTGTCTCTCTCTAAATAAATAAAGTTTAAAAAAGAAAAAAAAAAAACGGTGACTCAGTTGGTTAAGTACCCAATTCTTGATCTCAGCCCAGGTCATGATCTCATGGTTTGTGAGTTCAAGTCCCGTGTCAGACTCTGCACTATCGCTCGGAGTCTGCTTGGGACTCTCTCTCTCCCTCTCTCTCTCTGCCCTTCCCCTGCTCACACTCTCTCTGTCTCTTTCTCTCTCAAAATAAATAAATAAACTTAAAAATTAAAAAAAAGAAAACAGTAGCTACACCAACGGAATATTATTCATCCATTAATTAATGTTAATATTAACATTTAAAAAGGAGGGAATCCACGGGGTGCCTGGGTGGCTTAGTCAGTTAAGCAGCCAACTTCAGCTCAGGTCATGATCTCACAGTTCATGGGTTCAAGCCCCATGTTGGGCTCTGTGCTGATAGCTCGAGGCCTGGAGCCTGTTTCAGATTCTGTGTCTCCCTCTCTCTCTGCCCCTCCCCTGCTCATGCTCTGTCTCTCTCCCTCAAAAATGAATAAATGTTTTTTTTAAAAAAAAGGAGGGAATCCTAGGAATCCTACCATCTGCAACAACATAGATGGATCTGGAGGACATTATGCTAAGTGAAATAAACCAGATATGGAAGGACAAATACTACAAGGTATCAATTCTTGAGACATCTAAAACAGTCAAACTCACAGAAGCAGAGAGTAGAATGGTGGTTATCAGGGCTGGAGGGAGGTGGAAATAGGCTGTGAGCAGTCAAAGGTACAGAGTTTCATTTCTACAAGATGAAGAAGTTCTAGAGCTCTGCGCAGTATACAGCCTATTGTTAACAATACTGTGTTGTATACTTAAAAATATGCTGAAAGGGTAGACCTTATGTCAAGTGTTTCTATCCCCCCACACAATAATAATAGAAGGCATGCATATTCAAAGCAACGCTACATCCTTCACAAAGATGGGCATGTATTTAAGGACACGAGCAAGTTCACCAGAATGACTGTGGGGTGAAGTGAGTAGGTGGATGGAGACTGGAAAGGGATTGGAGAAAGAGATAGGAAATAAAATCCGAGAGGTGCCTTGTGGCCTTGCACAGGCCAGAGATGGTATCATGTGACTTCGTGACCAACCTGAAGCCCATTGTTGGGGTGGGGGGGCTGCGGGGGTGGTAAGAACAGAAAACCCACAACCACGGAGTTTTGGGGTCCTGACAGCCATTCACACGCCGGCGAGCCCGGACACAGATCAGCACAGAATACTCGTCTTCCCCGTCTTGAACTGGGAATAATACATGAGGTGGTTGTGAGCAGGACGGGCCAAGGGCCGGGACAAAATTGTTGTTTACCCAATAATACTACCGATATCAACAATAGTACACTCTCCTCCCGGATAGTGTTTACGGCTTCCGTTCCATGGAGCTACAGGCTGGCTTGGTGTCAATTCTTCTAGCTTTGTTCCTCTCTCAAGTGAGAGGAGAGAAAGGCAGTCCCTTTCCCAGCCCCTGATGCTCTAATCTCCCTGGCTTCCTTTTCTGGGCAGCAGCTAAACAGGAAAGATTTGCAGGACAAGGTGAAAGCTCTACGATTGCATATGTACATATAGATGCTACGTCTGTAGGTGTGTTGATTGCAATTAGAAACAGGCTCCTTATCCTGTACTCCTCTGGCTGACCTCTTTGGATCAATACTTTCGTTAGGTCTTTTGTAAAATGAAATTTATATTCGCACTCCACTGTTCCCTTAGTAACAATCTCCGGCAATCAGATCTGCTCTCTGGTGGAAATGGCCTTTGGAAAGCGCCTGTGTGGTACACACTCGCACAATCTTACCTTTGCCAGAAACAGTTTTCTGATGTAGCCGGTATCTTTTCCAGAAAAAAAAAAAAAATTAACTACATTTAAGCAGACTTAACAAGGTCTTAAAATAGATATAAAGTGGTTTCACCCCACAAGGGGAATTCTTAAAATACTAAAGTACTGTTTTTAAGCATAGTCAAGTACTTCAGAAAAACTAATTTACATTCCAAACAATTTCTATGCTAATTACAAATGATTCTTTCCCAATCACTAGGTGATATTTTGTGTTACTGTATGTACCTGAAATGAATAAAATGACCTCTTCCTTCTTTCTTTTTTCATTTTTTTAATGTTTTATTTATTTCTGAGAGGGAGAGAGAGAGACAGCTCGAGCAGCGGAGGGTCAGAGAGAGAGAGATACAGACTCTGAAACAGGCTCCAGGCTCTGAGCTAGCTTCCAGCACAGAGCCCGACGCGGGGCTCGAACCCACGAACCGCGAGATCATGACCCGAGCCAAAGTTGGATGCTTAACCGACTGAGCCACCCAGGTGCCCCTTCCTTCCTTTTTTTTTTAAAAAAAACCCCAATATTCACTCATTAAAACTGGCCTTTCTACAGTTCTTCCAGATTTGCATTTTTATTGTATTTCAGGTGTGAATTTGAGAATTCGATTGCATAGTACTGAGGTAAAACCACAAAAACAGATGTATCACAGTTGTGTAAATGAGATGGTTGTGAATCTCAGATTTCCCTGATTTTGCCTTTTCATAGAAAACGAAAGCTCAGGAGGTTCTCACTGCTGACACCAAACCTGTAAACTCAGCTGCATCCATAGCCGGTCCCCCCCTTTCCGTTTCCTCTCTCTCTCTCTTATGCTTGAATAAAACTTTATTTATAAGAACAGGCAGCTGGCTTGGGGTCTCAGTTTCCTCTCTCTCAATGACCCTTCAGTCTTCGGGGTGAATCGTCAGTTTGCCCTTCTCTGGGAGTCCTTTCCACCAAGGTGGAAGCTTGCTGCAAACAAAACACTCTCACCCTCACCTTCCAACCACCCCAGTGTCTCTCAGCCACCCTTCCCCTTCGTGGTCACATTTATTGGAAACGTCTCATGCTTCCTCACTTCCCACTCGCGGCCCACTACTTTCCAGCTCTGCCATGGAAACTGATCTCTGGTGGAGACCATGGAAACCACTGGCCTCCTTGTTTCGAAACCCCGTGGCCCCTTATCAGTCCTTCCTTATTTAACTCGTCCTCTGGGCAACATTTGACTGCTAACTACTCCCACTTCTTGGCTTTCCTGCCTCATATCGGTCTCCCTCTTGCCAGACGTGGGAGTGGGGTTTCCTTCTCAGACTTCTCTGTGGATTTCTCCTTTGCCTCGCCCATAAATGCTGGTGTCTCTAGCGTTCTGTCCGAGCCTCTCCTCCATCTACATACGCCTCCTGGGGGAGCTCATTACACCTTGGTTTAAATGTTCACTGATGGCATTCAAATCCGTGTCTCCCGGCCACACCTCCCTCCTGAGCTTTAGACCCCGAGACCCATCCGCTTCTAGATGGCTTCTTACAGGTCCCCTAGGCTTCTCAAATTCATCATGTCCCAAACGGAACTCGTTATGTGTCACCCCAAACCTATTCTGTCCCTAAGGGTCAGAGAATGGTATTACTCCGCATGAGATTTGTTCATGACCTCCTTCTACCTATCATTCCCACCTTCGGTCGAGAAATCAAACCCAAACCCTTGTCCATTCCACCTCCCGATTCTCTCTCCAATTCCACCTGGCTTTCTTCATCCCCGCCTTGGTCGCAGCCACCGACATCTCTTCCCTAGGCTAGCAGAAACTCCTCTTTCTGTCCTGCACCCATCTAGTCCATCCGGTTCATCCTTTATACTGAAGCTGGAGAAGTTCCTCTAAAATGCAAACGGATATTCCACAATGTTCCCACAATGTTCAACGTCACTGCCCTCAGGTTGAAGTCCAAACTCCTTATCTAAAGGCCCTTATTGCTTGATCTGAACCAGCCTGCAACTTTGGCCACATCTCTTTCGTCAGCCCTCTTCTCTCTTCATGATCCAGTCATGATGGACTTCTTCTCTTCAGCTCCTTAGGCCCACGGTTTCTTTTTTTGCCTCCGGGCCTTTGCACATCCTGTCTCCTCCGTCTAGGACACTCTTAGGTCTGACTGACTTACTATCAATAAATGTGTGTGGTGATGTGAGGCAGTGGACTTCTGAGAGAGGCAGACCCGGGTCTGAATTCCAGCTCCATAGGTATGGCCTTAAGCCTGTCCACTAACCTCTCTGAGCCTCGGTGTCCTCATCTGTAGAAAGAGAAAGAATAATGTTTGCTATGTCTGGCATACACTGGCTTTTCTTTTCATCTACCCGACCCTCCTCTACCTATCCGCTCTCAACTACTTTTTCTAGGAATTCCTCCCTCTTCCTATTTGTGTAGGAATGGTGGTGGTTCCTGGCAGCCATGTTCATATAACACGGCCCACAGATGATGGGGCCTGAAGCTGGCACCTGACCCAAGCTGGACCATCAGTCCCTACCTCCTGAAGGAGGAGTTGAGACCCAGAGTCATGCTGGAGACTTTTCCGTGCAGCTGGACTAAGCATAGACCCAAAGGCTATGAGGAGCCATGTGTTCCTACATGGACAGGAAGCAGCGAAAGCTGGTCTGCACCAAAGAAACTGCGACCAGGTGCGCAGAAGCAAAGGCCCAGAGAAGAAGAAAGGGTGAAGAGGAAGACTCTTGTGTATGTGACGTCCTCCTTCCAGTGTCTGACTGAGATGCACTGCACCGAGCCTGGGAGAAACTCCTGCATCCTTAAACTGAAAAAGAAAAACAAAAGTTTTTTTCTTAGGTAACCAGACTGGATTTCTATTACCAACAAAATCCTAAGTAATTTACCGATCTTACAGAGTTAATTGTGGAAGGCGGAAATGAGGTAAGTATACGTGTGGTAGGTAATCAATGAATTATGACAGTAATATTAATATGAAGGAGGGGAGGATGGAAGAAGAGATGTCAGAACTCTTTGTACCTGTTTCTCTAGAGTAGTTTTATTTATTTATTTTTTTAATTTTTTTTTTATTTATTTCTAGGAGAGAGAGAGAGAGAGAGACAGCGTGAGCAGGGGAGGGTCAGAGAGAGAGGGAGTCACAGACTGAAACAGGCTCCAGGCTCTGAGCTGGCAGTCAGCACAGAGCCAGACGCGGGGCCCGAACCCACGAACCACGAGATCATGACCTAAGCGAAAGTCGGACGCCCAACGGACTAAGCCACCCAGGCGCCCCATAGAGTAGTTTTAGAAATAGGGCCTGGTGCTTAGCGCTGTATCATCCCATGAGTAATTTTTTAAAATTAAAATTAATTAATTTCATTTAATTAATTACCAAAATTATCATAGTTTGGTAATTTTGAAGGAAAGGGAAAAATTACACATAATCTGTCACCCAGCAAATTGAGACAAATATTTCCATCGCATACATACATTACATTCTTATAATCATGGTGCACATTCAGTTTGTGTCTGGTATTTTTCACTTAGTATATGATTTTTCACTTAGTATGTCAGTAACATTTTCATATATCTACACAGGCTTTATAATACTTTAATGATTACATAATATTTAATATGGTGTATTAGATCATTTAATAAGCCATCCTTTCTCTTTCTCTACATATATATTATATATATGTGCTATTCCATACATATATATATATTTGTTTTGTTTTTGCTTTTTTCTACCTTAAATCATGCTTCAATGTATATTTTTGTGGATGGGCTATTTTAAATTAGCTTACATTGATTGTTTTAGCTACAAAAGTAATATATAGTCATCTTTGAAAATTTTGATGGTAAAATCAAGAGGGAAATATTTATAATTTCACCACCCAGAGAGGACTCTCATAAACATTTTGCTAAATCTTTTTCCAGCTCTTTTTTATGCATAATTTAAAAATAAATATTAGGGGCACCTGGGTGGCTTAGTCGGTTAAGCATCCGACTTTCGCTTAGGTCATGATCTCGCGGTTCGTTCGAGCCCCGCGTCAGGCTCTGTGCTGACTGCCAGCTCAGAGCCTGGAGCCTGTTTCAGTCTGTGACTCCCTCTCTCTGATCCTCCCCTGCTTGCGCTGTCTCTCTCTCTCTCTCTCCTAGAAATAAATAAAACATTAAAGAAAACATTATAAAAATAAATATTAGATTATACTGTACATAATTTATAACCTGCTTTTCCCCACTTTAACTGTATATCAGCAACATCTTTTTGTGTCATTAGACACTTTTCTACAACTTTTGTACCTCACATGAACAATTCTCTGTTTTTGAATACGCATTTGTACCAATATTTTACTATTTCGGCTGAAACCGTGATGGCATTCCCCAGTCAAGTCTTTAGGCACGTGTCTGATTCCAGTATTTCTTTAGGGGAAACTCCCACAACTGGAATTGTGGGGTCAGGAAATATGGATATGCCTGGGATAATTTCTAGGAGTGAAATTATGAGGTTCAAGTTTAGAAGTTCTTTAAGGCTCTTGATGTGTTGCTACTTTGCTCTTGAAAAAAGCTTGCCTTAATTTTCAAACGTGGAATTTTAGTTGGGGAGGAGGGAAGAGTGCTTGTTGATCCTCCCAGAATCACTGGGTTATGGGGACCAGCCCTTGTCCATCCTCCCTTCCTCCTCTGCTCCCAGGCATTTCGGGATAATGGCAAAGATCAAAAGACTTGGATTCCAGCGGCTGTTTCCACGTTACTAAGTGACTCGGGCAAGTCACTTAGAGGTTTCTGAGGCCTCAGTTTCCCCATCTGTTAAGTGAGCTTAATTAGACCTACTCCGGCGTGTAGCATAGTTTTCTCAAAGGTGAAGAGGGATAGTAAATCAACCATGAGTCCCTGTTCTAAGCCGTGCGTCTGTTCAGCCTCACAAGGAAACAATGGCGTTCAGTGCCGGGGTGATGGAGATATGGTGGCAGATAGTTATGAATCATGGGACGTCACCTCCCCGGCCATCACCAGCGGCAGGACGGGCAGGAGTGCGCTCCCACTCCCTCTGGCCCCCACTGCCTGCCCCTCTAGGGCAAGGATGGCGGCCAGCCTACTGCTGTCGTAGCTCCAACAGCAGTGGTGGGATTCTCTAATCCACAACCCCTTCCTCCTGCAAACTCAGGCAGCCCCTGTGGGTTCCCATGACAACAGCACGCCTGGGAAAGACCAGCTTGGGGGGGTAGAAAACCCAGATTTTACTGTAAGAAAAAGTAGCCAGAAGCCACAGGCAGGGCAAGCTGAGACAGGGCTAGTGGCGCTGGGTCCTGAGGACACAGACCGCGCGGGTGTGAGCGCAGGCTCCGTGTAGGGCTATAGCTGACACGTTTGGCGCCCTTGCCATGGCCAGACCCCATCAAATGTGCTGTGTGTGTATACTGACTTGTTTGATCCTCCCGACTAACCTGTGAGGGGGGACCATTATTGTCCCTGTTTTACAGGTGACAAGGGCAGTAAAGTGAGGTTAAAAGCCGCCAGTGTGAACTGAGCGATTGTATGACGGACATCTAGGAAGTCGTAACTCTCCTGTCTACAGTCTCTGGCGATCGTTAAAGGACAGCTTCCCTCTCTCCTCACAAAAGGGTTGCAAGATAAAAATTATTATTCCTGTATCACCGACGAGGAACCCAAAGGTCAGGGAGGTTGAGGGCTGGGTCCCAAATCACACAGCTAGTAAGAAACAGAGCTGGGATTTGAACTCAGATCTGTCCGAACACAAAACCCATGGTGTTTCTTCTACGAAGGTGCCTAGAAGTAAATCTGCAACTTCCTATCTGCACATAGGTATTTGCCTGTGAGCCTGAAGAGGCAAGTCGTGGCTGTTTAACGTAGCGTTAGGGGTGTGTGGGGGGAGTGTTTCTGTGCCTTTAGCACTGTGCCAGCGCTTTCCCAAGACACACACACACGCACACACACACACGCACACGCACGCACACACGCATGCATGTGCACACAAGCCCTGGCAGCCTGACGCCATCTTCCTCCCAGGCAGGAATGCGCCCGCCTACTCACAACGCACTTCCCAGGCAGGTGAGCCTGCCCACACCTGCTTGCCTCACCTGGGAGAGGCTGCCAGAAGGCACATCTCCCCACCCCAGCTCACTCTGTGTAACCAGGCTGGGGCTTCCCAGGGGAGGGAGAAACTTCCGGAGGTCTGGGAGGCCACTGGGACTTTGGGGGATGCTTCTTTCTAAATAGAACGTGGAGCCTAAACTTCAGTGCTTGGAGCTTCAGTTGCTCCAAAGTTAGGGTAGGGAAGGTTCTGTCGTTCCAAAAGGAAGACTATCCCTATTCTTCTTCCAGTGTCCATTTTTTGCTTGATATATTCAACTACCTGTGCCCTGATTTAACTCTTTTCTGGATGTGGCCTTTGATTTTTAAAACTTTTTAAATGTTTATTTATTTTTGACAGAGAAAGAGAGAGAGAGTTGAGGGAGGGGGGGAAAGAGAGAGGGAGACACAGAATCCTAAGCAGGCTCCAGGGTCTGAGCTGTCAGCACAGAGCCTGACGCAGGGCTCAAACTCATGAACTGTGAGATCATGACCTGAATCGGTGTTGGACACTTAACTGAGCCACCCAGGCGCCCCTGGCGCCTTTGATTTTTTTTTAATTTTTAAAGTTTATTTATTTGTTTTCAGAGAGAATGGAAGCCTGGGAGGGGCAGAGAGAGAAAGTGAGGGAGTGGGGAGCCCAATGTGGGGCTCGAACCCATGAACCGTGAGATCATGACCTAAGGTGAAATCAAGAGTCAGATGCTTAACTGACTGAGCCACCCAGGTGCCCCTGATTTTTAAAAGTCCTGCAACAATCTCTGTGGTAAGTGCAGTGGCCTTCTTTCTGTCATTATATATTTTTAAGGTTTTTTTTTTAAGTTTATTTTGAGAGAGCGAGAGAGCATACGCAAGTGGAAGGGACAGAGAGAGATGGAGAGAGAGAGAGGGAGAATTCCAAGCAGGCTCCGCACTGCCAGTACAGAGCCCAACGCAGGGCTCAAACTCACAAACCATGAGACCATGACCTGAGCTGGTCAGCCGCTTAACACTCTAAGTCACCCAAGTGCTTCTATATTTCTAAGTTTTAAAAATTTAATTCCAGTATAATTAACCTACAGTGTTATTATCAATTTCAGGTGTACAATATAGTGATCCAGTGATTCTATACATTACTCAGTGCTCATCATGATAAGTGCACTTTTTTTTTTTTTAAATTTATTATTTCTAGGAGAGAGGGAGAGAGACAGCGTGAGCAGGGGAGGGTCAGAGAGAGAGGGAGTCACAGACTGAAACAGGCTCCAGGCTCCGAGCTGGCAGTCAGCACAGAGCCCGACGCGGGGCTCGAACCCACGAACGTGAGATCATGACCTAAGCGAAAGTCGGACGCTTAACCGACTAAGCCACCCAGGCGCCCCGATAAGTGCACTTTTAATCCCCTTCATCTGGTTCACCTATCCCCCCACCCACCTCCTCTCTGGGAACTATCGGTTTATTTTCTATAGTTAAGAGCCTGGTTCTCGGTTTGTCTTTCTCTTTCTCTCTTTCTTTGTTTGTTTTGTTTCTTAACTTCCACATATGAATGAAATCATATGGTATTTGTCTCTCTCTGACTTATTTTGCTTAGCATTATACTCACTAGCTCCCTCCATGTTGTTGCAAATGGCAAGATTTCATTCTTTTTTTTTAATCATGTCTTTTTTTTTTTTTAATTCTCAAGTTAGCTAACATACAGTGTAATCTTGGCTTCAGAAGTAGAATCCAGTGATTCATCACTTACATATAACACCCAGTGCTCATCCCTGCAAGTGCCCTCCTTAATGCCCATCACCCATTTTCCCCACCCCACCCCCAGGATTTCACTCTTTTTTATGGCTTTTTAAACATTCCTTTATCCATTCATCTATCGATGAACACTTAGGTTGCTTCCATAATTTGGCTATTGCAAACAAGGCTGCAATAAGCATAGGGGTGCATGTATCCCTTTCAATTAGTATTTTTGTATTCTTTGGGTAAATACATAGTAATGTAATTACTGGAACATGGGGTAGTTCTATTTTAAATTTTTTTGAGAAACCCCCGTACTATCTTTCACCGTGGCTGTACCAGCTTACACTCTCACCATCAGTGCACAAGGATTCCTTTTTCTCTGAATCCTCACCAACACTTGTTGTGTCTTATGTTTTATTTTTTTAAGGTTTATTTGTTTTGAGCGAGATAGAGAGCACGAGTGGTGGAGGGGAAGAGAGAGAGGGAGAGAGATCGAACCCCAAGCAGGATGTGCACTTCAGTGCGGAGCCCGCTGAGGGGCTCAAACACGTGAACCGTGAGATCGTGACCCGAGCTGAAGTTAAGAGTTGGATGCTTAACCGACTGAGTCACTCACGCACCCCTATATCCTGTGTTTTTGGTTTTAGCCTTTTTGACAGGTGTGAGGTGATATCTCATTGTGGTTTTGATTTGCACTTCCCTGATGATGGGAGATGTTGAGCATCTTTTCATGTATCTGCTAGCCATCTATATGTCTTCTTTGGAAAAAATGTCTGTTCCTGTTTTTTGCCCATTTTTAATTGGATCATTTGGTTTTTGGGTGTTGAGTTGTAGAAGTTCTTTATATATTTTGGATACTAAACCTTTAAACCTTTGGATACTAAACCTTTAAAATATTTTTCTGCTTATTTATTTTTTTAATGTTTATTTTTGAGAGAGCAAGCACATGCAGAAAAGGGGCAGGGAGAGAGGGAGAGAGAGAGAATCCCAAGTAGATTCTGCACTATCAGCTCACAGCCTGACTTGGGGCTCAATCCCATGAACCCATAAGATCATGACATGAGCCTAAATCAAAAGTCTGACGCTCGGTGGACTGACTCCCCCAGGTGCCCTTATTTGGGATATTAACCCTTTATCATATATGCCATTTACAAATATCTCCTCCCATCCCATATGTTGTCTTTTAGTTTTGTTGATTGTTTCCTTCTCTGTGCAAAAGCTTTTTATTTTGATGAACTCCCAATAGTTTGATTTACTTTTGCTTTTATTTCCCTTGCCTCTGGAGACATGTCTAGAAAAATGTTGCTAGGGCCAATGTCAGAGATTACTGCCTATGCTCTCTTCTAGGACTTTTATGGTTTCAGGTTTCACATTGAGGTCTTTTTTTTTTTTTTTATGTTTTATTTATTTCTGAGAGAGAGGGAGAGGCAGCATGAGCAGGGGAGGGTCAGAGAGAGAGGGAGACAAAGAATTTGAAGCAGGCTCCAGGCTCTGAACTAGCTGTCAGCACAGAGCCTGATGTGGGGCTTGAACCCCACGACTGTGAGATCATGACCCGAGCCGAAGTTGGACGCTTAACCAACTGAGCCACCCAGGTGCCCCTCACACTGGGGTCTTTAATTCTATCATCCTATCTTATCTCTGAAAGACAATTCCATATTTTCATCTGGGACCTTACCTCAAAGTTCTTGAAGTAAAATTACTACATTTGCATAAGATTATTCATTGCACAGATATTGATCCTATGCCTTCCCCTTGAAAGACAGGGTATATATATGGGAAACAAAAGACATTTAGTTTCACCCCTTCCCCCCCTCTACAGAATCAAGGGAGGCAACAGAAGCCTGTTCTGCCAAGTGTACTTTTAGATAGCAGGCTAGATAAGGGGCAGAGATCTGAAGGCTTGTTTTATAGCAAGAAGTGTCTACATACTTTTCCACTGGAAGCAGAGTTAAGGTTCTTTCCCTACCTCCATCAGCCTGACCATTTGCCTCTATGCAGTTCCCCTCTAAAGCACCCACAGGACAATATTGGGGACGACCTGGAAACCAGCCTAAGTGGCTTTAAAAATTTTTTTTAATGTTTAATTTATTTTTGAGAGAGAGAGAGAGAGAAAGAGACAGAGCACGAACTGGAGAGGGATGGGGGGCACAGAATACACGAAACAGGCTCCAGGCTCTGAGAAGTCAGCACAGAACCTGATGCGGGACTCGAACTTGTGAACCAGGAGATCATGACCTGAGCTGAAGTGGGACCCTTAAGAGACTGAGCCACCCAGGCGCCCCCTAAGTGCTTTCCTGCACAGCGGGCAGACGCTGCCCTGCTTAGGCATGAACCCCATTTCTGTTCCATGCCAAACTGCCAGGGGTGGGAATAGAAGATTTAGCACACTACAGCCAGCTCCCAGTATCTTGCTTGTGTAGAAACTAGCCGTGAAGCCTTTTTTAGAGGACCTCCACATCCATTCACAGGACAGCATGGACTCCAAGGTGTAGTGGGCAAGGGGGAGAGAGCGGGAGACTATGGCCGAATTATGTCANGACAGTCTGTGCTGAGTACTGCGCGCCTGAGCATACCTCCTGCCTAACCACAGCCCCCTGCAGGCTGGCCCAGGCATGCGGTGGGCATTTAGTAAGTGCACACTAGAGCTGCTGGCGATGCTGATGGAATGGCGGCACAGCACTCAGTCTGCAAAGTCCAGACTTCTGTCTCTCCCGCCCCCTGGGGATTTCATAAATAAATCCCTGGACCTGTTCCAAGAAGAATTTCAAGGCTTCTGTGTGTGTGTGTGTTTCCAGAAACACAACAATTTTACATGCTGCATGGTGTGCAAACTCCTAAGCGATTCCTGGGGACGGATGGGGGCCCGGCTCGGCAACAAGGACGTGGAGCTGGAGTGGGGCCGTGTCAGCAGGTCCGCCCGGACGTCAGCAGTTCCCCAGCAGGCAGGCCGGAGCGGAGTCTCTGCAGCTGGCTCCTCTAACCTGGCTCCCAGACGCCCGGTCGGCCCCAGGTTCAGGTTGCCCAGCCCCCTCCCCCACTCTTTGGCTTTGGCAGTATTCTCCACCAGGTTTTTGCAAAGTGCTGGGGTCTTAAAATAGCATAAAGACACACACACACACACACACACACACACACTCTAGACTATAGTGTCAATTCCCGTACCACAGAATGAGTAGAAAGGAGACAGAGTGGAGGGTAGAGAACTCCAGGGCAGCTTCCTGAGCAGAGAGCAGTGTTAGTTGAGGTCAGGCAGGAGACGGGGTGGTCGTCTGGTGTGAGGAGTGGGCCGAAGGAACAGGGAGGAGAAAATAAGACAGAGCCCATGTCTGTGTGGGGGGGGGGGGGGGGGGGGGGGGGG
>NW_027528345.1:12040434-12041508 GCF_008692635.1 Crocuta crocuta
GCGGTGTGTGTGCAAGCGCCTCTGTGTGTGGTGGGGGGCGGTGTGTGTGTGCGTGTGCAAGCACGTGTGCATGTCTGGGATCATGAAACCAGAGGCTGTATTGGTGTGACCAGTTTGGGGACAAGACTCTGGATTTCTCTCCTGAACTATCGACTTCTGTAGAGCAAGAACTAAGACCTTCATCCTAACCATTCCCAAGGCCTAGCCCAGTGCCTGGCACATAGGCACTCAACACGTGTTCCCAGGATAAATATGTGATGGATAGATGAGTGAATTTGCTAGAACATAACATGATAGTAATAAAGATAGCCTAACTGCAGATGGCAAAATGGGTCCCCCAAAGTTAGAAGGTCCAATCAATCAGGGAATATATACTAAACATCGGGAGGGAAGGGGAGGGGGTGGGGTCAATGGTCTGTCTGGGGAAGGAGAGAGGAACACACCCAGGAAGGGAAAGGCTTCTGGAGGAGTCAGGCCCTGAGCTCATTCTGAAGCATGGATACAATTCCTTGAGCTGGTGGTCTAGCTAAGGCTTGCAGGCTACAAGGACCAGCGCACTCAAACCAATGGAAGTGAAAAGAGAATTTCCTGGAAAGACATGGGAATCTGAGAGAAACTGGGAGTGGAAAATACAGCCAGATCTCATGGGATCTGAGAAGACACCGGGCTGGGTATGTGTTTGAGTGGGTGAGTCTGGAGGGCGTGTATGCACATGCACACACCCACAGGCACATTTTAGTAATCCCCCCCCCCCACCTCTCTCTCTTTCCCTGCCTCTGCTCCACTCCACTCTCCTCTCCGGGCCTACCCTGATGCCTCATGGCCAAGGGTACTACTCTGTAGTTCCAGCCACCATCTAAATAACTCAGTTACTCCTTAGTTCAAATGCCCACCAGAGAGAAATTAAGTAGCTCAACCAGCCTACTTAATCGCTTTTCCACGGTTCAGATGCCCAACCCTCGTGCAATCATCCGTGGACAGAGGGCAGACCATGTATTCACCCAGGAGAAGGGGGCATTGATTCTCATAATCCAGATGGAAAAGAGGGATCAAGGGCTGTCTAGGCCGGGGGCG
>NW_027528345.1:12041683-12049470 GCF_008692635.1 Crocuta crocuta
AAGAGGATTTGGTGTGTGCGTGGGTGGTGGTGGTGGAGTGTGTGTACATAAGATGGGGAAAGAGAGACGGAGAGAGAAACCAGGACAATAGGAGAGCTGTCAGGGTGGGGATTAATTCGTTGAGTGACCTTGGGCAGGTTATTTAAGCCCTCTATGCCTCAGTTCCTCATCTCTACAATGGAGAGCTTGTGAAGACTGAATACTCCACATGAAGCTCTGGGGGCACCTGGCTGCCTCAGTTGGTGGAGCATGTGACTCTTGATCTTGGGACCGTGAGTTTGAGCCCCATGTTGGGTGTAGAGATTACTAAAATAAATAAATAAACTTAAAAAACAAATTATCCATCTAAAGCTCTTAGAAGAGTAAGTGGTCGCTTTCTAGTGCTCCACTTTTAAGTAAGTCTGGATGGATATTAAGTTCGCCTCATGTAGAGGGCTTAACTGCCAGTTTGGGTTCCATCCTGGACAAGTCTTTTATCTTCTCTGAGCCTCAGCTTCTCCATCTGTAAAATGAGATCGGACTAAAATAATTTCTAAAATCTCCTCCAGATTTAGAATGTCATGGGTTTGGCTTCATGTTTTGGGCAAGAGGGAGTCTGTATGCTGTCAAGAAGGGAGATGACAAAGTGCAAGGGGCTCTCTTGGACACGGATGTGCAGCGGTGTGCCTGGTGACCACAGGTGGCCAGACGGCAGAGAGGTTGTGGCACTAGCAGTACCAGAGATGTGTGGTGTGAGGCTCTGGACTGGAGCCTCATTAAGGGAGTGGAGAAGAGGGGGCCAGACAGGCAAAAGCTCACAGGTTCACAACAAAAGGAGAGTGACCAGGAGAGCCATCCTGCTTGGCCATTGGGCATGCTCGCGTAGAAATTGAAGCATGAATCATCAAGGCTGAGGGCACCAGGCCTGTTTACCAAGGAGGCACTGGAGCGGAGCAAGGTCAGTGTGAGGGTTAAAGAAAAAATTCTAAAATCATGCAATGGCCTCTGGAGCAGCGAGTGAGAAAAGCTAGTGGAGGGTTTCCCTCAAGTACACCAGAGGTCAGGATCATCCTATGGGACCACTACACATGGCTGATGGCATTGGGTCCCTGATGTTGTCTGGGGCTTTCAGGCTGGCCCCTCCGGCCAGCCTCTCATCATCACCCACTAGCCATATCACATTCAGGTACCTTCCATTCCTACACTGCCCTCCCTCTGCTTCTCTCAACTCTCTATCCCATCTGTTCACCTAATAGTACCTATCATCCCACTCCTCACCCTTCATCCTCCAAATGTCCCCCCTTCTGCCCACCTAGGACTGCTAAGTATTTCCGGAGGAAACTACCAAAGCTCGTTATGACCACAGTTTTAGGTTCTGAAATCTTGGCTGGGCCCCAGTGGCACTCTGGTGATCTCTTTCTGCTTTTCCAAGTCCCTGCACGCCACTCTCATTCTCCACAGTGGCTTTTACAAATGCTCACCACCCTCTTCAAGCACAGCCACCATCATATGCCATCCTGCCTCCTGACCATATTATACCACAACAGAGGGCCATGACTGCAACCTGACTGAGAACACTCAGGTGGCCCTCTCATGCCTATAAACTCCCTTGGTTCACCTCCTTCCTCTAGCCTCTGGCCAAGGCTACTTCCTGTACTTCTGGGTCTTGATCCTGTGTTCCCCATCCACTGTGGGTTCTGGCTCCATCACTTACTCCTTCTTCTTCCTGTGTCTTTGAACTCATCTTGGCTCCTTTACCACAGTCTAAGTTGTAATCTCTCCCTTCTTACTAAACCAACAAAACACAGCGAACACTCCTGTGACCTTGTGTATCCTTCTGGAAATCTCCTTTTCTCTCTCTTGTCCAGACTGGAAATCTGTGTCTTTACATTGGATTATTTAGCCCATTCACATTTATTGTAATCATGGATATATTTGAATTTATTCTCACCATTTTGTTTATGCTTTCTATTCATCCTACCTTAATATTAATTTTTTGCTTTCCTTTCTTGCGTCCTTTTCGATTGATTATTTTTTCTCATTCTATTTTCTTCCTCTCTTAATCTGGAAGTTGTATAATCTGTTTCTCTTCTATTAGCAAATATCTGACAATTAATAAAGTACTCATGAATTCATATATAACTTCTACACTTTTTATTTAGCCTTCATTTTTTAAAGACATTTTCTATGAGTACAGTAGCCTCCCAATCCATGGTTTCGCTTTCCACAGTGTCAGCTACTTGTGGTGAGCCGTGGTTCAGAAGCAAGCAATCCTCCTGACATATTGTTAGGAAGTCAATAGTAGCCTAACACTGCATTACAATGCCTACACCTTGCACCTCATTCATCTCATCTTGGAGGCATTTTATTACCTCACATCATGAGGAGAAAGGTGAGTACAGTCCAAAAGGATATTTTGAGATACCACATTTACATAAATTTTATTACAGTATATTTTTATAATTGCTTTATTTTGTTGTTGGTTATTGTTGTTACTCCCTTACGGTGCCTAATTTATAAGTTAAACTTTATCATAGATATGTATGTACGTATAGGAAAAAATATAGTATATAAAGGGTTTGGTACTATCTACAGTTTCAGGTATCCTGTGGACAGGGGAACTATTATATACAATTCCAAGTTGACTGCTATTTTTCTCTTGGCCCTATTTAGTTGCTTTTGGATTTTTGACCTCAGAGCTTATATTTCTTGGAATTTTGTCTGTGAGAATTTGTTGTAGCTTGAGTTGAAGGTGAGTTCTTCTAGAGATGATCTGCTCTTCTTTCTTCCAGGCACTATCAGGAGGTACCACCAGCACAGGACTGCTTGAATCCAAATAGTGTGCAGTTTTTCACATCACCCAGGTAGGGAGAATTTGGAATGAAATGAAATTATGCAGGCCAGATTGTGGTTGTGAATTCTCACGGAAGATTTTCCCCATTCTCACTCAGAGCCAAAGTTAAAGTCCAACAATTTTCCTTGCCTATCTCCTGGGGGAGTGAATTATTTCTAGTTCATCCTTCAGCCTAGTATATTATTACCCGTTGTGGGTCACGTTTGTGCAGATAGTTGCTTATTAGTCTCCTTACCTTGGGCAGGCTTGGGCTTTGTTTTCTCTTTCCTGTATCCTGCTTACCTTTGAAAACCAAAGTTCAAGTTCACCTGGTATGTAAATCCTCTCAAGATGAAAGCCAGCTTTGCTGCTCTGCTTTCCTCTCTTTTGTTCCTTCGTTCTTGACTTGAGTATTCTTCACTTTCTTGGTAGTTTACTAAGCATTTTGAGTTGCTTCTTTAGCAGAAGGTTTGCTCAGGGAAACTGGCCCATCATTCTGAAGGAAATCCAAACCTCCCTCTCCCGTTATGAACAGATGACAGTCTTTCTAAGCCTTCACTTGTGCTTCACTTGTAGCCCCCTGAGGTTGGGCCTCTACCCCATCTGAGTCCCACTGAACCTGCTCAGGTAAGCATCACCACTGGGCTTCAAGTAATCAAATTTTAGACACTCTTTGTTCCTCATCCTACTTTACCTTTTCTCAACGTTGGAAACCACTGATCTAAGAGTGCCTGGGTGGCTAAGTTGGTTAAGCATCCAACTTCGGCTCAGGTCATGATCTCACAGTTCACAGGTTCAAGGCCCGCATCAGGCTCTGTGCTGACAGCTCAGAGCCTGGAGCCTGCTTCTGATTCTGTGTCTCCCTCTCTCTCTCTGCCCCTTCCCAGCTCATTCTCGCTCTCTCTCCCTCTCTCTCTCTCTCTCAAAGATAAATTAAAAAATTAAAGGAAACAAAAGAAACCACTAATCTCTTGAAGCCCTATCCTGCCTTGGTTTCCATGAGTCTATTCTTTCCAGGTTCTTTTCCTATTTCTCTGACTGTTCCTTCTCTGTCTCCTCTTTCCAACCAGTGTTGCTGTACTTCCAGCAATACCCCCGAACTATTTGAACAATTATGATATGCTTCCAAATCCATATCTCCATGGCTCCAGGTACCTACAGGTGGCCCTTCAAACTCAGTACGCCTCATGGGGCGCTCATCTTTCTCTCAGACCTGCTTTTACTAATCTGCTGAATGGAGCCACCAAATATCCAGTCGACCAAGCCAGATTATCCTGGAAGCACATAGGCCTTCCCCACTTCCTTTCTCTTCCTCACTTCCCACATCCAATCAATCTTATAGTTTCTGCCTCTTTTAAATGTCTTGAACCTGTATTTCTTTCTTCTTCTTTTTTTTTTTTTAAGATTGTATTTTTAAGTGGATGCGGGTGGCCCAGTTAGTTAGACAGCTGACTCTTGATTTTGATTCAGGTCATGATTTCATGATTCATGAGATCCAGCCCTGTGTTGGGTTCTGTGCTGACAGCATGGAGCCTGCTTGGGATTCTCTGTCTCCCTCTCTCTCTGTCCCCTCTTCTGCTTGCATGCTCTCTCTCTCTCTGTCTCTGTGTCTCTCACAATAAATAAATAAACATTTTTTAAAAAGATTTTATTTATTTTTTTAATTTTTTTTTTTAATGTCTAGGAGAGAGAGCGTGAACAGGGGAGGGTCAGAGAGAGAGGGAGACACAGAATCCGAAACAGGCTCCAGGCTCTGAGCTGTCAGTCAGCACAGAGCCCGACGTGGGGCTCGAACCCACGAACCACAAGATCATGACCTAAGCGAAAGTCGGATGCTCAACCGACTAAGCCACCCAGGCACCCCAGAAAAGATTTTATTTTTAAGTAGGGCTTGAACTCACAACCCAAAGATCAAGAGTTGCATGTTCCACCAACTGACCCAACCAGGTGCCCCTACATTTATTTCCCATGCCCAGTGCTGCTGCCTAAGGACAGGTCCTCCTCCTATCTTGTCAGGACTACTGGAATTGCCTCCCCTTGGGTTTTCCTTACCACCAGCCTTGCCTTCCTCCAACCATCAGCACAAAGTTCAAGTTCATTTGGTTCAGCAAAGTGGTCTTTCTAAAGCACAAATATGATTTTAAAAACCCATCTACTTAGAACCCTGACAAGAAAACTGGAGAAAAGTATATTTCCAAGTATACCTCCACACCTGTCCAGTTCGTCAACATTACCTTTCAGCTCCATCACCAGCTCCCTTCACCTTGCACCCTCTGGGTGTGCCGCCGTGCTGCTCATGGTTCCCCTAAGTGCCAGGCAGTTTTACTTCAGTATCTTGCTTACACTGCTCTCTCTGTGGGGAACAAGCTCCTGCTTTCCCTTGCCCCACACATGCCTGTCTATCTAGGGGACACTCACTCATCTTCCAAGAGTCAACTGTAGCATGGCCTCTCTGTGAAACCCTTCCCACCTATCTCCTCACCTTGTTCCTGCAGAGTTGAATCATCGATACCCTCCCGAGTGCCTCCACTGCCCCTTTACTGGTGTGTGTTATAGCATATATAACATGTTGTTGCCTTTTTAAAAATGCTCATCCCCATTATTGTAAATTCCATGAAGGCAAGGACCACGACTTCTCTAAGTTTACATGTTGCACCTGGAAGACCATAGGTGCTCCATGCGTGCTTGTAGAATGGATGGATGAAGATGAGCTATTACCTTCTTAAGGTTAATGACCCTGCCGTCCACCAAGGCAAACTATGCCAAATCTCCTAAGACGGCAATGTCTTGGTGCGTTGTGACTAAGATGGTAGCTGTAACACTGTATGGTCTAATCAGGGGAAGCTGGTGAGCTACAGGGAACCCCATGACAAAGTGCAGAGCCAGGGCAGACAGGGAGTTTATAGATTGTAATGTGGGTCCAGTCCTAAGGTTAAGGAGGTTTACAGAAATGGACACTTTGCTGAAGCTTTGAGGGACGGTCAGAGAGCTGATCTGTGGATGGGACACCTGCTCGGCTCAGGACTTAAAAGGGAAGGTAGGCGCATCATTTAGGAAAGCTCTGATTTGAGGAGGTGTGTCAAATTCTCAGGAATAGGGTGTGAATGATGTAACCCGTCCCACACCCCATCCAGTCTGATTTCCCCACCTTCAGCTGGCTCCTGGAGACCAGTTCCTGGGAAAGCATGAGATGCTACTGGTCCTGAAGGAACACAGGACAAGTAGGCTGTGGCTTCAACGCTTAATTATACGTGAGCTTGGGCAAGGTGCTTACCTTCCCTAGCTCTCAGTTGCCTCGCCTGTAAATTGCACACACACTGACATGCCTCAACCACTTCACAGGATTGCAGTAAAGGTCAAATCATCATCATCACCATCGATATTCTTTTTACGTCACTTCCTATGTGTCAGAGGCTAAGTGCTTTACATATAATGTCCTCACAACATCTCTGTGACATAGAACTAGAATCAGCTCCATTTGACCGATGAGAGAATCAAGGTTTGGGGAGATAAAATATCTTGCTCAAAGTCCAATGCTCTCAAGTGAGATGGTGGAGCTGGCTTTTGGGCTGTTGCCCCAGCTTTCTGGTTCCCCGGGCTGTGTATTCAGGTATATAGCTGACCCTGCTGTCTAGGAGGAAAGCCACAGGTCCCTCCTGGGTTTTGCAGCCACGGTGGCAGCACTTAGCAAGGTTGTGGGGAAGCACAGTTCCTTCTCCTCAGCCTCAGAAATGTGCTCTGGAGGGGTTAGTTTTCTCTCCTCAGCTGCAGGGTTTGGGGAGCGTAACTGTATTGAATAGTGTCCGCCCCCAGATTCATGTCCACCCAGAACCTGTGATCGTATTTGGAAGTAGGATCTTTGCAGATGTAATCAAGTTAAAATTACTTGAACTCATCCTGGATTGGGGTTGGCCCAGATCCAATGACTGGTGTCTTTATAGGAAGAAAGAAATTTGGACACAGACATGCAGACACGAAGAGAAGATGGCCATGTGAAGGGGGAGGCAGAGAATGAAATTATGCGTCCACAAGCCAAGGAACATCAAGGATTCTGGGAGCCACCAGAAGCCAGAAGAGACATGGAAGGATTCTTCCCTAGAGGCTTGAGAGAGAGAGAGAGAGAGAGAGAGAGAATGGGCCTGCTGACACCTGGTTTCAGATTTCTAGCCTTCCAGAACTGAGAGAGAATAAATTTTCTGTTATTTTAAGCCACCCAGTTTGTGGTACTTTGTTAAGGCAGGCTTAGGAGATGAACACAGTCACCCAGGGCTGTGCACATCACAGCTGGGGCCCCTAAGCATGGGTGGAGCAGGGTTTGAGAGACCAGTTAGATGGACTGGGGTGTGTGTGCCCATTTTGGGGTGATGAGGGAGAGCGGTGTAAAAATAAGGTGTTTACTCATCTAGCCGCTGACCCACTTGTAGACAGTGTCTCTGCGTAACTTTGCACGTGTGTGTTTGCATGTGAGCTGTGTCTGGGGGTGTGGCGGCTGTCTTGGTTTTTCTCTGGATGTGAGGAGGGGCATTCTTCAGACTGGTGACAGCTTAAAAGATAAGGATTCCATTTGGGAAACTCTGTCCCTACTTCCAGTCATTCTCTTCACCCCTAGGTCTCAGATGGCGACAAACTGCACTAGAGACATTAAGAAATTTGCCCAAGCTTTCATGCCAGTTAGCTAGAAGAGGAGAATTCAGATCCAGAACTCTGGTTCCAAAGACCCTGCCTTCTTCGTGAGTTCAAACTCTTTCTCAAGCTAAAGAAAGCTCTTTCCACAAAGATATGGGTGATTCAGTTTGCCTTCTGTAAGCACTTCTTTCTAAATTTGAAATTAACACCTGTTTTTTTTTTTAATTTTTAATGTTTATTTATTTTTTAGAGAGAGAGAGACGACAGAGTGCGAGCAGGGGAAGGGGGGGGGAGAGAGAGAGAGAGAGAGAGAGAGAGAGAATGAATGAGCAGGTAAGGGGCAGAGAGA
>NW_027528345.1:12049568-12081003 GCF_008692635.1 Crocuta crocuta
ACCGAGAGGCTCGAACTCACAAACCACGAGATCACGGCCTGAGCCAAAGTCAGATGCTCAACCAACTGAGCCACCCAGGCGCCCCAACACTTGTTTGTTTTTTGTTTTATTTTCTTTATTTTTTTAATAGTTTATTGTCAAGTTGGTTTCCATACAACCCCCAGTGCTCATCCCCACAGTGCCCTCCTCCATGCCCATCTCCCCCCTCCCCTCCCCCCCAACACTTATTTGTAAAATACTTAGAAAATATTGAAATGTTTCCAGAAAAAGGGAAAAAAATATTCTGGCAATACCTACTGATATCAGGTAATTCCTTTCCAGTCCTTTTTCTGTGTAGTATATACTACCAACAAGCCCAGAATGCTGGAAATAGTTTGGTATTTTGTTTGCTCGTTTAACATTATCTCACAAGCATCTCACCTTATTTTTCTAATTTTCTAATTACTAAATAATGCTCCATCATATCGATGGGCCACCATTTGTCTTCTATTATTGCCTACTTAAGTTTCCAGCTTTTTACAATGATAAACATGCAACTGTTAACATTTTTCATACATATTTGTCCTCATCTCTATCACTGCTTGAGGACAGATAAGGAATAACAGCAGTCCATTGGTATGGATATTTTAGGGCGTTTGATACATAATGTCAAACCCAAAAGGGTTCTATCAAGTGAGGGTTCTACCTCCGGGCAGCATGGGAGTGCCTCCCGAAGTACCCTCACCCGGACTGAGCGCTGGCGTTAAGAACCTGGCTCTGTTCCACCAAGGGGCACCCCAGGCTGCGATCACACAGGTTGCCTGCGTCCGGCGGTTGGCAGGCGGCCGCGCAGGACAGGGAGCCCAGCCAGAGGCAGGTTGCGAGGACCCCGGCAGGACGTGGGACGTGATGGGTGCTCGAGGCTAGGCAGTGGGGATGGAGGGTGCCGGAACACGCACGCGACTCGTAGAACATTCGATGCGGGGGAGGGGGCCGGTGCTGATTACTGCACGTTGGGCGGGGCGCAGACCCGGGTGGAGGCCGCGTGTCAGGCGCGGGCCTCTCCGCGGAGCGCTCCGCACCCACCCNCGCGCCGCGGCCCCTGGCTACAGCGCGCCCCCTCCCCACGCGCACAATATGGCCGGGTGGGGGGCGCGGAGGAGTCGGGGTGACCCTCGGTCGGCGTCCCCAGACCCCCGAGGCGCGGCTGCCCTGCCGGGACCGAGCTCACGCGGGGCCCCTGGGGACCCGAGCCCTCTTCCAGGCGGAACTAGATTCGGGGAGCTCTCGGGGTCGCGCTCCCAGCACCCCCTTGTTCCATAGAGGGGAGTGCGGGAACCCTTCCCTAAGATTTGGAGACCCGCTCTTCTGCCTCTTTGCATGTCCAGGGGCGGGGGTCTTCATTCCCTCCCTCCAGATGCTCTTGGGGGGCGTCTTTTCTCCCGCCAAGATTGAGGGGCTCGGGCGATGGATCTTTGCTTCCCCGAGGTACCCTGATGGTGCGAGCCCTCGCGCACCTCAGATGACAGGGGAAGGGGTCTCTAACCGTTCCTTCAGGACCTGCACTTGGGGTGTCTCTTCCCCTCCCTCGTCTACCTCCCTAATGTGCTGGGAAAGGGAGTCACATTTCCCCTACGCGCAGCCCCTTTGAGTTCAGTGGGGCCAAACCCCCCACATACACATGCCCTGTGGAAGCCGTTTGGAGGAAGAGACACCAACAGGCCCCTAAACGTTTTTGTAGCTTGGCTTTGGAATCTCTCTAACCCTAGGAAACCTAGTTCCCGAACGGTTAATCTGCATCTCGGTGTATTTGCTTTCCACCTCGCCTCCCCCACCCCACCCCAGGGGGCCCATTCAGTTAATCACTTTGTGGATGCCTTTCAGGTGAAATCCTAGAACCTACCTCCAACCCCCAAGATTATTTAAAGATCCCACCCCTGGACCGACTCTGGCCCTTGGTCAGTACTTATTTACCTTCCCACACAATCCCTTCTCCCAGCCCTGCCCCCCACGCACTCCCCCACCCTCACACACCCCTTACCTTCCAACCCCCACAGCCTTCTGCTCCTTGATACCACCCCCACCCTTCCCACTCTAGAGGTGGGTACCTTTTCTCTGGGACACTGAGCTGGGTGTGTTGTTTATGAGGCTTTGGGGGCTGAGAAGAGCAGATGACACCCTAGAAGATTTCATCTAAGAGACTCGTCTTAAATGTGTTTTGGCCTTGGGGTAGCAGTCGAAGGTTATATTTGGCAGTTATATCGAAGTGATTATTGACCCACAGATGGATCTGGGAGAGACGATCAGGATTGTATTCGCTCCCGATATACAAAGCCTGTGCTTTGACTTCTCAGCAGCCCCTAACCTTCCAGCTATGGGAGATCAAGTGTGTGTACCGGGGCTCTCCTCTCTACTAAAAATAATGATTCTCAGGTGGGTTCAGGCATCTTTAATAAACCAGACGAACAAGAAAAGACATCATCCTACTTTGGAGTCTCAAAAACAAGTTCATTATCTCCAGCTTTGATATTTGTTCCCAGTGGTGTAGCCTGTGCAGTGAGGTCTTTGTTCACTGGCTAATGCTTCTGTTGAGCACCTCGTGTGTGTTCCTGGGTCTTGCTGCTCTGTACATGGGTAATATGCTGTGGGGTCTGATAAACATGGTGAAGGTGCGTGAACACAGGCCGTCGGTTGTGGTAGGATCGTGGTGTTCGTGAGCGATGTTTGCTGGGCCTCATTACGGGCCATGTTTTGGGACTGTCTAGCATAATGCCACTTCTCTAGTAGGGTAGTAAATAAGGACACCTGGCCTTCAGGTTTGTCGGTTTGTATGTGTCTGAGTACATCTTTTCAGTGCTTGCCACAGAAGTTTTTATCCCGTCCCTAATACATTTTAAGATTTTTAACAGCCATTTCCCTGTTGATTCAGTGGAGTGTCTGTGGAGTTTTTCTTGTGAGCCTGGTTAAGAATGTTTAATTGGTAACCCAACTGGTTCTGAGTAGGACAGAGTTCATTTTTTGTAACCTTCCTAAAACAGATGTTTGTTGGGGGTGAGGATGGGTGGGCAGAATAGGGAGTTCGTTTCTTTTTTTGGTAAATTGGAAATCGGGTTGTGTGTCCAGCAAACATTCTCGAAGGCCTTTAAACTTCTTGGCCAGACACTACAGTTTTTTCCGGGACACGTCTAGTTGCCAGTAGTGCGTGCTACAGAGACCACTGTTGCAAAAGGCTTAGAGTCAAACGTCAGTTCTGGGAAGATAGAGGCTGTGGGATAACAAGAAGTTGATTGCGTTCCTCCCCTGCACTTCGCCTGGGTGACCCCCTAGGTGGGCTGGAGGGGCCGTAGAGCCGGGCAGCCTTGATGCCTGGTACTTGGACGTGACACCAGGGCAGCAAGGGGGTAGGTGTTCCTGTTGGTGCGTGAACTGCGACTTCGTAAAAGGCCAGGGACGAGGAGAATGAGTTCCAGGTTGCAAACGGCATCCTCTTGATAGGTGTAGCAGGTTTTAAGGCCTCCTTTGGGAATTTTCACATCAGTATTAAAAAATGTCAAAGTGCGTGTGTTAGTGGTGGGAGACACGACATTCGTCCCTTAGGACACAAGCAACAGGGGAGACATTTGAGGTTCTGATAGGACTATTTTGAATTTCTGTGAGCAGACTTCATCTAATTGCAGGCCAAGGCTTAGAATTCTGTTGAGTGGACGTGGATTTGAAGCACAGCGAGAGCGAACTCTTCTAGAGAAAAAGAGAATCTCTGGTTAATTTTGTTAAAAGAGCTCCTGGAGCAGATGTGGTTAAAACACAGTAAAATGGCCACTCTGGTTAAAGGTTGGAGCCAGATGGAGGGAGGAGGCCGGGTCTCGGCCCTCGAACTTTGCTCCCTTACAGGTTGTCCTTGAACAAGTCACTTGCTTAACCTCTCTGTGACTGCCTCGGTGTTCCCCCTGTAAAGTAAGGAAATAGTCTGTGTAGTTCTTATTGGGACATTCGTGAGACTAACTTACTGATAGCCAGTTGGCTGGAGGTATTTTTAGACACAGTCTCTGACTTCAGGGAAGGAGCAATGTTGGGTTACTTTTTATCTTATGGGGCAGAATAACATACTCTTGGGATTGATAGGAGCACCGCATGCCACAGCGTGGTTAATTTCTTCTGCTTCCTGCATAGAGTGTGTGTGTGTGTGTGTGTGTGTGTGTGTGTGTGTGTGTGTGTGTGTGTGTGTGTGTGTGTGTGTGTGTGTGTGTGTGTGTGTGTGTGTGTGTGTGTGTGTGTGTGTGTGTGGACTGCTTCAGATTTCCTCAAGTTGATTTCTGTCTCTTGACAGGCTCTTACATCGTAGACCGGGCAGCGTACCTGTGCTAATCAAAGACAGTCTGGAGGGAGTGACCTGCTTTAGGTTTTATTGGTTTGGCAACGTTTTAATTCTTACGCAACTCTGGGTATGTTTATGGCACTATGTAAATGTTACATAAGAACATGGAGGCTGAGAGGTGGCTGGAATGGTGCCTGTGAACACAGGAAGGTTAGACTGAGGACTTCATCCGAAAGGACCTTGGGAATCTGCAATCAGTACAGGAAGAAGCTGCACTTCGTTTTCCTCTAAAAACCTTTTTAGATGATTGTGTCTTTCAGGTGGACTGCTGTGTTATAAATAGGTTTATTCTCCACCGGTGAGCTAATTGTAACCTTGCTACCAAAATATGAATCCGTAAACGAGGAGACATGCTGCTGCTTTCGGCATGTCCTGTTGAAGCTGCTCGTTGCATTTTGGAACATGAGTTGAATTGCGTTGCAGTCTGTTCTCATAATAACTCAGCAGTGCAGGGTGTTGAGGTGGAATGGCATTCTCAGTTCGTGGTGCTTCAGATCTTCTTTCTCGTTGGAGGTTAAATTAGAATACTGAAGGGGCTCTTTTGTTTTAATTTTGAAATCCTTATTGTTTACTGTTCAATTTTTGCGCCGAGCAGTAGTGAACATTAATTCTGGAATCCCGCCTCTTTGTCTTGAATTCTTGTGTTATTTGTCTATTACAGGAAGAGTTGATGTGAGGGGGTCTTATCTCGTGTTCCTCTCTGTAGTTATAAAAGGCAAATCCTGGAGTCCCCTTTCCCGTCCATCCCTCTGACGCTGGCAGTGCTGCTGGCGCTGGTGGCCCCTCAGTTCCTCAGGCCTGGGGTTGCCTTTGACAGCATGAACTCCTCAGACCCGCAGTCTGATCCACACCTCTCCCGCTCTGTAGGCACTGCCTCATGGCCACGTCCAAATACCTGCCTGCCTACCTGCTGCAGGGTTTTGCTCTTCTCCGTTTCCCTCGCGCACTTGGTTTGCCCTGAGCCTGGGCTTCCCGAGGCACCGTCCCTGCTCCCGCCTGTTCTGTCTGCCTGCCGGCTTCTCCGTCAAGGATAAACGTAACCCCAAGCAAAAATGCTATTTCAGAGTGTGTCTCTCTTTCCCTTACTCGGTGGAGCTGCCGGCATTTGGTGGAGCTGTGAAGTTTTCATCCCAGACAATCTTACCTGCCCTCTGGGTTTCAGAGACAGGGCCTCCCTGGGCAGCTCTGGTGTTCTTTTCAGGTTTCTTCTCTCTCCACTTCGTCCTGAGCCTGCGCTTGTCTTGCTAGGTATTTTGAATTTAACATAATGAAAGTAACTGCTTTTCCCTTTAAAGTATCAGTCACCCCTGAAATGTACACAATTGCATATGGGAAATTTCATTATCCATCAGGTTGGGTAGGTGCCACGTGGAATGGCCCTCGGCTTGGGGAATGAACCCGAGAGAACACAATAGATAAAACCCCCGAATCCCTGACTCTCCTGGAACTTACAGTAGCAGTGGCTGAGGCTGGAAGTAAATAAGTAAACACAGTTCTCAGTCCTGAGTGCTCTGGAGAAAATAAAACCGAATGATGTACGAGAGTGTGCTGTGAGCTACCGTTTCACATCTCTCTCAACTTCATGGTTTCATCTGTAGAACGAGGCTCATGTAGCTCAGCGTCATTATTCATGGTATTTGTGTTCTGTACAGCTGACCAGAACACGGGATTAGTGAATACGGAACCACTGCTCCTAGGAGGGAGAAGGCGTTAGGTTCCTGTGAGCCACCGGTCACCACATTTTCATCAGCCGGCCAGTGCATGGCCTTGCTCTGTGTGTGTGTCTGTTTAAAGACACCTTATCCAATATATAGTTGGTTCATTAGCCTTGAACTCGAGGCCATCCGTACTGTAACACAAGCCTGAGCAGTGCTTCTCTGATAGACATATTTTCTCTGTAAGGCACATCACTGTCGTCATGAGCTTAGGAACACTGGATAGCGTCTCAGCACTACCCTTGGGGGCCGTTTTAAACAATGAAATCACCCACAGAAAAAAATGCAGAAAGATGAAAAGTATGGCCCAGCATGTACTGTGACAAGGACACATACTTACAGTGTAAAAGCTGGAACAAGAAGGCAGGGCGTTGTCACCGTGTTCACCATCAGCCGGGAACGTGTGCGTCGGAGGACTCACATTTTTTACCACTTTGGCACATGTGTGTGAATGACCGTGAAAGCACTGAGAGTATTGATTGTGAAGTTACAAATAATTTTAATGAATATGGAACCTGTGGAAAATGAGGATGACCTGTATTTTGTTAAAGCCATACAGATAATTGTGGCAGAGATAAAATTATATCGTGTGGGGTTCCAAGAATTCCTAAATGGTTTCACTGAACCAGAATTTGAATATAGACCGAAGTCCCATTGCCAGCCTGTAAATAAGCTAAATAAATATAGAGAGAGTACTACTGTAGTGATCTGAAGATTCCTTTAACATGTATTTATTGAGCACCTACCATATGCCAGACACTATCTTAGGTGCTAGAGATATGACCGTAGATGAAGGAAATAGAAATGCGTTCCTTCATGAAGCTTGCCTTCTGGCAGGTGACGTAGACAATAAATAAAATACTGTATAAGGTGATTCTGCCTACCATGCTCCAACCTCTGCCTCTTTCCCCCAAGATTTCCTGCCTTTGGAATATACCACCTTCCAGTTATTAAATACGAATCTAGGTACTGCCTTGAAGGGATTTTATAGATGTAATTAAGGTCCCAAATCAGTTGATCTTCAGGTAAGGGGACTGTCGTGGTAGGAGACCTGATCTAACCACACCACCTAGCTCTTTGAAAGCACTTTTCTCAGCGGAAGAGGAAGTTGGAGGTGCCCTGGCTGGTTTGGAAGAAAGTAAACATCCGTGTGTGAACTGCCCATGGGGGCCACGTGGCCGGGAACTGCGGGCCAGTTCCCAGAACTGAGAGTGGTCCCTGGCTGTCAGCGAGGAGGGAAACAGGGACTTCAGGCTTCCATCCACAGCACAGTAGAGTCTGCCAGCAACCCGCGAGCCTGAAAGAGGTCCCAGCCCTGGATGAGAAGGCAGCCCTGGCCAACACCCGTCATGCTGTGCCTGGGCTGCCGACCTACAGAATCTTGTGAGATAAGTGCTGTTCCCAGACATGCGTGCGTGCGGTGGCTTAGACAGATACGGGAGGAGCAGCGCAGGCAGGGAACTAGCTAGCCAGGACTCGAGGGGGGACTTGAAGCCTGGTGCCCAGCCATACCCTGGATGGACCTCGCATGTGAAAAGTCCTTTGACTGCCTGTGGCTTTCGTCTACTGCCAGTTACCTTTCCCTCAATGTTTGTGAGTGGAGGAGAGAGGAGATTATGGGTGCTTCGGAGATAAGTTTTTAAGGTGGTCGCAGTGTTTGAGTTGAGGAATCTGAACTGAAGCCTATCTTTTTTTATTAAGTAGTTGTGAACCTGCCTTGTCCCAGATCTCCATGTGTCGTCTGGGTGTACATTTGTATATCACATTTTGTATTTGTGGCCGCTAAAATTGAATTGTAATCAGCATTCGTTTCTAACATCCAGGACAAAGCTGAATGGTGCGAGGGGTGCTGAAGAAAGAGTCTGTCCTTGCCCCTTAGACGTTTACACGTAAATCGACTTTTCTTCTTCTTGTTGGAACAACCACAAAACTAGGAAGAGCTTAGACCCTTGTCATGCACTGGGATAACAGTAGCATTAAAGGCATCTGGGTTACCGAACACTTACTGTATACTCAGCTGTTATGCCAAGGGCTTGTCCAGTTACTCTGTCCAGCTGCTCTCTGAGCGCTCTTACCCCTGTTCTGCAGATGAAGGAAGTGGGGCACGGAGAGGTTCAGTGGGGGGCTTGAGGCCTGTCGGACTCTAGAGCATGTGCTCCGCATCCTGTACTCTAGCATGTACTACGAGGACTATGACAGTGATTTGCTGACCTGTCTCCCACGTGTCCTCCATACTGTTGCTGGGTTTAACTTTGGAGAGCATGCCCTCTGTATCTCATGGTTCTACTGCTTTCACGTGGCCTCCAGGGTAACCCCCCAGACCCCTTAGCCCGGCATCACCGTACATCTGATCTGGCCTGGGCTCCCTTACCGTCCTTGTCTCTGGCTGGAAGCTTGCCTCTGTCCAGTCACTGTAAACCTAACATGCCTTGTGCTTTTCTTGGCCTTGGCCTTCTCTTCTTAGGCAGATCGCCCCATCCTCCAGTGTGGGATCTTTGTCCTCTTGCCCTCCCCTGGTCAATGAGGCCGCCCTCTCTGCTTGTCTCTTTTGTCCGTCTGTTCCCCCCGCTCTCCCAGACTCTGCCCCCTAAAAATTGATGCTAGGAACTGGCTTATTCTTTATGTGGCTCGTCCTGTTACAGAGTCTTGCACAATTTAAGTATTCAGTAAGTATGTTTAATTGAATTCATTCGGTTCTTTTCCATCCTCTCAGCAATATCCTAGGCAAAGAATGCCAGTTCTTTCCTGCTGTACTTCTAGTGTCTCCTATAGATGCAGTTTTTATCCTGGTCACTTAAAAATGCTACAGACATTTGTGAGTTACTTGGAACATGATAAGCACTCTTCTTACCTCACCTCTTTCATCTTTGTTTTATTCTACCACCTACCCATTTTATTCCAGCCAAGTGCACTTGATCTCAGCCTCATTAGTTTTATTCTCCGCCCTGGCTGATTTTTTTCTCCTTCATTGTCCCAGTTGCCTGAAACCATTCCTATCCCTCTTCTCGCTCAAAACTGTGACGTACACTGTCTCCTCTCCACTCATCCATAGTATAGTAAATAGGTCAGGAAGCAAATAGAAAATACCACTCGTAAATATCCTCCCCTGCCCTGATGAGCCACGGATACGTCTGTTTCAGTACAACAAAGAAAAGAAAACAGAATGGTGTTATATGCTCAGTATAAACTGTAAGTAAAGGAGAAGTACCAAATTAGTCTGAACAGGACAGCTGAGCCCATAGGCTTCGCTCCTAGGAGCACCGGGCACGCTCTGTAGAAACGATGCCCCTCGTTCCAGTTTTACCTTGACATTCTCCTGGGCAGCAGGTGGGCCCTTGTAGATATTCAGGTATTTACAGTCAGCCATAAATTAAGTTGCAATGACAGGTCTCCTTAGCATAAACATCAAACGTCTCTTTTGAGTGAGAACAAAGCTTTCATTCTCTAGACCTGAGGCTTAGGGGTGAACTTGTTTAAACAGCTCTCCAGGGTTGGGTTTGTCTCCAAGTAGAATGTCAGAAAGGCAGTTGGTAGAATAGATACAGTGTGGAGCTGGCTTTTCGAACACCTTCCTCTTATGCAGACCCCATTCCGAGACCTTTTCCCAGATTGGAATTAAATACCAAACTTATCAAGTGTCTTATTGTTAAATCTCTGGGTTTTTCCCTTCCTCATACAAATAGCTTCCTTTATTAAGTCAGTTATATTTTTTTCATAAGTGCTTTTTACCAGTACACTTAAAATTTTCTTAGGTACTACCCAACTACACATGTAAAGCTTGGCTTTATTTTGCCTCTTGGATACTTGAGAGTTTTGGTTTTGTTTGGTTTTAATGTATTTTTTAAATCTAATTTTGATGATGGTGAAGGGTAATCATGTAACTTGGGTCTTTTTTTGACCAATCAGTAGCATCTGATTGCTTTTATTTCAACACTGCAAGGTTTTTCTGCTCAGGTTAGAGTTGTGGCTGCTGGTACGTTGTCACTTCCCAGTGTTGTCCCCCATCGCCCCTGCCAGGAGAACCAAACGTTACCTCGATTTTGTGACAGTTTAGTGCCAGACATCTCCATTTTTTAACCTGATTAAAGATTTTCCTAAACATTTTAGCAGTTGACTAGATCAGAAGTTACTGAACACTGGTTTTCTTTCTTCTTTGTCTTTTTAAAGCAGTGGAGCCCTTTGAAGAATACAAATGTAGAAGTGTGTGTAGAGTGGATAAAAGCCACTGTGGCAGAGCCCCCCGTCCCTCTCAGATTATCAAGCTGAGATTTATTACGCCCAGTGCTATATGCTAGACACCGTGCCAGACACCAGTGAGGAGAGGTGAGGCAAAGAAGGACGGTGGCTCCTCTCTTGTGGAGCCCACAGGTTGTTGGTACATCTTGGAGAGCCCATGGCTTCAGGAAGAATAGAATATAGTCTGAAGAACACTGTACCTCCAGGGTTGGTTTTTTTTTTCCTTTTTCTTTCTTTTTTTAAAAATTGGTTTATTTAAGTAATCTTTGCACCAAATGCGGGGCTCAAACCCATGACCCCAAGATCGGCCGTTGCGTGCTCTACTGACTGAGCCGGCTGGGCGCCCAGAGAAGAAATGCAACCTGTTTATTTTTTTCTATGCGTGTGTTAGGTTTTTGATTCATAATGGAGACTGCATTATAACAGTATGCTGTTTGTCAAAGACTTATGGTATTTTTAAGATTCTGGTAAAATACAGATGACGGAAAGTTTACCACTTTTTTTGATATTTAAAATTATTTTTTTAATAGTTTATTGGAAAGTTTACTACTTTTAACCATTTGAAAGTTCAGTGCTGTTAAGTAACCTCATAACGTTATGCAGGCCATCACCATTGTCTGGTTCTGGAAATTTTTCTTTACCTCAAAGGAAACCTGGGAAGCTGGAAAGTAGGAGCTGCCCATCTCCCTCCCATACTACCCCAGCCCCACTTGGGTGACTGAGTCAGGTAAGCATCCAAGCTCAGGTCACCATCTCACTGTTCCTGAGTTTGGGCCCGCATCAGGCGCTGGGGTAACACTGTGGAGCCTGCTTGGCATTCCCTTTCCCTCGTTCTCTGCCCCTCACCCGCTCGAACGTGCACATGTGCACACTCCCTCAAAAATAAATAAACTTAAAAAAATAAAGTTCATATTGTAGTGTATATCAATAGTTTATTCAGTTTTATGGCTGAATAATACACCACGTTTTGTTTTTTCACTCACTGACAGACATTGGGGTTGTTTCCACCTTTGACTATACGCATAGTGCCGTTATGAACATTCATGTATAAGTTTTTGTTGAACGGTTGTTTTCAGTCTTTTGAATATATACCTAGGATTGGAATCGCTGGGTTATTTGGTAATTGAACGTTTAATTGATGGAGGAACCATCAAACTTTTCCGCAGTGGCTACACCATTTTATGATCCTATCAGCAACGTGTGGTATGCGGTTCCCCTTTCCTCGGAGTCTTCACCAACCCTTGTTATTTTTCTTTTTCTTATGGCCTTCCTAGTGGGCATGAAGTCGTGTCTCATTGTGGGTTTATTTTCATTTGCATCTAAAATCCATTTGCATCTGAGATGATGATGAACATCTTTTCCTATGCTTGTTGGCCATTTGTGTGTCTTTTTTGGAGAAATGTCTGTTCAAGTCCTTTGCCCCTTTTCTAATTGTTTTGTGTTAAGTTATAAGAGTTCTTTTTGTGTTCATTCTGAATACTAGACCATGATTAGATGTGTGATTTACAAATAATTTTCCCATTCCATAGCTGTCTTTATATTCTTTTGATACGTCCTTTGATTCACAGTTTTTAATTTTGATGAAGACCGGTTTATCTCTTTTTCTTTTGTCGCTTGTGCTATTGTTGTTATATCTAAGGTACCATTGCTAAGTCCAAAGTCATGAAGTTTACCCCTGTTTTATAAAGTTTTAGAATATAAGGTATAGCTTGTATGATTCCATTGTTGATCGCTTTGGAATTAATTTTTGTGTACAGTGTGAAGGAAGGGCCGACTTTGTTCTTCTGCATGTGGATATCCAGTAATCCAGCACCAGGTGTTGAAGACTAGTCTTACCTCTTAAATGTTCTAGACAGTCTTGTCAAAGATCAGCTGATCATGGAGTATAGGTTTTTCTGGACTCTAGTTCTGTTTCATTGATTTGTTTCTATACTTTTTTTTTTAAGTTTAATTATTTTGAGAGAGAGCATGGGTGCTTGTGCATGGCAGCGGGGGAGGGGCAGAGAGACAATCCCAACAGGTTCTGCGCCGTCACTGTGGAGCCAGACCTGCGGCTCCATCCCACGAACCACGAGATCATGATCTGAGCTGAAATCAAGAGTCAGGCGCTTAGCCGACTGAGCCCCCCAGGGGCCCCTTGCGTGTCCGTTCTCCGTGACAGTACCACACTGTTTTCATTGCTGTAGCTTTGTAATCAGGAAGTGTGAGTCCTCTAACTTTGTTCTTTTTCTTCCCCCAAGATCATTTTGGCTATTAAGGATCACAGAGTTGTAGTCTTTGTTCTGTCCTAAGGAAGCTGTAGGGGGTTTGGATAAGGTCCAGAGAAGACTAATTAAAATAATCATGGGTTGGAATAGGCTATTCTTACCAGTTTGGTCTGTCTCATGGGTGCTGTCATCTGGAAGGAGGAGGGCCCAGCAGCAGTTTATGATCAGGTTGCAAGATGGTGAAGGGCAAGGGCTACACAAGTTGATTTCGGCACCACGTTGGCCACCATACAAGCAGAAGGTGAGCCCCGTGAGGTTGGAAGGGGCGAGCCTAGGGTACCTGATAGGGGCAGTGCTCCATCCTCGTACAAAACTGATGAAGCTTATTATCCCCAAGGAGCAGGTAATAGAAGCTAAAAATCATAAATCCTGTATGTAGCTTTAAAGCATTTTAGAACATCTGTGGACCTTCATCTACCAGGACAAACTTGCTGTTTGGCGGCTCGCCTCCTACCTTTTGAGGTCAGTGCCACCACCCTGCATTCTCCCCCACCCCGTCCCCTGCAGATGCGGTCTAGGGCAGAATAACGGGCTGAGTGGCCGTGAGTCCGTGCCTGTATGGTGGCGCTTGGGGATTCCCATGAGCCCCACCCTTGCTGAGCGTCCTCCCAGTGTAGGCCAGGGGGTCAGAGCGGACGCAACCCCAGCACCCTGCCTGCAGTGGGATCATCTTTGCCGAGACCTGGCCGTGTCCATGTCCCCGTAGCACGCGTCTCGACAGAGGCCGCCCAAGTTGGGACTCGTTGGTCTTCCTCAGAACGCAGCCTCTCTCGTGAATCAGATTTGCATCTCTGTCCTCCCACATACCACCTACTCCTCATATTTTAGAGCCATGTTCAAATCCTGCTTCCGTGGTTTTGTCTTCCATTCAGGTTTGACCGACTTGTTAATAACAAAATGCTGTGCTAGTGAGAATGTTGTTCTGACCACTTTTTAACTTGGTTGTGTCTGGAGTGATTTGGTACTCCTCTATGATTGGCTTTCCAAACGGTGTCATTTCTACTACATAGCTCCTTGGTTGTGGAATACGAAGAGTTTTAGGTATGTATTGTTTATATGTGCGTGTGTAGACTGATTTAACCTGATGAGTCACTGTGAAGTAGATTATAAAGGGCTATTAGCATTCATTAGTCCAGATTTAGCTTTTCAAAGAAATCACGATTAGGTTTGTGATTTAGTATACTAGTACGTTTACAGTAAATTCAGGTATTTTTATAATTTTATTATCACTTATTTTGAGAAATGAACATTAACAGCAGACTCACCCAAATGTCTGTCTTTAAAGTTCAAGAAAAAGTATATAAAATTCAAAGCACCACTGCCCATCATTGGATCAGTGATTCAGACAGTGTGAATTTAAAAACAAACTGGATTCTAATTTCAGCTGGAGGATGTGGAGGTCATCTAGTTCAGTCCCTTCTTTCTGGTTAGTCATGGGGAAAGTGAGGTTCAGGGAGGTTAAATGACTTGCCCAATGCCACACGACTAGTTACTGGCAGAGCTGAGGCCAGAACAGCACTTTCTTGCTGTGCCTGCCGTGGTCTTCCTGTAACTCGCCACTTCCTAATTAGTGGTTAAAGAGACACAGTCGTGCGTGCCTGTGTGCGCGCGCACGCGCGTGTGTGTTTATGTTTGAGTTTTACATTGAGAGGAGAGCTTAAATTTACCAAGCACCTATTTGCTAAGCACTTTTAAAACGTATTATTTCATATAGTTCTTACATGGTCCTGGGCAATAATTATTAACAGCCCCACTTTACAGATTAGGAAACCAGGCTGCTCAAAGGTCATGTGATTAATGTTAGCGCTGGTATTTGAGCCGTGGGTCTTTCTGACCTGTTCCTGCCGTGGTACCAGTGATACCCTGCCGTGGCTCTAGCGATAGTAACTGAAACCTTTGCAGAGGTGTGGGCAGTAGTGATGGTTATCTTAAAATCTATCTTTCTCGGACTTCTCCCTCACCCTGTAAAATATATTGATGTCCACAGATGTGTACAGGGAGAGTCTTTCTCAGAATACTCCCAGCACTTAGCGGATGTTTGGCTAATCTTCATACCATCTCTGTAAGATAAATGGTATTTTCTGGTTAGGCGTCTGAGGCTTAGATAGATTCAGGGACTTGCCTAATTCCTTATCACGAACCCGCATGGCCCTGCTCCCAGTTCCGTTCTTCGTCCCGTCTCACATAGATTTCACCACTTTTGTTCTTTCCTGTCTTACACCAAGATTGTTTAAGTACTTCCCAAAAATAATGAGCCACGTGTGGGTGTGTTCGTTCTCCAGAATGAATCACTGTGAAAGAGGCCGTGAACCGACGCAGGGAGAATAAATATCTGGAATCAGAGACTCTTGGCTCTCCTGTCTGCTAACTGACAGACTCAGAAGTGAGCTTTTTTCCCAGAGGCGGCCACGGGTCTGGCCTGTGTGTCCCACTGTGCTCAGAATAGCCCTCTTGGAGTTGCTCGTTTTCCCTTCTTGCTTCCCAAAATAGCCCAGTGCTGTTCTCCGTGCTGGGTGTCACGGCACGTGCGGTGGGAGGCGTGCGCTGCACGGGGAGCCCCGTCGCGCCTGAGTGTCCGCAGCGAGGGCAGGGGCGGCGGCGCTCTCGGATTACCGTCCAGGACTCCGATGGGAGTAGCAGAGGTTTGGCTCGAGTATTCTGAGAGTCGCAGAAGTAGATTTAAGCTAGCAAGAAGAATAAAAGAGGGAGCAAATAAAGGCATTTGGGGGGAAATGAGGAGAGTTCTTCGCCTTTCCTGTGTCTAAAAAGGGTTGGAATCGAAGTTTAGGAAGAACTTACTTTTAAAATTCCTTTTATGATTTGGATCCTAGTCTAAAGGGTACCTGCTTTAAACGCCCTGCCCTTAAAATAGGACACTACGCTTACCCTTCAGCAGGTAGCTGCATGTTTTGGAATTTCTCCCAGAAGAAAGGGCTTTGATCAAAGGCCTTACGGTGAAGATCCGCAGCGGCCAGTTACCTGTCCGGGGCGCTGTCCTTTGTTTCCTTGGGTGGGAATGGCGAGGGAGGGATTGCGTCATTTATAGGAAGCCTGGGGAAGGGGGCTTGGACACTGAGATGTTTAGAATCCGTCTTCGGAACCGAAAAGCCGAGAGATGCCTTCCAGTGGATTCAGGAAGAGACAAAGATAGACTGTTTACAGCCTGAAGGGGTGAGTTCCAACAGGCTAGTTTTTCATGGGTTTGGTCGTAAATGTCTCTCCTCTAGGGGCTTCGGTTTGAATATATTCCTACCTGGGGGCTGGATATTATTCACTGAGTGTCCGGTCCGAGACTTGGGGGGGCCCTGCCGCCTCCGTACCCTGATGAGTGAGCGCTTTGCTGGGCGCGGAGTCCCGCCGTCAGTGTGCTAGTGGCCACGGCCGCACTCCTGCCGGTTCCGAGAGGTCAGGGCTAGGTTAGGCTCATGGGAGACAGCGGTGGGGAGAAGCAACTGCTGCTGTCTGTGCTATTCTTGTTAGATGGATAAATAAAGGATTTCGGATTCCAGGGCCGCTGAACTGGCTTTCAGAGGCGCCAAATTCATTTACAGTAATTTCCTGTCAACAGGGCACACTTCGGTATAAAACACACCCAGCAGAACTCATTAGTTCCAGAGATGATTGCATACACTGCCTATTTGAAAGACGGATGGATGGATGGATAGATAGATAGGTGGATAGATAGACAGAGATACTATATATTTTTTTTTAAATGTTTATTTATTTTTAGGAGAGAGAGAGAGAAACAGCGTGAGCAGGGGAGGGTCAGAGAGAGAGGGAGTCACAGACTGAAACAGGCTCCGGGCTCTGAGCTGGCAGTCAGCACAGAGCCCGACGCGGGGCTCGAACCCACGAACCGCAAGATCATGACCTAAGTGAAAGTCGGACGCTTAACCGACTAAGCCACCCAGGCGCCCCAAGAGATACTATATTTTAAAAGTGATATACAGGGGCCTTCCAGAGTAGGTTGAATTTATTGAGCACTTCTTATATATTAGCTCATTTCATCCTCACAGTGACTTAATGAGGAGGGTATTAATATTTTTCTTCTTGGGAGGTTACTCTTTTTGCCCCTCATGAGAGGTGCACCTGCCGTGGACTAAAGGGAGGAGGAGGGTGTTGGACTCGTGGGCGGGAAGCGTTTCAAAGGAAGTGATGGTTAAGCTGAGTTTTAAAGGATTTGTGAGAAGTAGCCAGGAAAAAAAGCACTGCAGCAGAAGGATGTGTGAGAGCATGCATACTGCATTGGGAAGGCGGTGGGCATGCCCAGCGCCGGGGAGAGGGAGATGGGGTCGGTGAGCCGTGGTCAAGCGAGGAAGCCTGGCTGGTTTGGGATGGAGGATGCAGGGGTGAGCAGGAGGTGGTGGCCTCTATTGTGTCCCCCAAGGGGAAAGACTTCCTCTAGTCCCCAGGCATCTATTTAAAGGAAGGCTTCTTTCCCAGCCGCAAACAACGTGTGATAGGTCTAAGGCAGACTTTAAAAGGTCCTTTCTGTGTTTGTCACAGGCATAAGACAGGGCACTTAGAAGAAAATGGTAGGCTTGCAAGCCTGGTTTCTGAGCTGAAAAAACAGGTGGGAAGTCTGCGCTCCCGTTGACGGCGTCCGCTTTCCGGCCCCGCCTCTATAAAAGCTCCTTATTTGGGAGCGTCCAGTGTTCTGAGTCTGGAAAAGGACCTAGGGTAGGGTCTCGCCGTCAATGTCAGCGTCCTCCCCAATGTCCCGCAGCTCTGCAGTGTGCGTGCACCAGCTGCCTGCAGGCCAACTACACGTGTGAGACAGATGGGGCCTGCATGGTTTCCATTTTCAACCTGGATGGGATGGAGCACCACGTGCGCACCTGCATCCCCAAGGTGGAGCTGGTCCCCGCCGGGAAGCCCTTCTACTGCCTGAGCTCCGAGGATCTCCGCAACACCCACTGCTGCTACACCGACTTCTGCAACAGGATCGACCTCAGGGTGCCCAGCGGTGAGTGGACACCCTTGTTGGACTATTGGCTCATCCTGGAGGTAGGGCACCCCTGTCATTTCATCCTTCTCTACTCTTCCCCAATCCCTTTGCTTGGTGATAGGTGAAGGTTCCTTTTTGATGTTTCCCTAAGGTGACAAGGGGATGGGGTTCTTCCCAGGCCAGACTTGTAGACAAGAGGGTGAGGGAGGCAGACTGTCAGGGTTGTCCCAGAGGGGGAAGCCACGTTTTGGTGACTGGCCGAGCAGCCACGGGCGGCTGGTGAGGAGCAGGAGAGCCAGGCAGGGGTCCCCACGGAAAGGTACGTGCAGGCAGCTGCGGGGAGAGCAGCGGAGGGTGATGGCAGGACAGGAAGAGAGGCTGGGAAGTATCAGCTGGCACCCATTTGCACATGTGCCGCTTAGAAGGCATTACTGGGGAGATCAGAGGAGGGGGCGCTTGAAGCTGCAGAGCTTAGCAAGGCTGTTACGAGTGGAGAAGCAGAACCTGGCGTCTGTCTGGGACACTGAGGCGGGAGGGGCCCGCGAAAGGCAGGCTGTGACACGGTGGCTTGTGAGCGTGACTGTTGAAAAGGGCTCATTCACTAGAGAGGTTTGCATTTGAGAACGCAGGGCAGACACATAGCCCAGTAAGTAAGACTGGGAGATCAAGGGCACCTTGAACCCAGGGAGAGCGAAAGGCTATTCTCACATGCAGGGAGGGGTTGGGGACAAATAAGGCCAGAGCTTTCCCATGTTTTTACTGTGTTCTTTCCCTCTCCTCTCTCGCTTGCCCCAGGTCACCTCAAGGAGTCTGAGCACCCTTCCATGTGGGGCCCCGTGGAGCTGGTAGGCATTATTGCTGGCCCAGTGTTCCTCCTGTTTCTCATCATCATCATTGTTTTCCTTGTCATTAACTATCATCAGCGTGTCTATCACAACCGCCAGAGACTGGATATGGAAGACCCCTCGTGTGAGATGTGTCTCTCCAAAGACAAGACGCTCCAGGACCTTGTGTACGACCTCTCCACGTCGGGGTCCGGCTCAGGTACGGGTTCCTCGGCGACCGCGTCGATCGTTGGTCCTCGGTGCTGTTTTCCCAGCAGGACAGAGCGTTTCTGAAGCCTGGGCCTTGCACTGGTTTCTGCCAGCACTGAGGCGTCTGGTTTCCCGATTCCCCCTCTTGTGGTGTCTGATCTGTAAAAAGATAAGGGGTTCACAGAAAGTCTTTCAGTTCCTGGGATTCCAAAGGTCAAGTGCAAAACTCTCCATTCCAGAAACCCTGCCTCTTTTCAAGTCTTGTAACTGCACATCTATTAAAATTCACCTGGTTCCACCTGAGCGGTGGAGTGCTCAATTTAAGGCCCCTTTGGAGAAGCAGGAGTGTGCCGGGTTTCTCTTGAGGTGGTGACAGCTAATCATTGATCTCCGAGCAACCACAAGGGGACTTTAAGGACATTGAGTGAAGCTGAGAGCTGGGCTGTGGTGAATCATTGACTTATACCAGTTGCCCAAGGATTTTTTTGGTGGAGGTTAAATAAAGGCAGCTTGGGCCCGCGGCACGCTATCGGTTCCATTTCCTGTACTCCCTGTTGGTAACCGAGTCTGTCTCAGATAAGAGAATTGAACCAAACCCTGGACCTTGACGTGAGCCCAGAATTCAGGATAAAGGGACTGGGGTTACTCAGGTCTCAGGGTATAGCTCAGCTGGCTGTTAGATGTGAAATGACTACAAAAGAGTCTTTTTATGAAGATAAACAATTATTTAGTGATGGTGGGATTCTGTTCTTGTAAAAAAAAAAGAAATCATCTGCAAAGGTCACTCTCGCCATTCTAGCTAAACACACAGAATCATATTGTGAGAATTTTGTACGTGTTTATGTAGGTGTCCTCGCCATGTGACAAGACTGTTGTTCTGTAGAGAAATTATGCCATCAGTCCTGGGCAGACATTCCTCCTTGAACACAAGGAATACTTTGAGCTGTGACATCTCCTGAATTTCAGTGGTTTTGCCTTTATTAAGCTCTGCAGTAGAGAGTGCCAGAATGATGGATATATTTAAAAGCTGCATATTTTTAGGAAGAGAGAAAATATATGTCTTGTTCTTTGCTGAAAGAGGTAGGGCAGTGGTTAGAACTGCCTGGCTGGCTCTGTGACTTGATTTGCTGTCATGGGAGGGGAGCTCAGGTTTTCGGGAGCCTTGTTTAAGATCAGAACTAGCTGAAGCTCGCGAAGGTCCGCAGTGGTGACTTAGTCATCGGAGTAAAATGATGAATAACTGTTTCGCCCTGGATGGTCTAGTCCATTCTTAATCCCAGATATGCAGAGCTTCTAAGGTGCTGGAGTTTTAATACTGTGGTTTTTAAAGTCATCAGTCCTTGCTGCTTGTGCAACTTTCAAGTCTCTCCAGGCGATGCAGGGTAAACAAAGATGAAAAAAGCTGGCCTCAGATTGGATAGAGGAGTGGGGGTTGCTGGGAAGGGCTTCATGGGGGAGGATGGGTTTAAAGGGGTCTTGAAGACTGACTTGGCGGTTTAAAGAAGTAAGAGGACGGGGAACGTTCCAGCCCAAGGAAAACTCCTTGAACCAAAGGACAGAAAGGCACGGAAGTTCACCCTGTGTTTAGGCGCGGCCTGTCCAACTGGAGGACGGGGACCGGCACGCCAGACCCGGTGGCCCGGGAAGGACCTCGGGTGCTGTGCTTTATCCAGCAAGGTGAGAGGCAGCCACTGCAAGTTTTCATGCGGCAAAGTAAATGTTTGTATTTTCCCGTGGCAGGAATTCCGGCAATGGTGTGGAGGGTGAGTTCACTCACTTACCAGTCACCTCCTGTTAGGGAGGGCAGGGTGAGGCAGGGCTGTGTGTGGGTGTGCAGGGCAGGAGCAGGGTGACGAGGGAGGTGGAAAGACCAGTTGAGAGTCTTTTAAAGAAGGGCCAGAACTCAGACGAGCACAGAGGGCCTGGAGAGGAGGGGACTGATGTGAGACATTTTGGTGATTCTACTTGGTGTTGTAGTTGAAAGCATTAACTTTGGAGTCAGAGAGTTCTACAGTTCTAGATTTTAACCCCTTCTTTGCCACTTGCTGCCTGTGTGAGTTCAGATGAGTTACTTAACTTTCCCGTTTTTTAAATGTTTATTTTTGAGGGAGAGAGAAAGTAGGGGAGGGGTAGACAGAGAAGGGGACAGAGGATCCGAAGCAGGCTCCGGGCTCTGAGCTGTCAGCACAGAGCCTGATGCGGGGCTCGAACTCACGAACTGTGAGATCATGACCTGAGCCGAAATCAGACGCTCAACCGACTGGGCCACCCAGGCACCCCTTAACTTTCCCTTTCGAGCCTTAGTTTTCTCATCTGTAAAATGGAGATAAGAACACCATCTACCTTATATAGGTGGTGTGAGGAAATGAGATAATTTATCTAAAGCTTTGATCATAGTGCCTAGTGTCTAATAAGCGTCCACATCCACAGGACTTAGGGATTAATAACATGTTTATTTGGTCTGGGGGAGGAAGTGAGAGTTCAGAGTCAGTCATGATAGTGTGATTGGATAGATAGGGAGACTGCTGAATGAGGCAAATGAAGCAATAATGAGCCCTACAAAGACAGTAATATTAATCTTAGGATAAGCATGGCTGGTACCGAATTCTGATTCTGGAGCTTGACCTGTGAGCAGAGCTTTGAGCTCTTTGGAGAGAGGTGGGAGCCTTGGAGGCCCACAGTTTGGCTCTCATGGGCCGCACAGCACCGCCCTCTAGCGGCCATGGAGCAGAACGGCCAGAGGCACCCCCTCAGACTCAAGCCCTGTCTCTCACCTTCTCTTGCCCTCTTTCCTCTTCAGTCAGCATAAAGCAGATGTGGGTAGACTGGCCCACAAGAGGCCAGCTGCAGAGTTGGTGAATCTGGTCAGACATTGTGTGCAAATCTGTCATCCCTACTAGCTAAAAGGAGAAATCGCTTAGATAAGGCACAGCTAGTCGCATGCGTTTCCCTTTCTGTATTCGCTCCCTCCCAGTCTCCACCTGCCTTCACCCCTGCTGGCTCACCTGCACGTGGTACAGGGGCAGCCTCAGCTCTCCATGGTCAGTGGACCAGAGCAGAGCGGAGGCGCTGAGTGGTAATGGCCTTTCCGATGTGGCAGTTGGGGTGGGAGTTGCAGCGTGTAGCGAATTTACAGCGTCAGCTTTCTTTCCATTCTTTGGCCCACAGGGTTGCCCCTTTTTGTCCAGCGCACCGTGGCCCGAACCATCGTGTTACAGGAGATTATTGGCAAGGGCCGGTTTGGGGAAGTGTGGCGCGGCCGCTGGAGGGGTGGTGATGTGGCCGTGAAGATTTTCTCTTCTCGTGAAGAACGTTCTTGGTTCCGGGAAGCAGAGATCTACCAGACAGTCATGCTGCGCCATGAAAACATCCTTGGGTTCATTGCTGCTGACAACAAAGGTAAAGAGCTGGGTTTGGATATGAAGTGTCCCAAAGCCAGTGCTGGTCCTGTGTGGAGGGGTGACTGGGGAAGTGGAACCGCTGTGGGACTGCCCGGCTCTGTTTGCCTTCATGGTTATTACCAGTAGAAAGAGAATCTGAATAAGCTGTTAGTTCTTCCAACTTTTCTTCTATGAAAAGCTTATACAGAACGCCAGGCTATGAAGCAAGCAGTTACTAAGCAGGTAAACGAGATAAACCTCTTAGCCCACCTGCTCACTTCCCATCCCTCATACCCCCTCCCCTCACCCTAGTGGAGCCCCTGGAGGGGTTCTAGCTAATGTGCCCTGAAAACTGCCAGAATGAAGAACTGTGGCTCTGGACCCTGCCAGGGAAGGGTAGCCCAGAAAAGCACATGGTCCACGCTCTGACATAACCGGCATCATCCACACTTAGCGTGGAGCAGGGGCAGGGATGGCCTGGCTACCCCCGGGGTGTTCCCCTGTGGTCTTTCAGGTCCGGTGTCTGGTCCACTGGCACTTGAGACCCCTGAGTGCCCCCTTCCTCTTTCTTCTGATTTTTCCTTTACTTTTTGAGTCTCTTGTGCGGCCAGGCACATCCTTGTTTGGGAGGGCCTCACTGACTAGCAGAGCGAAAAGTAAATGAACAGTTGATCAGTTGATTATAGGAAGTAATCAAACAGCAAGCTGTTCTGCTGAGCACAGCTGGGGGGGTGAGAGGGGGGTCAGGGAGGTTGTGCCTGAGCTCGACCAAGGCCAAGGTGGCAGGAGTTGGTCAGGAAGCAGAATCAGTGGGAAGGGCACTCTAAGACACACATGTCGAGGGGAGGTACGTTTGGGACCCTGCAGGTAACGTGGTTTGGCTCTGGGGGTGGAGAGGTAGCAGGCCCCAGATCATGAAGGGCCTTTTTGAGAGGATTACAGTCTATTCTGAGATAGTGGGTAGTGATTGGAATTTCATTCTTCAATCCGCTAACATTTAGTGACTACCCCCAGCTGCTTCGATCACCACAGATGAGAACAAAACATAGTTCTCTTGCCCTCACAGCCTCCAGGTAGAGGGGACAGTAGACACATGGGCAGGTGGCACAGGTGGAGTCGGAAGAACCCTGAGATGTTTGCGTTTACATGTTAGAAGAGGCTCTCTGTTGTGACAGTCTGCTCCCGTGACATGGCAGTTTTTAGAAGTTAGTGTCTACAGAGCCTATGGAAGATGCTAAGTATTTATTTTTCTTCCTGAAAACAACGTCAGATTGCCGATTCCTCATATTGCTGGGCGGGGAAGGGGGGCGTGTATAATGGCCTCCACTGCCCCCAGGCTGAAGAGGCTCGGTCGGACTCGAACACAGGAAGGGGACGAGAGAATTCTTTACTCCCTCTGAGTGCGCTGCGCTTTTTAAAAACAGGAGCACCTTTTGATAACATTTAAATTTTACATACAGCCTCAAGAATCAGAAGCCGTCTTCCCTATTAACTATAACTTACTGCCGGGGTCCTCACGACTTAGGGGCTGATTGGAGTGCAGAGGTGGTGCGTTGGGTGGACCCCTTGTTTGTAATCAGAGAAGCCGCGGTTGGTGCTCTTCCAAGAGCCACTCCCTTTATTGATTCTGGCAGCTCATGTGAGTGGGGATCTGGCTGTAAAAACTCACATTAGGGCCAAGGGAGAAGGAAAATCGGACTCCTTCGTTTTTGCCTTTTTAGCATGATAAGTATAGTAGGGTGTCCTGGAACTAGCACCAGCCTGGAATTTGGAGATCTTAATCCAATTTCCAATCTTCCTATTGACAACAGCATAACCTAATTAGATCGCCAGCTTCGGGTTTTTCGTTTTCTCCTTCCTCCTTCCCACTACTCACTGCCTCCTACCTCCCACCCCATGTAAGAGGCCGTGCTATCCACCTTCCATTGCTCTTACCCCATTCTGAGGGTAAGATGACCTCTCTGGAATACTTGGAAGTGTGCTCTTCATGCATTGGAAAGCATTCTGTGTGGGGCACCTGGGTGGCTCGGTCAGTTAAGCATCTGACTCTTGATTTCAGCTCAGGTCATGATCTCATGGTTTGTGAGATAGAACTCCATATTGGGCTCTGTGCTGACTGCTCAGAGCCTGCTTGGGATTCTCTCTCTCTCTCTCTCTCTCTCTCTCTCTCTCTGCCCCTCTCCTTCACATATGCACGTGCACACACTCTCTCTCGAAATGAATCAGAAAAAAAGGGGGGGGGGCATTTTTTGGTTTGAAATACAGTAATGCATTTCTCTTTGCTCTTCTCCCAGAGAGCCCATAGCCTACTGAAAGGAAACATTCTGGATGAGACAGCTGCTGGGCTAGGCTGTGCTCACAGGGTCTAGAGCCCAGAGGAGGGTCTGCGAAGCCTTCCTCCTTGGCAGCAGTGGGTGTGGCCAGTCCCGTTCTAACGCGTAGATGAGTAGGCCTTTTTCAGACTCCTGACAGCCACCCGCAAGAAATAAGGGAGCAGGTCTGAGAAGGAATGTTGCTCTTCTGTCCTTCCCAGAGCCCCACGCTGGTGGACAAGTGTAGATGAAATGGGTGCAGAGGGGCCTCAGGAAGTGTGGAGGAGAAAGCATGCATTCAGGAGTCCAGTTGGAGTTTGAGTTATTCACGTAATCTCTCTTTCCTGGCTTAACCTTTTGCTGGTAGTTGTGCCTGTTCCAGAACTCCTCTGTGGTTCTCTGCAGATAATGGCACCTGGACACAGCTGTGGCTCGTCTCGGACTACCATGAGCACGGCTCTCTGTTTGATTACCTGAACCGGTACACGGTGACGATCGAGGGGATGATTAAGCTGGCCTTGTCTGCGGCCAGCGGGTTAGCACACCTGCACATGGAGATTGTGGGCACCCAAGGTGAGTGGGCCCCGGCGAGGGGCAGGGAGGTTGAGTACATTTAAAAGCCTGTACCATCCTGATTTAGTTCCCAGAACTCCTCTTTCACTGAGGAAGCTGGAGGTGGGCCTCAGGAACTGCGGCCTAATCCACAGGGGAGAGATTCAAGTTTTAGTTGAGAACAAGAGGTGTCTCCAGTGGGGTCTCTTCACCTCTGCCTTTAGAATTCCCTCTGGGGCTCTAGAACGTAAGGATCCTGTCATCTGTCATTCGACAGCCTGGCACGGGTGTTGGTCGGGGAGCTAGTGTCCCCAGCTGTCACCTCAGGAGCCCACTGTCCATGGGTAAAAGCAGGGAGCCCGGAAGAGAAAACAAGCTAGTGCAGAGGAGCACCAGTTCGGCAGTTTCCCACATCCGCCATTGGGGACGCACTGGCCTCCCGACTGCGCGGTGGGTTAGGCCCTGGCAGGCTCTCCGGGAGGAAAAAGACTACAGGCTTCCTCGTTTGTTGACTGTACTGTCAGTTCTCTGAGGGATCATGCTTCTCGTCAAGGTAGTGGCCGTGCTATGCTCCCTGAGTCCTGATGGACCAGGGCAGCAGTGACAGAAAGCCGCCGGCCATTGAGGTTTGGTCCTGTTCCTAGCACCCGTGGATGTAGTAGCGGTCCTTATCTTCACCGGTCTGACGGTGAGGCCCCAGCCAGTGCAGCGGCTTTCCTTGGAATTCCTTAACAATTCTTTCCTGGAGCACATGGTTCAGGGAGGGTGGGGGCAGGGGAGTGCCAGTGCTAACCACTAATACGCACGCCCTGCTAAGGTCTTCACTTGCCTATGCTAATACATTCAGTCCTCAGCTTACCATGAAGGAAGGACTGGGGTAGCCTTACGGATGAGGAGGCAAGAGGTGCAGATGGGTTAAGTCGCTTTTTTAGGGTTACTGGTTTAATGGGAGGCAAACCCAGGACTCAAACCCACATAATCTGGATGCAGAGACTATGCTTTTAACACTGATACTGTTTCTCTGTAAAGACCCCTATGTTTTTCTCTGTCAGGGAAGCCTGGAATTGCACATCGAGACTTAAAATCAAAGAACATCCTGGTGAAGAAAAATGGCATGTGCGCGATTGCAGACCTGGGCCTGGCTGTCCGCCATGATGCGGTTACGGACACCATCGACATTGCCCCAAATCAGAGGGTGGGCACCAAACGGTAAGAAGGCCCCGGGCCTTTGCCATCATTCTTCCCCTGTACTGAGTAGCACCTGTGCACCCCTTCCCATCTGTGCAGGAGAAGGAAGCATAGAAAAGGGGGTTTGGCCCTTGTTGTCAGACAACTGAGCTGAACCTGGTGGCATCTAACAGAGACAAGTGCTATGAGCACAGTTTCATAGAACGGTATCCACGTGGCTGTTCGTGGGCAGGGGAGGCAGAGAAAGAGAGTCTAGAAAAAGATTTGGAAGCGGGACAAGCACCAGGCTTGGCTAGCACAGGAGGAAGGATGTGCAGTCCAAAGGGGTACTTATGCAGAGACCCCGAGGAGGCAGGGAGTGTGTCTTGCTTGGGGGTTAGAGAGCAAGTTTGCCAAGCTAGAGCAGAGGTGACATAGGCTGGAGATGGGGGGCGCCTGTAGGGTTATGGGCCCGCTTCCCACTTCATACAGAGGCGAAGTAAGAGGTAAGGAGTTATGACTGCAGACCGACTTCATGAGTTGCAAATGGAACTGTCTCGTGATGGGACAGCAGAGGAGATCTGTTGATCTGTCAGATCTCTGTGAACTTCACCAAATTGTGCTGCTGCTTTTCCCCTTTTGCCGTGAATGAGTACAGCTACCCAGGCCCCAAAATGTGAGGCCTGAGGTGATCCCCTGATCTGCCTGACTCTGTGGGGGCGCGGGGTGGGGCGGGGAGTGGCTTGAGTAGTACTAATGAACTGAGGGAGACTTTGATGATCAGCTAGAATTAATTTTCACATATGTATAATTACGTAAGATCACAAAAGAGGTTCAGAATGAAATTTAAACTCAGCTCATCACTGTGGCTACATTTAATAAAGTCCAAGACCCCGGTGGCAGCCAGATATTATGGACTGTGACTGCTCTGTGACCCACAACACAAATTCCTCTGCCAAGAAATCAAAACACGCTTAAAATGCATTTTGATGGTTCAAAACTAGAGGTTCAAAGAAGAGCAGCCTGGTAGCGCCTGACCACCGCTGAAGTGTTTAGATTCTAATCCCAAACGGGAGTTTGCAATACAGAGAATTGGTCACGTGCTCGTCCCCAAGGGGCATTTTTGAGGGGATGCAGTCCCACATTCAGAGGGCCCCGGAATCGGAATCACAACTTCGATTTCAATAAAGAAATCCTTTCCTATGCCTGATCTCGTTTCCTTTGCTGTTGCAGGTACATGGCCCCTGAAGTGCTCGACGAGACCATCAATATGAAGCACTTCGACTCCTTCAAGTGCGCAGATATCTACGCCCTTGGGCTCGTGTATTGGGAGATCGCGCGAAGATGCAATTCTGGAGGTACCTTTCTTTATGGCCTTCTCTGGCTCCTGCCCCCCAGCCTAGGCTGCCAGATCACCCAAGGGTGCCGGTGCCTTCCTGCCTCCCTTCTTTTTACAACCTGTTGGCTGCCTGGTGCCAGAGTCCGTCACACTTGTGGGCCTCTTAAAGATGAGGGAACATTGGAGGAAGTTGTACAAGGGGGTGTGACTCTGTTGCGTAGTGTTTTAAATGGTGGTAACCGCTCCAGAGGNCTTGGAGGTCGGGAAAGCCCTGGGCAGGAAGAGTTCCGGACTAACGCAGGGGCCCTCCTGTACATGAGAGGTACTAAGTGTGTTCTGACGCTGGCTCTCCAGCCACGGTGCTGGGAAATGTGGGGGTTCGTCGATAAAATACTAGTGGTGGTTTCTGAATTCAGAGCAGAAAGTTCATTGACGTATATAGCATTTTCTCAAAACGCGGTTTTTTTCTTCCTGTAATTTTTTTCTTACATCTTTGGCATTTGCACCTGTTCACCCAGGTCAGAGTCCAGTAAAAAGTAGTATCAGATCTCGCAGGAAACGTTTTTTATCATTAACTCAGTACATTAGTATTTTACAATGACTTCCAAGTATTCTGCCACGTGAGCATGTTCAAGAACCACTAGAACCTCCCCCACAGTGATTTATCTTTGACATGAGAGATTCCAGGTCATTGGAAATGAAATAAGTTAAATTTAAAGTAAATGAATTTAAAAAAACTTGCAAGTCTTCCAGCAGAACCTTCTTTTGTATTACTGACCTTTTTCATCTCTGATGTGTTTGGTAAGAGCCAAATTATGGAGTAGGCACACAGTTATTATTCATGGAATTGTACATCTAGAAATTTTTTAAATTTATTTTCTTAAGTGAGCTTTACTCCAAACGTGGGGCTCGAACTCATGACTCTGATTTCAAGAGTCATATCTTCTACTGACTGAGCCAGGCCCCCCTAAAATTTTGATCATTATATACAGAGAAAACAGATTTAAAAATCTGGTCATACAGGTCTTAAACTGGGAATAAGTTAATTTTTTCCTTCTCACACCATCCAGAAATTGGGGCTAAGTATTATAATAATACTAACATTAAAAATTTTTTTAATGTTTATTTCTGAGAGAGAGAGAGAGAGAGAGAGACCAAGCATGAGCAAGGGAGGGACAGAGAGAGGAAGACACAGAATCCGAAGCCGGCTCAAGGCTCTGAGCCATCAGCACAGAGCCTGACTCGGGGCTTGTACTCACAAACTGTGAGATCACGACCTGAGCTCAAGTCAGAGCCAGGCGCCCCCTAAATTATGCTAACGTTTATTCACCACTCGCTGTATATAAACTCATTTAATCTGTACTACAAACCTAAGCAGTGGAAACTATTACTGCCATAATTTGTCAGATGAAGAAAATGAGTCACGGAGAGATCGGTAACTTGTCCAAGATCACATAGCTAATAAACTAGGATTCAAACGCTGGCAGACTAGGGTCAGAGCATAGGTTCTTAAGCATCCCTTAGATATTTACCATGACTCTATTTAAAAATCTGCCCTTCTGCGGGGCAGCTGGGTGGCTCAATCAGTTAAGTATCTGACTCTTGGTTTTGGCTCAGGTCATGATCTCACAGTTCATGAGATTGAGCCCCCTGCTTGGGATTCTTTCTCCCTCTCTCTCTGCCCCTTCCCTGCTCGTCTCCATCTCTCTCAAAAATAAATAAACAACAAATAAGTAAACATTTTTAAAAAATCTGTCTTACTAGCTCAGAACAGCAGAATTTTTCCTGGACAAAATGCATGGGAAAGTTACATTGGATTTTTCAGATTAGCTTCTTATCATGGAACATAGTTCAGTTTATAGCTCTAAAAGATACGGACTTAAATACAATACAGTTATCACACTTCAAAAAGTGAACATTAATATCATTTAACATCAGTTAGTGTTGGGACTTCCCCAGTTGCCTCAATTTTTTTAAACAGTTTGTTCAAATCCGGGCTCAAATCCTGTCCATCCACTGCAGTTGACTGATACACATCTTAAGTCTCTCGTAATATATAGGGTCCCCCTCCATTGTTTTTCTTCTGCAGTTTACTTGAGAAGCCAGGTCATTCATCCTATAAAGTTTTCCTGTCTAGATTTTGGCAGTTACATTTTCATGGTGTCACATGTTCTATTCCTGTGACTTTCCTATGATAGTTACATCTAATGACTAGAGTCATATATATTTTCCCCCCACATTTCTGTTACAAGGCACGTGATGCCAATTGTCTCTCTTTTGTGATGTTAACAGCCATCGGTGATCATTGTTCATGTCCACATTTGTTAGAGGTTGAAAGTTGTCAATATCCTGATACTGTCAACCCTCGTAGATCAGCTAGATTTTTTCTTCAAAGAGAAACTTCCTGTAATTATCCATTTGGTTACCAAGATACATAGTTTGGATAGAGAAGCCAAGAAAAATACTTGAGTCTTCCCATTTATTTACCTTTTTTCAAAACAATGAATTTGTTACCTTTCCTACAAAAGTGACTAAGGGTTTTGGTGTCCTTTTTTTTTCTTTTTTTTAAGTATAATGCAGAGGTAGATTTAAAGTGATAAAAGTGATAAAAATCACTTCCATTGAAGTGATTAGTCTTACTTTTGCCTGAGCCAGTCGGAGCTTTCCAAGTTGGTGCCTTATAATGTGACCTCAGTAGTCTTTGATAGTTTGCCGGCTCTTTGGAATGACAGTGATGTTCCCTGCTAGTCTTGTGTATCTCTCATCCCATTCCTGAACTCACCAGTCCCTCCTGGAGCCCTAGCTCTTCTTAGTGGGGACTGGTATTTACAGATCTCAGTGTGAGCGTTGTCATGGATTTTTGAGTAATGCCCTCCTTCTGTTGATAACTCAGGTGGATATTTTCTTTTCTCCCAGGAGTCCATGAAGAGTATCAGCTACCATATTATGACTTAGTGCCCTCCGACCCTTCCATTGAGGAAATGCGAAAGGTTGTATGCGACCAGAAGCTACGTCCCAACATCCCCAACTGGTGGCAGAGTTATGAGGTAGGAAGCTTCCCTGCCTCCCGTGGCTTCTCCATCTGCCTGATTTCTCTACTTCGGAAAAAGGGTTTCCCAGTTAAAAAAAGAAAAAGAGAGAGCTTGCCAACAATGAGGCTGTGCCCAGAGGTACCGTACCCCCATCACTCCCATACTGTTACGTGCCGTCGTAGATGAAGCCCAGAGGGGCCACAGTGCCTTGTCCCGGGCACTGTAGGCTCCCCTGGGAAATGGACAGCCTGGCACAAGAAAAGGCTTGGTCCCCAAGACACCTATAAGAGGTGGTCAGCAAGAGACAGAAATAGAAACTGAGTGGGCACCGTTAGACCTGTCTAACTAGAAAGATGGCTCGGGAACCACAGGGATAAGCTGAGCTCTGTGGAGGAGTCGAATAGAGGTCCATAAAAGAAGCGAAGCTCAGACTGGGTGTAGAATGGCGGGACGGGACTTAGAAGGCATGTCTGTGAGCAGGTGGCCTTTCTGAAAACTCAGAAGGGAGGATTGGAATTCGGGAGAGATGGCAGATGAAGTGGGCAGGGACAGCATTTGGGGGAAATAATTGAAATGAGGACAAATTTTATGATGCAGGTTCCAAATAAACATGGCAGTCTGGGGTATTGTAGTCTTCAGGGCCCTCCCGGCCGTGCTTTTAGCGCCTCTAACCACTAGAGGGCATTTCTGCACTTAAGAACACAGTCCCTTAGCTCACAGTTGAGGTGATGTCTTCTCGTTGCATAATAGAGCAGCATTTTCCAAAATGTTCCTGGAGCCCTCTGGTCAGGGTCTCAGAGGATGAGGGTGAGGCTGAAAGAGCTGGTCTTCAGCTGCCCCCATCCCACAAGCTTTTCAGTCAGGTTTTGAAATTTTGACAACCACTGGCCTAGGACAGCAATCAGGGACCTTTGTGGCCCTCAGTAGCCAGTAGAGGTCCATAGGTGACCTTCCAAATCCATCTCGTGGCCTGACCGCAGGGGTTGCCTCTGTGGTCCAGGCAGTGGCAGTGTAGCTTTCCCCCTCTGACAGGATGGCTTCTCAGGGGCTCCCGTCCTGCTCCCTCCCCACCCCGCCCACCCTGGTCCTTGCACATGGG
>NW_027528345.1:12081059-12092514 GCF_008692635.1 Crocuta crocuta
CCACCGTATGCTGTGCTCGCAAACACCACGGCGCGGTCCTGGTGTGCCTGCTTCGTGTGCTCCTTAAGAGAACACAGTTAGTACAGAATCGTACAAACGGATTCTCAAACCTGAGAGAAGTTTCAGAGCAGGGGCTACGCTGGGTACCGCTGTCCCGGGGACCCCGACGCGGGACTGGGCAGGCTGGCCGCACTCGGTGGGGCAGTCCTCCCCTTTTCCTTGTCCCCGAGGAAGGGAGGGCCGAGGGGAGAGGGAGGCTCACAGAGTGCTCCCCTGGGCTCAGGGGAGGGGCATCACGCCAGGCTCTGCCGAGAGATGAGGAGTGTGGCCATGAGGAGGAGGGCCTCCCAGGGCAGGGGCAGGCTGACCTGGGTCTGCGGGTCTCCGCGCAGGCGCTGCGGGTGATGGGGAAGATGATGCGAGAGTGCTGGTACGCCAACGGAGCGGCCCGCCTGACCGCCCTGCGCATTAAGAAGACCCTCTCACAGCTCAGCGTGCAGGAGGATGTGAAGATCTAAGCCTCTTCCCCCACACGCAGCCCTGGGCAGCGGGAACTACACACCGAGCTGCCATGTTGAGCGTACGATGGAGGCCTACCTCTCGTTTCTGCCCAGCCCTCGGTGGCCAGGAGCCCTGGTCCGAAAGAGGGACAGAGCCCGGGAGACTCCCTCACTCCCATGTTGGGTTTGAGACACAGACACCTTTTATATTTACCTCCTAATGGCATGGAGACGCTGAGAGCGGATGGTGTGGAGAACTCGATGCCACGACTCGAACTGGTTGTAGTGGGAAGTCCCGCAAAACCCAGAGCAGCTGGCCGATAGCCAGGGTGGCGACAGGCCCTGGCGGACCCGGGCGAGCCGAGTGCTGCCTTTGCCGAGCAGCACCGATGGTGTCCTCTGGGACCAACTCCGGCGGTGGAGGTGGCGCTCTGCGGTGGCCCAGAGGAGCCAAGTACAGCCCCTGCCACCGGCAGCTCTGGGCCCCGGGCTCCCCTCCCATCTCACATGGGCCTCCGGAGGGGGCCTGCCGCCTGTCTGTCCAGCCGTGTGTGCATGTGCCGAGGTGCGTCCCCCGTTGTGCCTGGTCCGTGCCACGCCCTTACACGTGTGTGTGTGTATGTGTGTGTCTGTAGGTGCGCACTTACCTGCTTGAGCTTTCTGTGCATGTGCAGGTCGGGGGTGTGGTCGTCATGCCGTCTCTGCGTGCTGGTGCCTCTGTTTGGTAGTGAGCAGCATCTAGTCGCCCTGTGCCCATCCCGGAGGTCTCTCTACCGGCCTCTTCCCCCCGGAACCCCCACGCCACGGCGGGGGCCCCTTCCCAGCAGGCTGCTCTGCCCGCCCATTTCAGATCGCCCATGTCAGCACCTCCGTCTCAGATCGTGAACCAAAGCTGGCCCAGTTGTTCATGGCGGGCAGGGGAGGATTTGGGGTCCAAATGTGAGGCAGGGACGGAGCGGGAAGGGGGGGTGGGCAGGGCAAGAATCTTGGCGGAAGTCTTGGGTGTTGTGGTCAGCGGCAACCGTGGGAAATGAGCCAGCCCAAGGGCATCGTCCTTAACAGCATCAAGGAAGGGCCAAGGGATTTGAGGCCCTGATCCTGGGACTCAGATTGGAATGTCACATCTGTCTTTCATATCCCAGATTCTGGAAACAGCAGTGTATATTTTTGGTGGTGATGGGTTTAGGGTGGGGAAGGGGAAGGGGGGCAGGCAGTGGGGAGGGAGTCGAGGGGTGGGGAGGGAGGCATCTGCATGGGTCTTTTACTGGATTATCTGATCGCGGTGGAGGGGAGATGGGAGACACGCACCCACTTCAGGGGCCCATGAAAGGGCAAAGCCTGAGCCAAACCTGTTATTTTAACCTGAGGATAGTATTTAATGACGTCTAGAAGCACGGTTATGGGTGGTGGTTTGGTCAGCATATCTTAGGTATAGAATAATTTTGAAGCCATAACTTTTAACTGGAGTGGTTTGGTTTGTTTCTTTTCTTTCTTTTCTTTTTTTCCTTTTTTTAAAAATTTTATTGGAAGGGTCTGAACTTTAACTTTTTTTTTTAATATTGTTAAGTTTTTATAAAAGGAAAACCATCTCTACGTGATGATTACCTCTTTGTTTTTAAAGAAATTGCTACAAAACAACCACAAAAAAAGAAAAAAAAAAAGCTCCAATCAAGCGCACATAGCTCAGTCACACTGGAAGTGTTTGTCCTTGCACCTGAGCCTCTTCCCACCGAGCAGCGAGAGTCCCCTCCCTCTGTGCCCTGGAGGTTAGTCTCTCTTGCACTGTGCCCCGCCCCCCCATTCTGTGAGTGGTTTTTGCTTCAGGACCCTGGCCTTTTGTGCATCTCCAGCTGGTTGTAGCGTCTCTCTTTCAGGCATTCACTCAGCAGGTGTTTGCCGCGGGCCTGGTGTGTGTGCCGGGCCCTGGGCCGGGCAATTGGAATTCGGACATGAGCAAGACAGGCTTGGGTCCTGCTCTTGGAACACTGAAGAAGTTGCTGACTCAAGTTAGCGGGCGCCTGGTTCAAGACCAGAACTTTGTAGAGTGGGTTCTGAGAGCCTTTTGAGCCTGGAACGATTGCTCTTAGAAAAGACCACCAAGGACCAGGATCCCTCCCTACCCCCAAAGAGCCCTGCGGTGGGCAGTGAGACCCTAAGTTACTGCATAGTTCTGAGCCCCCCGCCTGCCCCCAGGGGAGGCGTAAGGTGTACGGTGTACGCAGCCNCTTGTGGAGGAGGGCAAGCCCTTCCCGCCTACGTGGGTCTCCCCGTGCTCCTGGCCTTCCTATTTCATTCTCCCGATGTGTGGCTTCTTTCCTTGTGTTAAAGGAGATCTTCGCCTCACCCTTTGGGCCAATTTACTGGCTACTGACTAATTTCCCTTGAATACCAATGGTGTCATTAGGGGGACCTTCTNTGGGACTTGGACTCCTGCGCCCCAGCCACAACCAGCCTCGGGTCTGCCAACACTCCTCCACCGGGGGACTCCCAAGCCACTAGCCTGCTCCCCGGGGGTGGGGGGGGCTCCTGGCCTCACCACACCTCGGGGAAGACTGGGCGGGTTTTGCGGAAGCTCCCACCCCCATCCCCACCACTCTTAACACCAAGAGTTAGGAGTCAGAGAGTTGGGGAGAAACTAAAGCCTAAAGCCGTGGCGTGTGGCCCCCGGGGCTCACCCTGATCCGTAGGGCTACCTGCACCTCTGGATTCTGGATTCACAGACCAAGTCAAAGCCCGTTCTTACGTCGCCATCAAGGCCCCCGAACGGCATTCTCGGTACTTCTGTTTGTTTTTGTACATTTTATTAGAAAGGACTGTAAAATAGCCACTTAGACACTTTACCTCTTCAGTATGCAAATGTAAATAAGTTGTAATATAGGAAATCTTTTGTTTTAATATAAGAATGAGCCTGTCCAATTTCTGCTGTACATTATTAAAATTTTATTCACAGAGCTTTTCTGGTGCCCTCTGTCTGACGTGTGGGTAGACTGACCGCCCCGCCCTTGTCAGGGGAGTGGGGAAGGGAACAGGCGTTCCGAGGTGGCCTTGATACCCTGCTTGTCGGCAGGAATGATGACAGCGGGTAGTGGCATAAAAGAGCCTGTCTGAGCACAGGGGTCTTCCCTCCCTGAGACACAGGGAGTGGCCCAGCCTGGAGTGTGCGGGGCGGGGGGCCGGGGCACAAACCACACACCTCTTCTTGGGCTTCGTCTGTGTCTGCCTTTGCCTTTCAGCGTTTGTCTTCATATGGAAGACGATCTTGATCCCGGTGCATCACCAACCAGCGAGCCTTGAAGGCTGCCCGAGAACCCTGCTCCGTTTGTGCTTTCCCCCTTGTAGACTGGACAGTAAGTGTGATTTTGGGGGCACTCAGATGATTTGAGAGGGGAGTCTTCCGTGCTAACTCTTCTTTTCGGTGTGTGGCGGGCCGGGCAGGTCTTTCCTCCTCTAGGCTGCGGGAACCCAAGAGAGCAAGTTGAGCTGGGACCCTGGAGGTCACCTAGCCTATCAGTGCCGGGCACTGGACTCTCAGCTCTGTGCCAGCAGGCCCTCGCCTTCACCCGCAGGCCATCTGCTGGGTAGCAGGCCCCTCTGGGGCCAGGAAGCCTCCAGGTGCCATCTCCACTCGTGGTTGAGAGCAGTCCCTTTCTTTTCCATATAAGGTCCCTTCGGGTAACCTTAGTTAGCATTCTTGAAAACTTACTGTGTGGCTAAGCAATGAATCCAGATTTGATCTGGGTATACTAACTGCTCCAGACCCCAACAGCATTAATATCCGCCCTTAACGGATTAGAGACAGAGGGTTAGAGAAGTCAATAAATTGTCAGTGTGGCTCACAGGGTGGAGAGACCTTGGGGCCAGGGTGTCTGGTCCCAAGCTGCACCTTCCCGCCTTCACGGTCCCCATTCCTTCCCCGGGGCCAGCTGCTGTCTGCTGAACACAGCTAGAGCCTGGGGCCGGGAGGGCACGCGACATTCCATCCAGGCCTGAAAGCACAGACTGGGCCAAGAGTCCCAGACTATGCCTGACCCCTGCGGGTCATGTCCAAGGCCCCCAGGACTGCATCTCATGGGCTGAGGAAAGCCCAGTCGCCTTCTTCATCCCATGTGTGGGAAGCTGGAATCTTGAACTCAAGTGCAAGACCCTCTGTGTTTACCCTGTTAAATTTTGCCAGAGAGTGTGCTTGTCACTCCCAGCCTGTCAGTATTTGAAAATCCTGATTGTTGGAGCACCTGGCTGGCCCAGTTGGTAGAGCATGCGACTCTTGGGGTTACAAGTTCAAGCTCCACGCGGAGTGTAGAGATTACTTTAAAATGAAATCTAGGAGCACCTGGGTGGCTCAATTAAGCGTCCAACTCTTGATTTCAGCTCAGTTCATGATCTCACAGTTCGTGGATTCAGACCCTGCGTTGGGCTCCGTCTGCACTGACAGTGCAGAGCCTGCTTGGGATTCTCTCTTTCCCCCATCTCCCTGCTCCTCCCCACCTCTCTCTCTTTCTCTCTCTCTCTCAATAAATAATCTAAAAAAAAAATTCTGTTATCCACAGTTTTCCATTGTTCTCTTCTCCGAGACTGTCGGGCTAGAAAAAAATCAAGTAACTCACCTCTAAGAAGTTGGCTTTGAGTTTGGCACACAGCCCAGTAGCCCAGATTAGCTGCTAATTAAATTGTCCTTGTGCCCTGGCCATCGTTCATGTATGGACAGAGATAGTCGCCCAAATCCAGGTATCTCTCAAGTGACAAGGTATTATTGTGGCTGTCAAAGCTCTTTGTTGAAAAAGGTGCAGTGGCTTGTAGTGAATCTCAACTCAATTACAAAGCCGTCCTGTGACTAATCAGTCATCTTGCCTGGCGTGGACCGAAAATCCACTAGGCTGTGGATTGCAGCCTTACCATTCTGAACATCAGAAGGGGAGCTATTCTGGTACCCCCTTTGTGTGCCTTGAAGGTTACCAACCATGTTTCACCTTTGTAAGGCTGGTGATATGGGAGACCTGAAATCTTTTGAATCGCTTGGGGGTTTTTTCTGCCCCACACATATTAAATGTTGGGCCCCAGCAGATCGTGTCTTCTGATCTTTAGTCTGGAGAACATGCTCGCTAAATAGAACCAAAACAGAATGAAGAGTAAAGTCGTAGAACTCAGGAAGCCCTCAGGAACTTACGAGGGATGTATAATGAAGGTGGCCTGAAGGGGGGAGGGTCTGGATCAGGCCTGGAATGGTGTACTGGGGTTCTCCCGAGGTGCAGAGCCAATAGGATGGATGGAGGGAGGATATTTTAAGGAATTGACTCACTGGACTGTGGGGGTTGGCAAGTTTCAAATCAGGCCGGCAGCTAGAGATCCAGGGGAGAGTTGATGTCACAGTGTTGAGTCCAAAGGCAGCCTGGAGGCAGAATTCCTTCTTCCTCAGGGAATTGCAGTTTTTTTAGGGCCTTCATCTGATTGGATGAGGCCCATCCATGTTATGGAAGGTGATCTGCTTTACTCACTATCTCCTGATTGAAATGTTAATCATATTTAAAACATGCCTTCGCAGCACCATCTAGACATGTTTAATCAAGCAGTCAGCACCATGCCCTGGAAATTGCCGAGCATCCCAGAGTCCAACAGGATGGGATTTAAGGAATATGGCAGAGAGCCCTGGGTTCATCTAGGAATATTCCTTGGGAACCAAGGAGGAGTGCTAATGGAGTAAGAAGGCTTAAGGAACAACTGGATAGCCTAGGCTCTCTCTGATTGGTTGAGCAACCTAAATGTGTAAAGCGGGCAGAATAGTCTATGGGCCTTGCCCTTCAAGACAGAGGGAGGGTTTGCACAGAGAGAACAATAAAGCAGATCCTGGCAGGTCCCATTGTAGAATTACACGTAATGTGTCACGGGAGCACAGATGGGTGCCTAGGGAAAGAAAGGGTGCATCCCTGCCTTCCATGGGTCCCCTGACTGCCAGAATGGACTAGCATGGAGATGACCACAGTGAAGTGAGGTGCATGCTAGCATAGGGGCAGATACACAACATCCTGGGAGCACAGGACCGCCAGTAGGTTGGGGTCAAGGGAGGTGACATCTCTTGTTGGGGGCATTGGCCTGCTGGCAGAGGAGAGGAGAAGGTTTTAGTCAAAGTGTGTCACTGTTCAAGAACCACAGATGTCCTCAGCTAAGGCTAGAGGTATGGGAGCCAGAGCTACACGGAGGGAGTCTGTTGGGGCTGTCACCTGCTGAGGAAAAAAGACCTCCTCCTGGGGGCCACCAGTGCCATCCTTTGTCCTGGGACCCCTGCCTCAGCCTGTGCAAATCAGCAGTGTTTCCTCGGGACTTGATCTCCACAGTGCTCTCAGTGAGCATGCTTACATGGAGTTACCCGTAAGTTAAAGCCTCTGTGAGCTTCTTGACTCCTGATGGAGGGAACAGGCCACTGGCGGGCTCTAGCAGCAGAGGGAAGCAACCCAGTCTGTGTTCGGGATGGTCACAGCTCAGCCTCCGGGAGGCAATCACCGGGAGCAGGGGCAGCCAGAGGACAGGGAGAGACGGGAGAACGCACAGGTTCCGGACATGGTCCGGTGTGAACAGGGAGAGAAGAGGGGAGCTGGCTTCCATTCCAAGTCCACGAAGAACCATAGCTGGGTGCACCAACACTGTGCCCTGGGGGAGGGACCTAGGGACGAGCCACCAGAGCAGCTGTGTTTGCCAAGAGGGTGGAACTCTGGGGTATCAGAGGCCCTAAGAACTGTCGTGGGTTTTTTTCTTTAAAAATTTTTTAATGTTTACTTTTGAGAGAGAAACTGTGGGGGGGGGGAGGGGCAGAGAGAGAGGGAGACACAGAATCGGAAGCAGGCTCCAGGCCCTGAGCTCTCAGCACAGAGCCCAATGCGGGGCTCGAACCCACAAGCTGTGATATCATGACCTGAGCCAGCGTTGGACCCTTAACCGACCGAGCCGCCCAGGTGCCCCAAGAACAGGTGTTTTCTGTCCTCACTGTCTGCATGCACTCTGAGGCAGGTAAAGTAACATGTGCCCTGTGTCCTGGGAGCAGCACGTGAGAGCTAACCCTCCCTTCTTCTGTCAATCTCACCCGTTTACAGAGCTGGGGACACCCTGGCATCCCCATCCAAGAGGCAGGTGGTCCCGGGCCCCTGGGCCAGACCAGACCCAGAGGCCACCCATCTCCACCACAAGTAAACGACTGTATCTGCTTCACCCTGACTCCCAGACACCCTAGAATTGGCTGGCTGGGCTGTGTTAGATCCTCCCCGCCGCCGGGCTCCCCGGGCCCCAGCACCACACACAGACACCATCCAGTGGAAACTGTTGGGCAATAAGAGCCATTAAGAAAAACAACCACTCCCTGCCCAGTCAGCTGCCCACCGGCTGTTGGTGCCTCCCTCTGTGTCATGCAACTGGGGGCCCGGCCCCTCATTCCTGACTGGAGCGCCAGCTGAGTTCCAGACCCTCTCTCTCCCAGTTCCCCAGCTTAGAAGCAGCGGCAGCACCCAGAGAGGAATCCCAGCGAGCTATTAATTCATGCTCACCGTTCTGGAATCAAGTGACGATGCTGGAGCGGACCCTGATTTGGACTCCAGAGCGTCCGGAGCTGCTGGAGCTCTCGCCCTATGTGCCCCGGCTTCTAGAGCTCGAGCACCATGCAGCTCGCCCCACTTCCTCCAACTGGGACAGTTGACTGCTAGGCGAGGGGGCTTCCGCAGACCTTGTCCATTAGGTGAGCCCCCGCCACACACAGCAAGCCCTACCCCGAGAGCTAAGAGCCAGGGCAACCGGAGCAAACGGAGGACAAGCTGGGAAGCTCATTCTCAAAGACAGACTGGCTCTGGGATGAGACACAGATTGAGTGCACATGTCTGAGGAGCCAAAGCCATGGGGCTTTTGCAAGGAGGCCTCCCGGAAGGAGGTGTCCAGGCAGGCAGTTGCAGGCTGTGTGTGCAGCGTGTGCACCCTCCCCTCCACTCCGGAGCTCTAAGGACCTGCAGAAGATAGGATGGGGGGGAGCAGATGCGAGGCAAGAGACTCTGGGCTTAGCAGGAAGTTGTGGAGGGTGGGAAAAGGCAAAGCCCTGCTGACCTCGCGTGTCTGGCGTATGGAGGCTACTGCACTGAGGAGGCCCCTCCAGCTGTCTGCCCTCTCCTTGGTGAATTTCACCTGCAGCCCTGCAGCCCTGGTGGAGATCAAGAACGCAATGGCCTAACTGTGACAGCCGTGAGACTCCGAACTCCATGACCAGCAGGGAGCTTAGCGTCTCGGTGGGACACAGACCCTCTTGCACAGGAAAAGAGAGATGGGGGATCCCTAAACCCCACTCAGATTCCGAGTGGAGTGTGGCACTAGCCGGACAGCCCTTCACTCATTTGAAGATTTTCCACCAAGAGACCTGTGGCCACCAGAGGGCATCACCACCCCATAGTGTGGCATCCTGGGCTCCGTGCCCCCTCCCTGGAGAACCTGAGGAGACTGGGCGAAGGAAGCAGGCACACATCTCTGAGCTCCCAGGGGAGCACCTAGCAGCTGAATTAAATAGTCTCCGGAGTCCGGAGGCCTTGGATCTGGTGCATGCTAGTGCCTGGCCTGCCACCATTCTTCCTTCCCTGGCCTCAGTTTGCCTCCTGTGTTCAATGAATGCTTGGACCACATTGGATCATTACCAGGCCACAAAGCAGGCCCTTCCTTTCCAGCTCTCAGATTCCAGGACTTGAGGAAATCATGCAACGAGCCTCACAGAAGTTGAATTTCCTGGGCACACACTTACTCTTGGGTTCTCTGGAGCTCTGCCAGGAAGAGGGGGAAACCTGAAGGAGGAATGTCTTTATTTATTTTGAGAGAGAGACCACGTCACAGCAGGTGGAGGGACAGAGAGAGAGGGAGAAAGAGAATCCCAAGCTGTGCTGTCAGCACAGAGCCTGACATGTGGCTCAATCCCATGAACCGTGAGATCACGACCGGAGCCGAAATCAAGAGTTGGACACTCAACCGACTGAGCCACCCAGGTGGCCCTGAAGGAGGAATGTCTGAACAGGGCTGTTAGACACAGGTGCTGTGACACCTGTGGTGTTCACTTCTCCAACTTTCAGACAAGGAGGTGTCCTTTAGGTCATCTGCCAGGATCAGTGGGGTGGTGGTCCTTCCCACAAGAGACTGGACAAGGTGCCCTTTTGCTGGTCTCTTCGGAGATAAGCTCAGGAGTGAAGAGGATAGAAACCACTGCCTCTCCTGCCTTTGCTCTCCTCCCCCTCCCCACCCCCACCCCCAACACAGATGCCGTCTGTCAGGAGCAGGCAGCAGACGGTCCAGGGGTCCATCTGTGCTCATGCTTCACAATAGAGCCCCATGTTTCCCCACCAACACCCCCTCGGCCCCTCAGCTGATGGCCACTTGGTGGTGCCAAGGGGGAGGTGGGAGGAGGGAGAGGAAGGCACTGAGCTCTTGGCTCCCAGCAGCCCCTAACCCTCTGCCCCCCACCCAGCAAGCATCCTGCCATCTGGACTTGTCTAATGACAGAGGGGTGGCACAGACCCCTCCCACCCATGCCTCCTGTAGGTCCTGGGGCCCCAGGGACCAGGGGCTGAGGGAACGAACGACAGAGTCAAGGAGACAAGGAAGCACAGAGACGGAGACAGACCAGGCACTGAGACCGGAGACCCGGAGACAGCAATTCCTTCCTGGCCTCTCCCATTGGATGTGCTCATGCCACCCCATCTAACACAGCACATTTCATATAACCAGACCCATAGCCTCTGTAACCCCAGTGCCCAGCCAATACCTGGCATGGAACAGGGCATAAATGTAGGGTGAAGGAAGAGCTGAAGAAGACAGCATCACATAGGGGTCAGGATGGCAGGCTCTGGCGCCAGGCTGCCTGGGTGTGAGCCTCAGTTCTGCCACTCAGTGGCCTAGAGCAAGGTACTTAACCTCTCTGGGCCTCAGTTTCCTCGTCTGTGAGGTACCGATTTCCTAGGGTTGTTAGGAAGGCCAAATGAGTTAACACATGTATGTAACAGCACATGGAGAACAGTGTGCCCGGCACATGCTAAATGCTCAATAAATGTCAGCTGTAAAGGCATAACACAGATTTGGGAAGACTGGAGGAGAAGGGGACAGCTGGGGACTGTACCTCCCCAGCCGCTGTTTGGTGGCCAATGGTAGGATGCGGAGGCCCCCAGCTTGTGATGCTGACGCCTTGTGGTGGCTAGCTGCTCTTTAGACGCCAAGACTGGCCTTCCACTTCCTCCTCTCACTTCTTATTTGGGCACCACTGACGACAGAGACTTCAGCTGGGCTGTCCCAGTCTCTCCCACTGCCTGGCAGCCACAGTAACACAGGGCGGGCGTGGGGGGGGAGAGAGTGGGGGGGATGGTCCCGAAGACAGGGTCAGAGAATGGTTGAGCACATCCCCCAACCCTGAGCACCCACTCAGCTCAGGCGCATTCCCCTCTCCCTGAGTCAAGGGCACATCATTAAGATCTTTCTGCTTGGAAACGGAGTATCTGAGCTCCAACATCAGGAGCTGGGGGAAAGTTTATCCAGGAGGGACCACTCCAGACCCTCTGAGGGGACAGGCCAGAACTACGCCCACGCCTTCCTGGGTTTCCACCGCTTGCCTCTCCCCTTGACAGAAAAGGGGAGGCAGCCTCTTATCACCCATTCTGGGGCACTGGTGTAAAATTCCGGGGTCCTCACTTCCTGCGGGGTTCTGCACAGTCAGCTCAGGGGTATCTCTAACCTTCTTCATGGATCTCCCCCCTCCCCTCGTACACCCCCTTCCCCCTGCCTGGCACAGTCACCACTCTCCCCTTGCCTAAGGCCTCCTGCAGACCCCTGGATCTCCTAGACTCTTTCCCTGAGCCTCCCAACCTCCTTACAATGACCCCTTTCTGTACCCTCACCACCTGATTCTCCATGAATCTCCAAAGCAATCCATTTCCAAATTTTCAAATCTCTTGCACAAA
>NW_027528345.1:12092618-12093190 GCF_008692635.1 Crocuta crocuta
AGCCACCTGCCCCCCACCCGGCCGGCCGGCAGCCCCAAGTCGCTGGCACTCCCCGCTACACAGAGCGAGCGCCTCCTCCGAGGGTCTCCGGGCGCCAGAGCCATGACCCTCCGCCGACTCAGGAAGCTGCAGCAGAAGGAGGAAGCGGTGGCCCCCCCGGACCCCGCCGCCCGGGCTCCCGACTCGGAAGTCGCTCCCGCCGCTCCGGCTCCGACCCCGGCCTCTGGTCCCCGTGCTGCGGCCGCCAGCCCCGGGGCCCCCGGGGATGAACTGTACGCGGCGCTGGAGGACTATCACCCGGCCGAGCTGTATCGCGCGCTCGCGGTGTCCGGGGGCACCCTCCCCCGTCGAAAGGTGCGTCCCCATCCCCCAATTCCCATGCCCCCCTCCCAGCTCTAGGGTACCCTCCGGTGTCCCTACCCCGAGACCTGCTCAGCCCCGCAGCATCCCGCATCTGTTACCGCTGACCCCACAATATATTCCTTGGGGGCCACCGGGTCTCCCACCTTCTTCTCCAGCCCGCTCTTCCCCACCGACACGTTTCAGAACCTGCTGTCCTTCGGCGGGTCTCC
>NW_027528345.1:12093292-12099235 GCF_008692635.1 Crocuta crocuta
CCTCTCCGAAGGCGCAAGCCTCCCGGCGCCGCGCCCCCCGCCTCCACGCCGCCCCCAATCTCGGCGGCTCCCCACTCCACTCTCCACGCGCCGCTGTCGCGTCTCGTTCCTCTCCTTCCCGACTCCTCCCGAGCACCCCCTTCTANGGTCCCGTCGGTCCCCCGGAGCAGCTGAGGGTCCGAGAGTCCTGGGGGGATAAGAGAGGCCGGTGGACGAGAAAGTGTGTGGCGCCGAGGACTCCCGAGAGCTCACCCTTCCGAGGGAACGCCCGGATCGCTGGGCTCTGGGCCTGCCGCCTTGCCCAGAGTCCGAGGTGCGGGGCACGAGGCTACCGCGCCTGGGACTTCGCTGGGACCGGACGCGGTAGGAGGGGTCGCAGGGCGCCCGCGGGGCAGGAAGGATGCGAGCCGCGCCCGCCCTCTGAGTCTCCCCCTCCTCGAGGCCCTTCCTCTGGCCTGGGGGGACCTGAGCCTTCAGAAAGGGAGACACAAGACCCAGGTTAAGGGAGGGGGGCTGGTAGCCTTCCCTGCTCAGCACCCCACCCTGGCCCTCGGCTCCCCCCACCCCACACACAATGAACAGCTTGTTGAGAATTTGCATTTTATGAAAATCGGGTTGAAAGACAAAGGGGTCTCTCTATGCTGCCCAGTCCTTCCACCCCGGCCCATTTGGGAACTGCCCCCACCCCTGAGGCCCGTCTTCGGTTCTGGAGAAAGAGGGCTCACTTCACTTCCTAGCCTTGGAGCAGCCTGGGGGGAGGGTTAACTAGGGCACTGACCAGGAAGGCCCTGGGCTGTTGAGGGCACACGGACAAGGGCTGGCCTGGGATGGCTGCTCCCGAGGACCAATAATTTAGGGAGGGAGAGAGACTAGTTTCTCAAGGGCCCTAAGGAGGCAGGAACCCTCCGTTCTGACATTCCCTGCAACCGCACACCCCTCCCCACCCCGGGGCAACCAAACAAAACCTTGTAATCTCCCTCCTTAGTGAGACTTAAGGACAAGTTTGAGATCTGTGTTTTTTGCTTTTGTCCCAGAGAGCAGCAAAATACATGGCAATGTCGAGAGACACAGGTGGAGGTGGGTGTAGCTGGCCACCTGCGGCTGGGATCTGCAGTTGCACCCCGAAACAGCCTGTACTTTGGGGGAGGAGGGTTGGCCCCACTGTCCCCTGCTTCCCCATGTTCAGGTTGGGATTGCCGGCCCCTCCACACTTGGGGCTCTGACCCCAGCTCCCCCAAGTCCCTGTCTGTGGCTGAGAAGTTAGGAGATGCCGGACTAGCAGGGGAATACCTTGAGCGGCAAGCCCAGGAGACCCCAGCGCTTCTTGGGGAACATCTGGAAAGAGCCCCTGCCTTGGCTTGCTGGGTTTGGGAGGCCTGACCCCTGCAGACATATGCCCTAAGCGTAGAGACTATTCTTTCTAGATCAATGCATTCCCCTTGCCCCCCAGCCTGGGAGCTAGCGCAGGGCTTAGTGGTTCATGCGTCTGGAAACCGGTAGGACTGTGGTGTCCCCACAGTCTCCATTATGGGGCAGAGCCTTAGGGAGAACTGTGGAGTGATGCTAGAGTGGCACTGGGCAAATAGTTACCGCTGGCAGCAAAACAGGTGTGGAACCGGGACCGGCCAGGCCGGCTTCAGGAAGTGAGGTGCACAGTCCAGGGCTGGAGTCCAGGGGAGGGACCTCCCAGAATAGGATTCTCAGTACCTGCTCAAGAACAGTCCCCCTCTCACCTGCTCCTTCCTCTCTGTCTTCCCACCCAGGGCTCAGGTTTCCGTTGGAAGAATCTCAGCCAGAGTCCCGAACAGCAGCGGTGAGTCACCAGCACCCTGGCCCAAGCCCTGGTCCTAAAGAGTGAGGTGCTGGGGGGCGGGGGTGGGCAGCACGACACACTGCTGTCAGCCCAGGGGGCGTCACTCTCCCACCCCCCTTCAGCACGGCTCCCTTGCTAGGAGTGAGGGGCAGGTGGGGGTGTGGGCTGTGCTGAGGGGGTGGCAGAGAAAGGAGGTAGGGACTTTTGAGTCATCAGGTGCTCCTCATGCCACCCGCAGTCCCTGCCAGTTACCCCTCCCCGGGGAGATCTGGATCTGGGAGGTGGAGGAAGTAGAAGCCCTCTGACTCCTTTGACTCCCCTGAGGCCTAGCAAACCCCGAGGGCCCAGACCAGCTGTGTCCAGCTGCTTGAGTCTGGCCGTGCTGGTCCCAGCCTGTGGCAGCCCCTTAGGAAGCATCTGAGGGGAGGGGAAGGAGCAGGCGCTGACCTCGGGCCTCGCGCTGGCCCTGGCCCTGGCCCTGGCCCTTGCAGATTTGGGCCTGGCTTCTAAAACAGATCAGCTGACTACAGCCTGCTCGCTCCATTGGCCTGTTTGGCCCTTGAGCTAAAAGTTGTTTTTACATTTCTAAAGGGTTGTAAAAATAAAAACAAAGAACAATGTACAACACAGGCCGAATGGAGCCCACAAAGGGAGCCTAAAATATTTACTATCTGGCCCTTTACAGAAAAAGTTTGCCAACACTCGCAGCAACCCAGAGAGCGCTGGGGTAACGCGGCACTACAGCCCCCCTCTTCCCCGCCCCAGCTCGCACAGAGGGGGAAAGGCCTGCATTTACAGTGGGGAGGAGTCAGGGCTGGGAGTTGCATTTGGGGACGGAGCATCCGGGTCAGGCTGGGAGCTGTGGGCCTGGGTCTCCAGGGCTTTTCCGAGGCTGAGACTTGAAGGGGCCTTTGGAGACTGCTTTCACTCTGCCCCTGGCCGGGGCGGGAAGGAAGGGGGTGGGGGTGGGCAGAGGAAACTCTGGGCTCCCCCAGCAGGCGAGGATCTGGAGCGGCTCCAGACCATTGTGTCCAGTGGGCAGGCCTTCAGTGCGGGAAGGGGCGGCCTCGAGGCTCCCCTCCCCCCAGCCCCACATCTGGTGGGCTGGCCCCACCGCAGCTGGGAGGAGCGGCTGTGGTCCCGGCGGCAGCCTCGTGACTGGCCTCTGGGGGTGGGGCCAGCCCTCTCCCCAAGGCTGTGGGGCCAGAGAGGCTGGGGTTGGGGCCCAGCTTTGGGGCCTCAGCAGTCCAAGAGTGGTCCTGTAGAGCTCCCTGGAAAGCTGCAGGGGTGGCTGAAAAACTCTGGTAGCCCCTTCCGTCTGGGGGGGCCCAGCCATTTCCAGTGCCTCCCTCCAGGGGAGGCTAGGTTGATTCTCTGTGGCTCTGTGGGGCTGGGGATCCGGCCGGGCGTTCCAGCAACCTGTGGGGAGACTGCACTGTCGCTGGCGGCACTGAGCCCTGGCTGGGTGTTCTAGAGCAGACCCCAGCATCGGCAGAAGACCACGCTATGGGACCGCCAAGCTCCTTTTAAATCCTGACAGTCTTGATGAGATGGCCCCTGTGTCCCCTTGCAGGAAAGTGCTGACTTTGGAGAAGGAGGAGAACCAGACCTTCGGCTTTGAGATCCAGGTGGGAGCAGCTGGGCACAGAGGGGGTGCAGGAGCGGGAAGCCACTCTGACAGATGGCCGGACCCTGCCACGCCCCTGACTGCTGGGCCCCTTGTCTTGTTACAGACTTACGGCCTTCACCACCGGGAGGAGCAGCGTGTGGAGATGGTGACTTTTGTCTGCCGGGTTCATGAGTCCAGCCCTGCCCAGCTGGCTGGGCTCACACCAGGTGAGGCCCGGGCCCAGGACACAGGGCTCTGGGAAGGGGTAGGGCCTTACTCCCAAGCAGAGGGGGTGAGAACTCCCTTCCTCCTCCTGTTTTGAAAAGGCCAAGAAGACTGGATAGAGTCTGGGCTTCGGATACGGGCAAATTTGCCATTTACTGGGTGACATCTAGCAGTCCCATGTGCGAAATGGGGGCAATAACATGCCTAGGGGTTCCCTAGGCACAGAGCCAGGACCTGGTAAACGGCAGATGTTGCTGCTGCCGTTTCGTCTGCTCCTGGCAATCTGGCAGTCCAGCCAGGGCAGGAGCCGGGGAAGGTGCGACATTCCATTAGATCTGCTTGATACCGGACATCAGTACCTCTCCTGTGCGACCTGGCCCAACTCTGGGGCATCTGTGTGACTTCCTCTAACAAGGAAGTGGGGCCTCCATTGGGGCGCCCTTGGGATTAGCCAAATCTAGAGTCCCCAGGTCCCGGGAAGGGGACTGAGACTGCGTGACCTGAGCCCCCTTCTATCACCACTTTCTTCCCTAAGCCCTCACCTCCTCGCCCACTCACCAGCAGCCCCCAGTAGCCAGGTGGCATAGTGCAACTTGGCAAAATTTGCACTTTTTCATGTTCACCCTCCCTCCTGATCCCTGAAGTAGTCACGGTAGGGATCTGCACGCGCTTTTTACAGACGGGAAATGGGCCCGTAGAGATTGTGGCTTGCCCTGTCTGAGGTCAGAAGTCCCCACAGTGTAGGGTGTCAGAAGCTGAGGCCTCTCACACCTGGGGCCACTGTCAGCTCCCAGCTTGGTGCTACTCACCCTGACCCCTTCCTGTCCCGGCTGGGTCTCATGATAGCCTGTGGGCCAGACAGAAATAACCACCTCTGGGGGCGGCCCAGGGTTGCTGAGAGGGCTCAGCCTCTGGGGACACTTTCCTGAGGATAGAGTGAAGGTGTGGGTATGTGAGGGTCTGGCCGGTATGCTGGGGGGCTGGGCCAGGCCAGGGTTTCCACAGAGCCACAGGAGTGGTAGGAGGGAATTCAGGAGTGTTCTGTGGAGTTATTACCCCTAGCCAGAGGGGTAGGGGGCTGGAATTCCTCCATCATGTGCCATGGAACACATGCTCAACCCTTCTCTGCCTGGCAGGGGACACCATTGCCAGTGTCAATGGCCTGAACGTGGAAGGCATCCGGCATCGGGAGATTGTTGACATCATTAAGGCGTCCGGCAACGTTCTCAGGTATGTCTGGGTGCTGCCGTCCTGAGGACTCCTGAGCTCAGCTTCTCCGTGTTTCCACACCCTGTGGGCTCACTCAGCCTCTGCTTTCCCACCCTCCTCAGGCTGGAGACTTTGTATGGGACGTCGATCCGGAAGGCTGAATTGGAGGCTCGTCTGCAGTACCTGAAGGTAGGGCGGCCCAGATAATGTCCAGCGCCCGCTCTCTTCTTCCCAAGCTCCTGCCCCTTCAGCCACCACTCTTTTTTTTGGGGGGGGGGCTCATTTACCTGCCCGAACATGCGTTTCACCTTAAGATTTCTTCTGTGCACTGCCTGATCCCTCAGTCTATACCTACCTCCTGCTTGTTTCTTGCTAGCTCCTGACAGTGAGGCGGGGGGTGTCTCTTGCAGCAAACCCTGTATGAGAAGTGGGGAGAATACAGGTCCCTAATGGTCCAGGAGCAGCGGCTGGTGCATGGTGAGTAGATTGGGGGTGCCGAGGGTCCCTTTCACCCCTACTCCTATCCCTAGACGTGCTTCCCCTCAGCACTCGTGGGTTACTTCCCTCTCCAAAGTGAAGAAAACGTTGTTGAGCTACTACTCTGGGTACCATATTGCCCTGGGCCACTGCACACACATTTTTAGTTCCTTCGTCCAACAGCCTTCTGAAGGTGAGTGTTAGTATCATCTCCATTTTACAGATAGGAACAGCGAGGCTCAGTGAGACGGTTTCAAATCCCTTCCGGGGCTCTAGTGTCACAGCGGTCCTCATGAGGACTTGACTGTAAAATTCCTGTTTTACAGAGGAGGGAAGGGGGGCCGAGGCCAGGGTCCACACGGATGGTCAGGAGGAAGGAGCTGAGGTCTCCGCTCCAGTCCCTCTGACGGCTCTTGCTCGTTGTCTTCTGCCCCCGCAGGCCTGGTGGTGAAGGACCCGAGCATTTATGATACACTGGAGTCGGTGCGCTCCTGCCTGTACGGCGCGGGCCTGCTTCCAGGCTCGCTGCCCTTCGGACCCCTGCTGTCCGCGCCCGGGGGTCCCCGCGGGGGCGCGCGGCGGGCGGGGGGCGACGCGGATGACGCCGTCT
>NW_027528345.1:12099300-12112344 GCF_008692635.1 Crocuta crocuta
GGCGGGCTTGGGTTGGGAGAGGTTTGGGGGCGTTCATCCTACATCCGGGTCAGTAGTGCCTTGTGGGGTGTTCAGGAAAACAACTCCCTTGGAGGGGAGGAACCCTGTCCCACGAAGCCCTCTCCTCAGCTTTACTTGCCCCTCACCCTTGGCTGGGGAGGCAGTGGCCTGCGGCCGGTCGTTCCCCACCCTCCACCCTCCACACACACGCATACACACTTCCAGTTAACTGGTCTGTGGCCGGTCGTTCCCCACCCTACACACACACACACACACACACACACACACACACACACACACACACACACACTTCCAGTTAACCGGTGGGCCCCTGAAGGGGACTAAGGTGCTGGTCCCCCTCCTTCCCGGCCTTGACCCCTAAGGGCTTGGCCCCCTCCCAGGGGTCTATAACTAAGTTGGGTCCTGCCGGCAGGGGTCCTGGGTTCTCTAACCCTTGGGGGACAGGAATGGGCACGTCCTGCTGGGTGGGGGCAGCACAGACTGTTCAGCATTTTGCATACTGTTGCTTCTGAACCACAAACTGTATAAAATTGATGGTTTTTTGCATCTGTGTCAGCGTGGTGACTGCCTGGTGGGGGGCAGGATTGGGGTCCAGCATGCTCTGACTCAAACACGCACCCTGCCCCCCAACCCCCCCCCCACACACACACACACTATATTTTACATCTTATTTGCTTGGAGCCTGCAGCCAGGGAAAGTCTGGTGGATTTCAATTTACATGTATGAACCTGAACTAGAGGCCCCACACCCTCTTCAGAGCTTGGGCCTTTTGTTTAAGTGCATCTTGAGCCTCCCTTCCCAAATAGGCACAACAGGTGGTGGCCAAGGCTGTCTAAAGTCCTTCACTATCCCTGTGCAAATAACTGCCTGGAACCTTCTACCCCCAGGGCCCGAGTCGGCCACGGAGAAGACCTTAGATACCAGCCACCCAACCTGTGACAGGCCTACTCACGGCCGACTCCACTGTTCAAGGACACTTCAGCGGGTCCCCAGCACTCCTACAATAGGGTTATGTGACCCCTGCCCGCCTCATTTTCTTGTTTCCCTTCTTGCTTCCTGCTCTGGCCCCGTTGCTGTACCTGGTACATTTCAGACCCCATCCACCCGAGTCCTCTGCGTTGGCTCTTCTCATAAGTGGCCCCTTCAGTACTCAGCCCTGCCTCCCAAAGGCCTCCACACCCAATCCAAAATACAGTCACACCTTCCACTGTGGCAGAGCCCTGGCTGTTTCTGTCATACTCCTCACCATCTGCAAGTGTCTTGACTTAAGTGGATTTTGGTGTTTGCCTGGCTCCCCTCCCTGTTAGGACCCACACTCCTCGTAGCAGAGCCCAGAGGCCTTTCCTGTCTTCTCCGCTGCTGTATTTCATGCCTGATGCCAGCTGGTGGAAGATACTAGCTCAAAAGCTATAGTGTGTGCCCACAGCATCCACCAAGAGGTGGACACCACCTTTCTTTGAAGTGACCCAGGGCAAGTGACCTGTCTAGGGTCCTACAGAAAGTAAGCAGCAGAGCTAGGCCTGAGACTGAGGCTCTGTGCCAGTGCCCCTCCCTGGCAGTAACCAGCATGCAGGGGTCTAAGTGGCACCCTCCCCCAGCCAGGCAACCTCCTCCCCTCCCTCTCCTGCACTACTGCACTTGAATGGGCTCCCTGCTTCCCCTCTTGCCCCTGGACCATCCCTTCACATGGTATTAGGGTGATCTTTCCAGAAAGGAAATCAGATCACAATCCTCCCCACTTCAAATCCATTATGGCTTCCCCCTGGAATAAAAGAATAAAATCCAAACTATTTCCTATGCTTACGCATGATACGTTGTCCCTCTGGGCAGACAAATTACAACAAGGCGTCCCTTCCTCTGAGCTGACAGCAGCCACACAGGTCCCAGAATCTGGCAACTGGGAGCCTTTGTGCAGTGCACAACCTCTGCAATCGTATTGGGATGCCTTCTAGGAGGCCCTCTGGGGTCAGGTCCCTATCTCTCTCTTCAAGCTCAAATTGTTTCTCTTTCCATGTCACTTGTCGTGTTTAAGCCACACTATTCTTCCTAGTCCTAATCTTCAAATATGCCAAGCTCTTTCTTGTCTCTGCCCTTTGCCTCTGCTGTGCTCTCTGCCTGGACCCCTCTTCTCTTCTTCAGCCTGAGCCCTCCGTCCTCTGCCATTAGCTTAAACACTTCCTCAGAGAGCTCTCCCAGATCAGCAGTTCTGTGTCCTCAATATTCTTTATCTTGATCCCTCTAGTTATTTATTTATTTATTTATTTTCTTTACAGCACTTACTCCCCATGGGTAACCACACTGACTTCTTTTGGATAGATCTTTGCCTTCCTAAGGCAGGAAGCTCAGCCTTGTTGACTTTGTGCCTCCGGGGCCTAACACTGCTGTGGTACACAGCAGGTGCTCAATAAACAGGAATGCTTCCTTAGGGCCAGGCCAGCAGAGAGTGGACGGCCACTTCCCCAGCTCTCAGCCCTGGGGCAGGGGCAGTGAGGAGGCCCCACCTCTGCTCCAGCTGATGCTGGCAACTACCCTGATATCCCCTTGGGGCTGGGTGTCAGCCCCAGCCAGGGTCCCTGCACCTCCCTCGTTCTTTGGTTAAGAAAATGGAGCCTCCCCCAAGCTCCCTGTTTGAACAGCTGCTCTGCAGCCATGACAAACAGCAGCTCCTAGAGGCTCAGGGCTAAGCGAGGGGCCCTCTCATACCTTTGTTCCCAGAGCCTGGAACCGCAGGGAGACCAGCTGCCTGGGCACCCTACTGGGGGTGGGGTCTGCAGGGGCCTCCCTGGACTTTCGCCTCCTGGACTACCCAGCTCCTCTCTGACCAGCCCGTTCCTCCCCTCCTCCCCTGCGGCTGGTCTTGGGGGTGATGTGGGTACCCCTCACCCAGGCCGAAGGGGCTCCCGGAGGAGGCTGAGGGGGTGCCCAGAGCGGGGCTGGATCCCACCTCACAGATGATGGGATGACGGCACCAGCACAGCAGCCTCCTGCCGTGTAGGTGGGTGACAGGGAGTGACTAATGTACGAGCTGCGATGCTAAAAATTAACCCAGGGATCGTGTTTGGTGGAGGGCGGGGGTGGATGGGAAGGGGGCAGGGACAGGGATGGGGAATAGTGTGTGGTTGGTATTCCCCTGCCCTGCCTCCCCTCCTTCATCTCCCATCACCCTTCTGGTCCTCTCAGTGCCTCAGGGGACTCTGTGGGAGCTCTTCCCCGTCCCCAGGCCAGAAGGGGGCCCGAATAACCCCAGGGACGAGAGTGGACGCCATTCTAGGTCGTGACACAGCCCTGCAGATGGAGAGCTGGTCTGAGGTCCCCGCAGAGTTCTGCTTCTGCCCCCATCTCAGCAAGGTGGCGGCAGGCCCCTGAGCCCCCTAGCTCTCCCCGCCCCCCTTTGCTCGGGCTGCGGCTCTGCTCGGAAGTGGGGGGAGGGGCAGAAGTAGCCAGTGCAGAGACAAGGGCAGGTTTCCATTGGCAGGGGGGGGTGTGGGGGGGGGGGGGGCAGTGGAGGTAGCAGCTGTACCCGTAAGGAAAGGACGAGGGACCATATCCCAGAACACCTCTACACACTGGTACTGTGCTAAATACCTCCAAAGCCATCAACTGCTTAGGCCTCACCGCATATCCGAGAGCCATTTGCTACTGTCCCTATTTTACAGATGAAGAAACTAAGGACTGGAGAGGTTAAGGTAGCATAGCTGGTACCTGGCAGAGCCAGCATTCGCTCATATATGTCTGTCTCTAGAGCTTGGATCGGGCAGAGGGAAGGCTTCCTGGAGGAAGGAGTGTGAGGACAAGATGTCAAGTTGGTAAGGAAGCAGGGGGCCCTGGTGGCTCAGTCGGTTAAGCGTCTGACATTTGATGTCGGCTCAGGTCATGATCTCACAGTTCAGTTGGTGAGTTCAAGCCCTGCATCAGGCCCTCTGCTATCAGCATGGTGCTTGCTTCAGATCCTCTGTGCCCCTCTCTCTCCTCCCCTGCACTCTCTCTCTCTCAAAAATAAACACTAAAAAAAAAAAAAAAGATGGTAAGAAACCATTTAGAAGAACTGAACCTCTAAGGCTGTGCAACTCATGTGTGGGCAGGGAAAGTGGGAGCAGGGAGGGCGGATGAAACGTGGGACCTGAGGGAGCAGCGTCTGATATATACCCGAGAGCAAAAGGAGATCAGGTCCAGAGGGATCAAGGCTCCATGGATGTGGGTGCTATGCTGGAGTGAGGTGAGAACGTTCCCATCAAAAGATGGAGGGGTTCTTGACACTGGGTTCTGGGGGCCACAAGAGGGGCTTGGGCTTGGAGAAGAGCTTTGCTGACACACATAAGAAAATGCGTTAGAAGGAGTAATCCATAAGGGCGCCTGGGTGGCTCAGTCAGTTAGGTGTCTGACTTCGGCTCTGGTCATGATCTCACTGTTTGTCAGTTCGAGCCCCATGTTGGGCTCTGTGCTGACAGCTCAGAGCCTGGAGCCTGCTTCAGATTCTGTGTCTCCCTCTCTCTCTGCCGCTCCCTAGCTCACGTGTCCTCTCTCTCTCTCTCTCTCAAAAAATAAATAAAACATTAAAAAAAATTTTTTTAAAGGGAGTAATCCATAAACATTCCCATTTTGCTTGGAGACAAAACCAGAGAACTCAAGCTGAATGGCGGCAGGAGAAGAGATAGGATAGTAGAGTGAGCACTTTCTGCTCACCAGTCAGTCCTAAAACTGGGGGGAAGTGAGAGGCTGTGGGAGTCCCCACGGGTCAGGAGAAATGCCAAGCTGTCTAGTTGGGAGGCTGCTTGGCCCTGCAATGATGCCTGGATGGGATGGCCTACAGGAAGGAGGGTGGGCTGAAGGAGTGAAAGAGAAAGGACCCTTAGGTTGAGGAGAAGGCAGGGGACCAAGGAGTCCTCCCTGCAAGGAAATACCCAGAGTAGAGCAGGTGCGCCTGACCCCTGGTGGTGGCCTCAGGACACTGCATCTCTCTCAGCCCTGACCTTAACAGGCAGCAGATGTGGCAGAAGTGGGGTGCCCCATCAGCCTGGTGCCCAGCCCCATACCCTCACAAAGTGGAGTCTCCTCCAAACCACACAACCCATCTGAAGCTCTCTGACGTCTGAATTTGCCCAGTACTGAGGGGACGTTCAGTCCACTGAATGACTGAACAACATCGACTGAAGGCAGGTGTGTCTGAATGAATGAACAATGCATTTGGAACTTATAAATGATCAAACTTAATTTATTTCAACCAACACACCTCTCTGCATGGACCCCCACTTAGTCTGAAGGCTTAGAGACCGGGCTGGAGAGGGGGAGTGGGAAGGAATCGCACCCACTAAACTGCAAGACACAGAATTTTTGCCATAAAGGAGACCTCCTAGACTTCAGTGACTGTTTCGTTCCTGGAGTTTACAGAACACACAAATGTATGCAAAAAGTAAAAATTATGGAAAAGAAGGGGTGCTAATTAGTAACAAGAAAACACATCAAAATACATCTCATTGGAAAAGTAAATATATAGTAAAGGTAGTAGATTAATTATAAAGTCAATATGAAGGTTAAAGTACAAAAGTAGTAAAAATAACTATGATTACAATAATCAGTTAAGGGACACAGATGTAAAAAGATGTAAAATGTGGCATCAAAAACAAAGTGTAGGTAGGGGGAGAGTAAAAATTTTGAGCTTTAGAATGGGATGAGACTTAAGTTATTGATTTAAAATGTTATGATATGTAAGCCTAATGGTAACCACAATGCAAAAACTATAGTAAATACACAAAAAATAAAGAGAAGGGTAAGTCAGCAAACCACAAAGAATAAGAGCAAGAAGAGAAGAAAGGAACCGAGAGGAAATACAAAAACAGCCAGAAAACAATTAACAAAATGGCAATAAGCACATATCTATAGATAATGACTTTAAATGTAAATGGACTAAATTCTTCAATCAAAAGACATACAGTGGCTGAATGAATTTTTTAAAAAAACACAAGACCCATCTATATGCTGCCCACAAGACAGACTTTCATTTATTTTAAAATGTTTGAGAGAGAGCATGCTTGTCCCTGCAAGTGGGGGAGGGGCTCAGGGAGAGGGAGAGAGAGAATCTTAAGCAGGCTCCACACTCAGTGGGGTGCCTGACACTGGCTCAATCCCAAGATCTTGGGATCATGATGTGAGCTGAAATCAAGAGTTAGACGCTCAACTGACTGAGCCACCCAAGCACCCCAAGAGACACATTTTAGATGTAAGGACACACACAGACTGAAAGTGAAGGAATGGAAAAAATATATTTCAGTCAAATGGAGACCAAAAGAAAGCTGGAGTAGCTATGCTTATATAAGACAAAATAGGCTTTATTTTTTTATTAAAATTTTAAAATGTTTTATGTATATTTGAGAGAAAGAAAGAAAGACAGAGTATGAGCAGGGGAGGGGCAGAGAGAGAGAGACACAGAATCTGAAACAGGCTCCAGGCTCTGAGCTGTCAGAACCTGATACGGGTCTCGAACTTGTGAACTGCAAGATCATGACCTGGGCCGAAGTCAGATGCTTAACTGACTGAACCACCCAGGTGCCCCCAAAATAGACTTTAAAACAAAGACTATACTAAGACATAAAGAAGGCTGTTACACAATGATAAAGGAAGGGGTCAGTCCCACACGAGGATGTAACAATTGTAAATATTTACACACCCAACATAGAAGCAGCTAAATGTGGGGCGTCTGGGTGGCTCAGTCGGTTAAGCATCCGACTTCGGCTCAGGTCATGATCTCACGGTTCGTTGGTTTGAGCCCCGCGTCAGGCTCTGTGCTGACGGCCAGCTCAGAGCCTGGAGCCTGCTTCAGATTCTGTGTCTCCCTCTCTCTCTGACCCTCCCCTGTTCACACACTCTCTCTCTCTCTCTCAGAAATTAATAAAAAAATTAAAAGGGAAAAAAAAAGAAGCAGCTAAATGTATAAAGCAAATACTAATAGACCTAAAAGGAGAAATTGACAGCAATATAATAATAGTAAGAGATTTTAATACCTCTTTTACATCAATGGGTAGATAATCCAAATAGCAAATCACTACGGAAACATTGGCCTTAAATGACATGTTAGACCAGATGGCCTTAATGGATATTTACAGAACATTCCACCCTAAAGCAACAGAGTACACATCTTCTCAAATGCACAAGAAACAGTCTCTAGGGTAGATGATATGTTAGACCACAAAACAAACCCGAGCAACTTGAAGAGAACTGAAATCATATCAAGCATCTTTTCTGACCAAGAGAAGTGAAATCATATCAAGCATCTTTTCTGACCACAATGGTATGAAACTAAGAACTAATTACATTAAGAAAGCTGGGAAATTCACAAAAGTGTAAAGATTCAACAACATGCTACTGAATAACCAGTGGGCCACAGAAGAAACCAAGGAGAATAGGGGCGCCTAGCTGGCTCACTTGAAGAGTGTGCAACTCTTCATCTTGGGGATCATGGGTTTGAGCCCCAGGTTGGGTGCAGAGATCACTAAATAAACAAACAAACAAACAAACCTAAAAAAGGAGAAATAAAAAAATACCTTGAGCGGCAGCTAGCTGGCTCATTTGAGGAGCTTGTGACTCATGATCCTGGGGTCATGAGTTCAAGCCTCACATTGGGTGTGGAGCTTACTTTAAAAAACAAACAAACAAACCTTGAGACAAATGAAAATGGAAATAGAACATACCAAAACTTATGGATGCAGCAAAAGCAATTCTAAGAGGGAAGTTCATAGTGATAAGTGCCTACGTCAGGAAACAAGAAAAGCCTCAAACAACCTAACTGTATGCCTCAAGGACCTAAAAAAGGAGAAGCCCAAATTTAGTAAAGAAAGGAAGCACCAAAGAGTAGAGAAGAAATAAATGAAATAGAGATAAAAAAGCCAATAGAAGAGATCAAGAGCTAGTTCTTTGAAAAGATAAACAATATTGACAGGGGCGCCTGGGTGGCTCAGTTCCTTAAGTTTCTGACTGTGGCTCAGGTCACAGGTTCATGGTTCATGGGTTTGAGCCTCACACTGGGCTCTCTGCTGTCATCGCGGAGCTCGCTTCAGATCTTCTGTCTCCTTATCTCTGTGCCCCTCCCCAACTTGCTCATGTTCCCTCTCTCTCAAAAATAAAGAAACATTAAAAAAAAAAAACAATTTTGGGGCGCCAGGGTGGCTCAGCTGGTTAAGCGTCTGACTCTAGCTCTTGACTCGGGTAATGATCTCCCGGTTCGTGAACTTGAGTCCCACATCGGGCTCTGTGCTGACAGTGCACAGCCTGCTTAGGATTTTCTCTCTCTCCCTCTCTCTCAGCCCCTCTCCTGCTCACACTTTCTCTCTCTCTAAAAAACAAATAAATAAATAAATAATTTTGACAAACCTTTAGCTAGACTCACCAAGACAATAAAAAGAGAGGAGTCCAATAAACGGAATCGGAAATGAAAGAAGAGACATTACAAGGGACCCCAGCCAAGGCCAAGGCTCAGAAGGAACTACCATGAACAATTCTATGCAACGAACTAGACAACCCAGAAGAAGTGGTCACTTTCCTAGAAACTCACTACTACCACAACTAAGTCATGATGAAATAGAAAATCTGAACACACCGATTACCAGCGAAGAGATTAAACCAGTTGTCAAAAACCTCCCAACAAACAAGAGTCCAGGACCAGAAACCCTCACTGGTGAATTCTACCCAGCATTTGAAGAATTAAGAGAAATCCTTCTCAGATGCCTGCAAAGAATACAAGAGGGGAATTCTAAACAAGGTTTACAAGGTCAGCCTTACCCTGATACCAAACCAGACACAAATGCCACAAAACAAGGAAATTCCAGGCTGATATCCCTGGTGAATACAGAGGCAAAAATCCCCAACAACATATCAGCAAACTGAATTCAACAGTACATTAAAAGCGTCATACACCATGGTCACATGGGATTAATTCCAGGGATGCAAGGGGCGCTCCGCACACCACACAAACAGAGTTGGGGGTAGAACTCATGTGATTGTCTCAACAGATAGAGGCAGAAAGAGCATTTGACAAAGTTCAACAACGATTTGTGATAAAAACCGTGGACACAGTGAGTACCTCAAAGGCCACACATGAAAAACCCACAGGTAACATCACACTCAACAGTGAAAAGCCAAAAGCTTTTCCCCTAAGATCAGGAATATGACAAAAATATCTACTCTTGCCACTTTTATTTAACATAATATTAGAAGTCCTCGTCTAAGCAATTCAGCAAGATAAAGAAAAACAGGTATCCAGTTGGAAACGAAAGGGTGAAATGGGCAGTATCTGTGGATCACATGATGTTTATTATATATAGAAACCCAAAAACTCCATCCCCAAACTGTTAGAACTAATAAACAGATTCAGTGAAGTTGCAGGATACAAAATCAATACCCCAAAATTTGTTGCTTCTAAGCACTAATGAACTATCAGAAAGAGAAGTTAAGAAAATAATCCCATTTACAATTTCATCAAAAAGAATAAAATACTGGGGGTACCTGGGTGGCTCAGTCGGTTAAACGTCTGACTTCAGCTCAGGTCATGATCTCATGGTTTGTGAGCTCGAGCCCTGCGTCGGGCTCTGTGCTGATAGCTCAGAGACTGGAGCCTGCTTCAGATTCTGTGTCTCCCTCTCTCTGCCCTTCCTCTGCCTGTGCTCTCTCTCTCTCTCTCTCTCAAAAATAAATAAATATTTTTTTAAAAAAGAATAAAACACTTAAGAATAAATTTAACCAAGGAAGTGAAAGATCTGTATATTGAAACCCACAAGACATTAATGAAAGAAATTGAAAAAGACAAATACATGGAAAGATAGTCCATGCTCATGGATTCGAAGAATTATATTGGTAAAAGGTCTGTACTACCCAAAGCAAACTACAGATTCAATGCGTTATCAAAATTCCAATGGTGTTTTTCATGGAAATAGAACACTCCTAAAATTTGTGTGGAATCTCAAAAGACCCCAAACAGCCAAAGCAACTTTGAGAAAGAACGAGGTTGGAGGCATCACACTTCCTGATTTCAAACTATATTATCAAGCGATAGTAATCAAAACAATATGGTATTGGCATAAAAACAGACACATGGGTCAAGAGAATGGAATAGAGAGCCCGAGGCATAAGTCCATGCATATATGGTGAATTAATTTACTACAAAGAAGCCAAGAATATTATTCAACAGAAATAAAAGGTGTTGGGAAAACTGGACAGCCACATGTAAAACATTAAAAATGGACCACTCTCTTACACCGTACACAAACACCACCTCAGAATGGATTAAAAATATGAATTGAAGACCTGAAATCACAACACCCCTAGAAGAAAGCTTAGGCACTAAGCCCCTGACATAGCTCTTGGCGACAATCTGACACCAAAACCAAAAGCGACAAAAGTAAAAATAAACAAGAGGGGTGGACCACATCAAACTGAAAAGCTTCTGCGCACTAAGGAAACCATTAACATAAAAGGCAACCTGTGGAATGGAAGAAAATAGCTGCAAATCACATATCTAATGGGGGCTAATATCCAAACTATATAAAGAACTCATACAATTCAATAGCAAAACAAAACAATCCAGTTTATAAATGGGCAGAGGATCTGAACAGACATTTTTCCGAAAGAGACACACAGATGGCCTACACACGCAGAGACCCTCAACAGCACAAATCGTCAGGGAAAGACAAATCAAAACCGCAACGAGCTATCACTACACACCTGTCAGAATGGAGAGTATTAAAAAAACAAGAAACAAGTGCTGGTGAGGATGTGGAGAAAAGGGAACTCTCACACACTGTTGGTGGGAATGTAAACTGGTGCAGCCACTGTGGAACCCAGTATGGATGTTCCTCAAAAAATTAAAACCAGAAATACCATATGACCCAGTAATTCTACTACCGGGTATTTATCCAAAGAAAATGAAAACAGTAATTCAAAAAGCTATCTGCACCCCCGTGTTCCCTGAAGCATTATTTACAATGGCCAAGATATGGAAACACTCTAAGTGTCCATCAACGGCTGAGTGGCTAAAGAAACTGCAGTACACGTATGTATTACTCAGCCATAAAAAAGAATGAAATCTCGCCACTTGCGACAGCAGGCATGAAGCTGGGCATTACGCTAAATGAAGTAAGTCACACAGAGAAAGACAAATATGGTATGATCTCTCTTAGATCATGGAATCGCAAGGAAAAAAAACAACAACAACCCAAGCTCACAGGTACAGATAACAGTTGGTGGCTGCAAGAGGCTGGAGATGGCGGGGGGGGGGACAGTGGGGGGGGGGGAAATGTTTTGATGTTTTTTTAGATTAAATAAATTAAACTTTTTTTTACAAAGTAAAAACTATGCAAATACTGGCCCTGCACATTCAGCTCTCTCCAAATCTCACTCTGATTGAAGGCCTGGCTCTAACCCCTCTTTCTGGGAACCTGGCCTCTGGTTAAGTGAATGCAAGACCCGGCATTACCAACTACACCAGAACCCACCCGCGAGACATTTAAAAGTAGCTACGACCCTGCCCCTTCCCTTAAGATTCTGATTCACGCGTTTCGGGGTAGGCCGGAGCGTCCCTATTTTAAAAACACCCCAGATGTTCAGTAAAGAATTACTCAACGGAAGTTGCTTGACCTCTGAGCCCCCTCCCAGGTAGAATCGCGGTACCCCAAACACGGACAGAACTCAGGCTCCCCTGAGGTCCTATATCCACAGGGAGCTGATGACCTGTGCCTCCCACTGCCACTTTCTGGTCCATGGTGTGGTGGCGGGTCCCCCATAGACTGGGAGCTCTTGGAGGGCAGGGAGATCCCATCGCAGAAACGTGTGGCCCCACCCTGGCTGGAGCGGGCGTTGGCACACGACAGACAGAGGCATCCGGGACCTGCTGGCTGTGCGCGGCCCGAGCTCAGGGGGGAGGCGACGGAGGGGAAGAGGAGGCTGGGGCCTGAGGGGCAGGCAGGCTACGTCTTCCCTGCAGGCGCCTGCTCCTTAAGGGTCCTGGTCTAGACCAACTGTTGGGGGTTAGCAGGAGAAGATCAGACTCGCCGTGGTGCTGGGGAAGGGGCCCCATGAGCTGCCTCCGGGCCTGCAAGATTGAACTTCAAGTTCTGGATTTGCTTTAAGTGGGGTGGGGGTGCCACTTCGGTGCACCAACAGGAATCGCCGGCGTACCTCCCCCCCTCGCCTACCCTGAAGCCGAGAGAGAGGCTGAGGGCTGATTTTGCAGAGGCAGGTTCCAGCTTGGGGGTGCAGCCGTCATTAGCCGGGGTGGGGGTGGAGATGGGGACTCTGGGTGGTGTTTGGCTGGAAGCTGGGAGGGAAGCAGGTGGCAAAGCTTGAGTGAGTAACCGCCTCCCCAGAGCAGCAAATCTTGCCGCCCCAGGAAGTCCCACAGACATTCTGCACCCCCTCCCCCCGCCCACGCCAGGACCTTCTCCTGGCAAACGCCCACCCGGGCTCCGCACCTCCAGCTCGCTTTTCGCGCTCGCTCTTCCGGCGCAGACGCGCGGCGCCCCAGCACACTTGACCCCATTGCAGACACCCACACGTGCCGCTGCCAACNCCTGCAGACCCGTTAGAATCCCAGGAAGGGCCCCCGCCGCAACCCCGTGGGCTCCCGAGTCCCGGGTCCCGGGTCCCGGGAGGGGCCGGGCCGGACAGGGGGCGTGGCCTGGGCAGGTTTGCGGAGCTTTGGGGTGCTGTCGCCCTCTGCTGGGCAGACTCGGGAACGGCTTCACCTCTTTGTCGTACCGTCTTTTTCCTGCCCCCTTGGTCGCCTGGTTTTGGATCTTCCTTGACCTCTCTGTCATCTCTCTTCTTTCCTTGACCTGACCCCTAGAGGACTTCGAATATGTAGGTGTCGGTCCTAGTCTCAGGTCTGCCACAGGCTGGGCTCGGGTTTCTTCCCGGTGATAGCAGTCATGAAGTCCAACTCAAAGGGAGGATCTGGGTCAGAGGTGCGGATGTTGTTAATGCTAAGGGAAGTCTCTCGTACTTTGTGGGGTGTGTGGCGGGGGGGGGGGTGGAAATTCT
>NW_027528345.1:12112490-12118112 GCF_008692635.1 Crocuta crocuta
GGGGTTCAAATCCTTGCTCCTCCTGTCCTTGGCCCACGGTGGAACTAGAGACACAAATCTCTAGGGATCATTACATTTTGATATATTGCCTTTCCGTCTTTCCCCCCATATACAGAACCATATATATGTGAATTTTAATACAAATGTGATCATACTCTACATGCTGTTTTATGTCTGGCTTTTTTCCGCCTTCAAATGCACGAGTCATGGTTAAAAGCCTGGATTCTGGAGTCAGACAAACCTGGATTCAAGTTCCCCTATCCTTAGGCAAACCACATAACCTCTACCGTTCTCAGCCTCAGTTTCCTCATCTACAAAATGGGGCTAATGCAGGGAATACACGCTTCACAGGCCCTGGGCATTTCCAGCTCAGCCCATTATTAGCAGGTGTTATCTCATGCTTGTATTTTGTTTTGTTTTGTTTTGTTTTAAATGTTTATGTATTTATTTTGAAAGAGAGAGAGTGCACCGGGTGCATGAGCGCACAAGTCGGGGAGGGGCAGAGAGAGAGGGAGACAGAGAATCCCAAGCAGGCTCTGCACTATCAGAGCAGAGCCTGACACAGGGCTCGACCCCACAAACTGATCACGATCCCACATGATCATGAGATCATGACCTGAGCAGAAATTAAGAGTCAGACGCTTAACCGACTGAGCCACCCAGGCGCCCCCTGTTCCTTGTATTTTGAGCAAGACTCTTCTCCAGCCCATTGATTCTCAGAGCCTGCAAGATGTTCTCCCCTCTACACGTGCCATCATGGTAAGAAAGGGAGATCTCCGTCTCTGAGCCTGCCCCCCACCCAGCACTGCTCTTGGACACATGGGTCTCATTATCCTTCAAGCACACTCAGAATTTCCCCTTCTTTGTGCACTGCAACTGCCCTCCACCTTGCTGGCCTTTTCCCCAGATTAGGGCTCCTTCCCTCACTTCCCTGGGGTTCCTACTGCCTGTTGTCTCTGCAGAGAAGCCTCTCTGACTGTTCCTTTAAAACTGGCAGCCTTGGGGCACCTGGATGGCTCAGTCGGTTGAGCTTCCAACTCAGCTCAGGTCATGAACTCACAGTTTGTGAGTTCAAGCCCCGCATCGGATTCTGTGCTGACAGCTCAGCACCTGGAGCCTGTTTCAGATTCTGTGCCTCCCTCTTTTCTGCCTCTCCCATGCTTGCACTCTGTTTCTCTCTCTCTCTCTCTCTCAAAAATAAATAAAACATTAAAAGAATATTTAAAAATAAAAATAAATAAAATCAGCTGCCTTAGTCATTTTCTAGCCACTTACCTGCCCTGTCTTCATAGCACTTCTCAGTATGAGGCACTATGTCATATATGTTTTTATCAGTATCTCCTCTTTCCCCACTAATGTGTCTCCAAGGAAAGTAGAAACTTTCTGAGTTTCTTATTTCTCTCCCATTTCTGTGGTCTCCCTCAGGAGGCCACAGTTTCCTAGAGGCCACTCGTGCCCAGCAGAGGGCGCCACTACACAGCATTTGGAAGTCTGGGCTGGTGCTAGGCTGGGAGACATTTATAAAGGCCACCCTGTGGGCGCTCCGTGGGGCTTGGGCTGCAAGAAAGAGGGCCTCTTTCACTAATCTGTCCTGACAGCGTGGAGCTGGCAAGCCCCGGTCACATCCTCCAGTGCGCTCTGGTGCCCTGACCGCTGGACACACACATCCCTCAGCCGCTGATGCTTCTGGGTGGATCACACCCTCCCCTGGGCTGTGCAAAAATGAGGGCAATGGCATGAAGCACATTGCTTGTCCCCGGGTGTGCTGCAAGGCCCAGACAGAGGTGTGTGTGAAATGTGTGAGTGTCAACACCAGGCAAACGTAATTTACACAAGCTCTTGCTGGTAGCAGTAGCAGCAGATCAGCCATTGAAGAGGAGAGATCAGAGAGCTCTTAAAGGGGATTGCCAGGCTGAAGGAAGGTGGGCTTGTGAAGAAGCTCAAGACCGTGAAGGAGAATGAAGAAGTTAAAAATAACAAGTACCTTTCACCAAGAGCTTATCAGGAGCCAAGGCTAAGGAAAGCGACCTCCAGACGTTGTCTAATTATAGCTGACACTTAGATGGTGCTGGCCTGTGCCAGGCACTGTTCAAGTGCTTCATGCACACGAACTCATTGGATCCTCACAACTCAGGGAGATGGGTCCTCCGTATCCCCGTCTCCATTCTACGCGTGAGGGAAATGAACCAAATAGCTCGAGTAACTGACCTGAAGCCACACCGATAGGGCTGGGCTTCAGACCTAAGCAATCTCCCCTCTGAAATGTGTTCCCAAGCCCTCATGGTCACAACCTCTCTGAAAAGAAGGTATTCGTGTTCTAGTTCCCAGGTGGGAAACTGAGGCTCAGCAAGCTCACCAAGGTTGCCCAAGGCCATGATGCAAATAAGCATATCTGAACCCTGCTTAACCACCAAGGGGTCCCTCCCGGTCCCCATGGAGTCAGGAAAGGGGGTACAGAGATGGGGACAGGGTCCTCCCACATGGGGCTGGCAGCTAGCCTGCGCGCTTCCTTCTCTGAAGGTCAGGGCAGGGTGAGAGAACAGAGGCCGCGTAGGGCTGAGTGGCCGAAAGAGAGGTGGCTTGGTGGCCTCGGATTCGTGGAAGGAAGGAGCCTGGGCCACCTTCTGGGCCAAGATGGGAGGGAAGGGAGGAAGTACAAAGTGTGCTGGTAGATGCCAGGCTGTCCACCATGATTCCCCCCAGGTCTATGGTCTCCCTCTTGCACCCCACCCCCCAAAGGTAGAAAAGGGACACTGAGTGGCTGGCCTGACAGGGCCAGGTGGGCCAAGCCCCATTCCTTGCCACAAGAGCCCCCAACCCAGCCCCTGGCTCCCAGCCTGTTACATAAGCTGCTCTAGACCCAGGGACTGGAAATAGCCGCGGCAGTGTCGGGCTGGGCGGGGGGCATGATGAATGGTCCCTGGGAGCATCAGCTGATCGCTCCCTAAGTGACCTGAGGGCAGTGGCTCAGGTTACCCAGCCCTCCCTGGGAGGAGGCCCTGCCCAGCTTGCAGAGGACAGTTCCAAAGTGACTCTGCGTCTGGACATTTATGGTGTGAGTGTCTGAAGGATCATCCTACTCACAAGCCTGAGTGGCTCAGGCAGTTCGCAGCCACACTGGGTCACTGCAGCCTCCCCCCCCCGCCTCCCACCCCCTCGATGCTGGGAGCCAGAACCTTGCCCCAAGAAAGTGCTTCCGGAACCCTGGAGCCAGGACCAGAGATAACTGAAGCTCTGCTCCTCTGGGTCCCCCAGTAAGGGCACCAGCAGAGAGCAAGAGGAAATTGAGAAATTGGGGGGGGGGGGCGGGCTGCTGGAAGCTGCAGGCTCCATTATCCCAGGGCTGCCTGCTCCACTCCATCCCCACACCTCCCATTTCACAGTGTGCTCGGACACTGCACTTACAGCCCCTCGATCCAAGGAGATGCCCATACACCCTGATGCCCACTGGAAAGGGCAGAGCCACATGACCACTCCAGTTGCCAGGCACACACCCCTACTCCTGAAGGGCACTAGGGCAGATTTTCCCAGACCCCCCCTCCCCCGGCCGGGGCGTGGGAGACCATTCTCCCAGCTGCACAGTAGGTAGGGGCGCCCCAACTGGAAAAGTGTGGGAAATTTTACAAAAGCAACAGAAGGCAGGTGAGTTCTTGCCCAGCCTTCCTGATGAGAGGTCCCCTGCTCAGTGATCAGATGGTCAGGAGCACGCGCAGAGCTACTCTTCCATGGTGCTCGGATGTGGGGCAGGACTCCCCTCCAAACTCCTATAGGAGCACTCTCCGGAAAGGGACAATGCCCCTGTCTCGGCCACCCTCCTCGGCCTGTGGGTCCTGGCCTTCTGAGCCCATGGAGGGGGCACAGGAGAGACAGGCCCTGAAGGTACACACACCTGCGGGCTACGGGCTACCCACCCCAATGCCAAGGAAACCTGTGTGGGAGAAGGGCCGGGCCCCTCCTGTTCCCTCGTCTGCCTCCATGTCTCTCCCGGCGCTCCCCTCTCCTGGGAGTCGTCCCGGTAACCTAACCAAAGCAGGCTCTGCTGGCGAGAGCCAGAGGAGGTGTCTCTTGGCAACAAGGACAGCACACAAGATCTAGCTAATCTGGGTTGCCAGGGCAGGGCAGGCAGCTGCCGGCTGGCTAGCAGCAGACCCCCGGACACAGGTGTTTGAAAACCTCTACCTATTTCCATTTCAGCAAACCTCAAGTTCCAGGCAAGTGCTAGCAAACCCCAAGGTCTGGGCAAGGAGGACACTTGCCCCATCCTCCCTCCCCTCCCCTTCCCCATCCCTTTTCTTGAGCCCCAGCTCCCTTCACAGCACAGTGAAAAATCTACAGCCCTCTCCAGGATCTCAGGCTCTGTTGCAAGCCACGAAATTGGAGGCACATCTGTTCACCTGTCTGAAGCTTACACTCCAATCTGGGAGGCAAGAGCCAGTGGTTCAGTGCACAGCCTTTGAGGCCGTAACGGCCTGGACATTGATCCACAGTCTATTTTTCAGCTGTGTGACATCCGGCATGTTATTTAACCCCTGGGAGCCGCGGTTCCCTCAATATTAGATAGTATCCGCCTTAGAGGGCTATGGAAAGAAGGAAGAGACAAAGTAAGGAGAGTGCTTGGCCCAGTGCCTGCCTGGCACTGCCCCATACCATGTGGCCAGGCCCTCCTCTCTGACCTCACGTACAGCACTCTTCCTTAGTCACTGGGCTGGGGCACTTACTCCCTTACTCCCCTGCTCTGGACCAAACTCTCCCTCCCCACTTTGGGCTCTCTTGAATATTGTTTTCTCTCCCTGGAATACTTGGCCTTTCGCCCCACTCTCCACATGAGAAATACTCCCCTTTGAAAAATTACTTCCTTGGTGGGGCACCTGGGCATCCATTAAATAGTTCATTGGCATCCTACATTTCGTTCTCTGTTTTTGTCTCTCTCTCCCTCTCTCTTTTCCGGGCCTCCTCAAATGATTTACTGCACACTACTTCTTATCCATCAGGCCACCCCTGGAGGGGCAGCCCTCCCATTTTCTCTTTATGGCACTTGTCACTTATTGGCGAGATAAGTCTCCCCTTCTGTGCTGTAAGAATCAGCGGGCGAGGGCAGGGGCTGTGCTGTGTCTGTTTTGTTCTTTGCAATGTCGCAAGTGAAGAGACTGTGCCTTAGGTAGTCTCCAAAGTACGTCCTAGCTTTCTGTAGCTCTTTATTTTTTCTTTTTCCGTATCTCTTAAATGGACCTAAATAATTTTTGCATCATTTCTCAGGTTCACTGAATCTCCAAGAAACGGCGTCTAACTGGAAAGGCACCTCAAGACTTAAGGGCGCTTACCCTTAATTCCACTCCATTCCCCATAGGACTGGCTGGACCAGATTTGGGACCAGCCCCCAACAGACTGCGCGACCCCTCTTTTCCTCCTCGCGGGGCGCAGGCGCCACCCCCACCCCCCACAGTCGCCAAGGCGGCTATTTGCATGCACCAGACCAGAAGGAAGCAAACGCCCAATGGCTTATTTGCATACAATCGTGTTATTGGTTGGAAGGGCCGCAAGGTAGCCAATGATTTGCGGCGGCGTTCGCCCCGGCGCGGCTCCGCGCCGCCGAGTGATGTAATGGAAGCCCGGCTGGAACGG
>NW_027528345.1:12118329-12121002 GCF_008692635.1 Crocuta crocuta
ATCTCTGGCGACGTGGAGAGAAATCTGGAAGGGACACCGGAGGATTACCAAACCCTACTCCTTGGGGAGTTGATTACCAGCCTCTCGCTTCATAAGTCACGTAGTTCTGTAACGTTTTGCATTTGTTTACACCGAGACTGTTTGATTTTGTAATTAAAAAAATAAAGTTATAGAGGTCTTCAGCTTGTTTTTAATAAAGAGCCTGGCTTAGAGTTAGGGGAAAGCTTGGCATTAATTCCAGCTCTGTCACTTTCAGCCTGTTGAACTTGGTCACTTTTTCTTGCTAGCCCTGACGGCCTCTCATGGCAACCAGGGAATAGCAAATGTGGAGGTACTTTCGATAAAGCACCCAGCCAGGCCGCCTCATCCTTATGTAATTCAGAGTATGTAACCCCATCTGGGTGGTGTCCCTGGAGGGCCCCTGGTCCCTGGGACAACCCCAGAAAGGGCTTGTCCTTTCTTTGTGCTCCCATTTTTTCCCTTTAATTGCTCCTAAACCTGGGGAGGGGTGGGGAGACCCCTGCAAAGTATTTCTCCATCCTCAGGATGAGGAAAGGACCACGAAGGGAATCCCCTGCACAGCCCCTCTCCTCTCTCAGGGCCAGGGCCTGGGCAGGGGAGCCCCTTCCGGGCACAAGTGGGCTGGGGAACCCCCTTGACATACTTTTATTCATAACTCCATTGGGCCAGGGTGGAGGTGTGGTGGAAGAATGTCTCCCTCATGGGGCTGAGTTGCATCAAGGGTTTTCTAGACGTCTGGCTGATTGTCTCGGGTCTCCACCCTGCCCCCACCCCATATCTAAGAACTCTGAAGTCAGCCTTTTTCCTCCGCAATGAGCTCCCTTCTCTGTGTCTTGCCTGGTCCCCTCTCTCCTTTCACACAGTGCCCCATGTTCTCTTCTTCAAGGGAGGCCTCTCAGATTAACCCTCTGGAGTCCCACCCCAATGTCAGCTGGAGACCTCTTGGAGGCTACCTTTTGGGTCTTCCGGCCATGTTTTCATAACCGTCCTTGTGTTCTACCTCCCCATCAGACTAGGAAGCAACTTTCTGCAGCAAGATCTTGTCCTCCCTTAAAAATTTCCCAGAACGTGTCACAGCACTGACTAGGGTGCCCGCTTCCCCGCTGCAGTCCTAGCTCCTGAGCCATTCAAGTGGTTGAACTTCTCTCTCATCAGTTTTCCCATCTGCAAAAGGGGCTTGTGTGGTAGTTCCTGGAGTTTGTGTAGAAAGGAGAGGGGTTAGGCATGAAGGAACAAGATGGTGAGTGGAAACTAGAACACGGGCCTGGGAGTCAGAAGACCCGGGCTCTGATCCCGGCTTGGACATTGGTAGCTGAGTGAGCTGGGTCAAAGAGGCAAGAAGGGGGCCGGAATTTACTGGACATCTGTAATGACACTAAAAGGTGGTATTGCCTCCATTGCCTGTACAGAGCTCTTCAAGACCCCAAATAAATATACCAGCTGGGCCAAGCTATGGTGAGTAATCTGCATCTGCAGATTCAAGACAGGGTCCGGGGTCCCCAGGCCTGCCTTCCCCCAAGGCCTCCTGTGTGGAAATAGCAGGTCTGCAGGTCTACTGTGTGGCAGACTACTTGCTACATTCTTTATATCTACTGCCAAAGATACACTCTTCACAACAACTCTGTGACACGGGTTCATTTTCATCTTCTTGTTTCCAGTGAAGAACTTGAAGCCCAGTTCAGGTGAGTAGCTTCCCTGAAGTCACACAGTTGGTAATAGGTCAGTGTCAACCCCAGCCCTCTTGAACCTGACTAAGCTCCTTCTCCCATCTCACGCTGCCATCATGAGCCGCACAGGTGTGTGTGTTTTGGCATGACCTATTTTAGTATATGTTTTACTTGATTATAAAACAGGAGGATATATAAGAAAGCCAAGTTGTGCTAAAGTATTTATGGAAGGGAGAGACCTCTGTGGGCTGGAAGCCTTCATGGAAAAACTGGTAATTGAGCCTTTTCTTTTTCTTTCTTTTCTTTTCTTCTTCTTCTTCTTTTTTTTATATTCTTCCTGTCCAAATAAATATATTTCTCCTACACAGGCAAATATTTTTAAAATGTATTTCAAAAGTTAGATTTCTGGAAAAAGAAAAAGAGAGGGTGGGGATAGTGGCTTCTTTAAAATGCCCATGTGGAAAGAGCTGCTGGGGTAGGAAGGAGAAGGGGGGATCTAGTCCAAACCCCCCTCCCTTGCCAGTTTGAAGCCTCAGTTTCTTTATTTTATGTCCACCAGATTCCATATCAAATCTGGGTAAAGAATGGAAAGGTTCTGAGAAGAACCTTGATTTTGAGACAAACCAGAGATTCTTGGGATCATTATGAGGACTGAGAGAAAGGGGCTTCTGAGTTGCGGCAGTTCAGGACCAGGTCCAGAAAAGGATTTCTGCGGGTGGGCAGGGCGGTGGGGAGAGGAATGTGGCCCCTGGAATGAGGGCTGAGTGGGGTGTGGGGCCTCTTTTGGAGAGCTTTGAATGCAGAAGAGATTCTTTGTTGCGTGGGGCCTGGCCTCAGAGCTGGGGATATGATAGCATGCTTGTGATTTAAAGTGGCTCCAAAACCTGTTTCAGTCTGTGGCTCCCTCTCTCTGACCCTCCCCTGCTCACGCTGTCTCTCTCTCTCTCTCTCCTAGAAATAAATAAAAACATTAAAAAAAAAATTA
>NW_027528345.1:12121175-12146148 GCF_008692635.1 Crocuta crocuta
GACATTATAACACTCCCCCCCTCCAAGCCCCCAGTCCCACTGCTCCAGCCTTGGGCTGGCTTCCCGGAACCAGCCACTCCAAAAGGGGGGGTGGGGGGGTGGAGGCTGTTGGCAGAGAAGGATATGCTCAGGACAAGGAAGTTCTCCCATTTCCAAAGAGTGTTCCAGTCCAGTGGGAGAGAGAAGCCTTCCAAGTACTCCTGCCCCCAGGAAGGTTCTTACTGAGGGGACTTGGAGACCTATGGCCAGAAGAGTGTGGACCACTCAGGGCTTCCTGGCCACTGCAGTGAGCCTCCGTGTTATTTCCTGCACTAAGCACTCCAGTGGACTGGGGGGAAGTCAGAGTCCTAGAGGAGAGTGGGAAGTACGAGGCATCTGCACAGCTGTTCAATCTCCTGATAACCAGAGAAGGTGGATAATATTATCACCCTCATTTCGTAGGTAAGGAAACCCAGGCTCAGAGAGGTGAAGCGACTTGCCCTTGGTCACACGTAGCATAGGAACAGCCTGATCAGTGAATCCACCAGCAGCCTCGGCCTTGCACTTCCACCGCCTCTGGAAATGCTTCTTCGGGAGAAATTTTACCCTCTCAAGTTCTCCCTCTGGTGAAGCTGGGCGCCCTGCTAATCGGGTTCCTTGCCCTTAGGGTGGGACGCAGGCCAACCAGTCGATGCTGGTGGGGGTGCCCAGGACTCAGAGGGCCAGGGCCCTGTCCTCTTAAGCCAGCCTAATTGCTGTGTGACTTTGGGTCGCCGCGGGGCCTCTCTGGGCCTCACTTTTCCCACCTCTGTTTCCGGGGAAGCCCCTAGTTAAATTATTTATAACCCAGCTCCAGGTTTGCTGCCTCGGAAGGTGTTAGCAAGGCCGCAGAACCCTCACCTGNCGACCCCGGAAGGCGGGGGTGCAGAGGCGAGCAGAGCTCGGCCGGCCAGGTGAGCGGGCCCCGGGTGGGGAGCGGTGACGGGGTCTCCGGAAGCGGCCCTGGGAGAACGGGGTCTCCGCGTGTGCGGTGGAGTGGGCTGGGAGCCACGCTGGGAGCCCTGCTGGGGGTCGTGGGAGGGTGGGGGCGGGGAGGGACCGGATTCCCAGCGGAACCTGCTCGCCCAGACTCAGCCCCCGAGTGCGGCGGCCAACGCTTTTTCTCCCCGGCTCGCCAAGGGTGGGGTTTGGCCCGTGAGGGGCGCTGGAGATGTCCCCGCCGGAGACATTCCTTCCAATCCCTCCCCGCCCCCCCCTCCGGCGGCTGCGAGAAATGGGTTCCAGGAGTTCGGGAGCGGAGGCGCCAGGACCAGAATCGCCCGGTGCAGCCCCTTTGCAGGACTGAGTGAAGAAATGGAGCCCGGAGAGGTTCGCAGAGAGTCAGACGCGGACCTGGGGTTAGAAATGCTGCAGAGGTGGCATTTACAATGGTTTACGGTGAAGGATGCATTTGGTTTTGGGGCTAGCGTTCCGGGCATGCTGGGAAAAGGAAGACTGGGTAGAGGTAGGTGGCTTCACAACAGTTGTGCCCAGAGGGTGCTGATGGATTAGGGGGCTGATAACAGCCCGGGCAGGGCCTCCAGGGGCGGCTACAACAATGGTCCTCCACCCACTTCAAGTGAATCTTTAGATCCGGGATGGATGAAGACTTAAAGGGGAAGCCGGCTGACTGTAAAGACCTAGGGCCAAGGGGAATGACAAGTGGACAGCACGATAAAATCAAGATTCGGAATGATGGCAGCCAGGCAGAAGGATGGCCCAAGACTGACAAGATGAATAGGACTGATTATAAATGTTGGGGCCTGTGCTGGAGTGAAAAAAATTAGCTCAGGAGTTCAGGCCTAGCACCTGGCTCTAAGGCGCAGCATCCTAGGGCCGGGAGCTTCTCACTTGCTTTCTGGCCTTAGCTGCCAAACTGCTTTGTGCAGTCTGAGGCCTCTACCCACCAGAGGAGTCCCAAGGTGGGGAGCCCTGGGCTTGCTGGTTCGGCTCCCTGGATTCTTTTTAATCCCAGTTTTGGCACTTCCTAGCTGTGTGACCTTCGGCAAGTTGCTTGACATTTCTGTGCCCTAGTTTCCCCATTGTTCATTCATTATAATAATCTCTTCCTCATAGTGTCGTGAGGCTGAAATGAGAAGATGCATGTCGAGGGCTTAGTGATGTGTCTAGCACATGGTGTGCAGTAAATACTATCTGCCATCATTTTTGTTGATAATAAGCAATGCACTCATTTCTGGGTGGGGACTTGTTTAGTGCAGAGCTTAGGGGGCTGCAGAGGGTGTGTCAGCCTTGTCCTGTGGCAAGGAGTTTAGTTAGGGGAAGATTCAAATACTTGATAGGAAGGAGGTTTTGGGTGGGCCCAGGCAGAGCTGGGATCCAGGGCTGGGGCTCTTGGAGTCAAGGTTGTAGCTCAGCATTGGGAAGAGCCCGCAGACTTTGGATCTGCTTTCAAATGGAAGGGACGGTTCCTTAGCGACAGTGCTCTCCTAACCTCCTTCCAGGGTAGCTGGCGATTCTCCCAGCCCAGCTCTGATACAGGCATGTGTGAGTCGTCTTCTCCTGCATTCCACAAATACTTTCTGAGTACCTACTAGTGCTGAGCTGTTTTGGAGACTGAAGATGACAGCGATCGAGACAAGACATGTGAAGAGGTGAACAGCATTAGTCCTACGGAGATAAGATCAATCGGTTAACGTGGTAGGGGTGAGGTGGAGGCTCTCCACGGAGATGGACTGGGACTGGAAACCTGACTGATGACAAGGAGCTAGCCACACAGACCTGCGGGGCAGCGACTTTCCTGGAAGAGGATGCAGCCGGTGCAAAGACCCTCGCTGGGGAAAGAAAGCCCATGAGCTTGAGGCACAGCAAGGTGGGGGGCCAAGAGCTGGGTCCTGAGGTGTGGCCTGATGTTCCCACCCCTTGACAGAGACATTGCTCTCTTGTCTTCCAAACCCGCCCAGTCCTGTGGCATACTCAGAGGTTTGCCCTCTGTGCCGTGTTGAGTGTAGTTGACTTTGATCTATTCCCCTGGAGGAACCTCCTGGGGTCCAGAGATGTTGGTTTGCTCCTTCTTGCATCTCCTGTTGTTCATGGCTCACTGCCTGGCTCACAGTAGGCCCTCAGTCAATGCTTGTGGAGGGAATTTTGATCTGAGACAGGAGATGGGGTCACATACCGCTCTAAGATGTTATGAAGCACTTTCCAGGCACTACCTGTGTCCCCGACTCTGCCCCCTGTTCTCAGAGAAAGGGGAAGGTACTTGGGGAAGTCCTGGGCATCCTGAGGTGTTGGCCCTTGGCCTTCCTCCTTGGTGTTGGCTGGTAGGGAGAAAAGGGAAGGTTGTGGAGGGGAGGCCTTATTATAGACCTGTTCCTGGGGCATGGGAAGATGACAGCACCATTCTGGGAAGCAGGTGTAGCCTGTGGGCTGGGGCAAAATTAAAGCCTGATTTTGCCTTCTTTATGGAGTTGGAAGCCTTCCGTATTTCTAGACTGTCCCTATCTTTCCTGCAGCCTGGTCTCCATTACCCACAGGAACATCGGGGTTCTGGTAGCTCTGTTTAAGAGGAGAATCTGGGCACCGTGGGCCAGAGTAGCTCCCTTGAGCCTGTGGCAGGGGTCAGAAGGGCAAGGAAGCCCATCAGCCACCTTCTGGGGCCCTCCTTCTCCTTACTCCCTCCACCTCCCATCATGGAGACATCTACTGCTCTTTTCCCAGACTTCATCTCGGCCTGAAGGCACCTGGTCCTACTCTCACTCTGGGGCCCGGTTGAGAGAGGAGAGGCTGAATTAGGGCAGAAAAAGATGTGGGGTCTGGGGTACCCTGATTGAAGGAGACTTCGGCAGCAGTGAGGGGGCAGGTGAGAGCTTAAGGAGGCTGAAAGGGTGGTACCACACTTGGCTCTGGAAGTGGAGGCCAGGTGCCCAGAAGTGGCTTGGAATAAGAACCAGGGTCTGCGGCTGGCTTTGATTTGTCCTCATTTGATTTTTCCTAATAATGACAGCACATACTGGTATATGTGTATCCAGTATTGTTCTATGTCCTTCACACATGTGAGCTCATTTTAAGCTCCGTGATAGCCCTGTGGTTGTTAATTTCAGAGATGTCAGTTACAGAGTATCCTTTTCACAGTTGAAGACCAGGAGGCAGGAGAGGTTATGTAACTTGCCCAAGACCATAAGTGATAGAGCCAGGATTTGAACACAGGCATCTGGGATCTTGCACCTGTGCCCTTAACCACTTTGCTCCAAGCTGGGCCTTCCTGTTAGGGGACTGGAGTGCCTTCACAGAATATTTCCTGGGAGTCCCCACTGTTCCGGTTGGAAGGCTGGCTGCCTGGAGATGGGACGATGGAGCCCCTGCCCTGTGGGGTCGTCTGGGGCTTTGGGGGCTAAGTTGGAGTCCCATAAGGAGAGAGAGGTATTCTACTCTGTCCTCACAATAGCTCTCTTTTCTCTGCCTACGAAATGCCCTTTTGTGCACATCAGGGCCGAGTGCTTGACTAAAGCCACTCCCCCCACCCCGATCCAGGAGTGGGGCATGAGGCAGAGGGGCTGGGTGCTGGCATGTGTCCCCATGGCCCTGAGATGCCCCACATAATGTCAGCTGTTCCTGTCACACCTCACATCCCCAAGAGCCATTTGCCTGGGGTGTGTGGCCCCAGGTTCTGATGCCCAGCCCAGGAAAATCCTTGGGCTGGCTTGTCAGCTCTTGCGGCCTGGGTCCTGGCTCTCTTCCCTCCTGTGTTTCCTGGCTGTGCTGCCTCCAGGGAGTCTCCCTGCTGGCTGGTTCTTCCTCTCTCACACGGACTCTGTCTGGACTCTCTCCCTCTGTAGGCTTCCACCATGGACAGAGCCCAGCCCCGGCCCCTCCCTGGTGTCCCAGCTCCTCCTGGCAGGCCCTGAAGGCACAAGGGATGTTTGAGTCTTGTCTGAGGTCCATTGGTTCATCCAGATTGGTACGTGCTCTACTGTTGTCCTTTGTACACATCTGGGGCCTTCCAGCAGGTCAGGCTGGGGGACAGAGGTGGGTGTGGAGCTGCCCTAAGTGGATGTGGTTTGGGGGATGGAGGGGGATGCCCTGTAGAGGTGGCGGGTGAGGTTCTGCTCTGCTTGGGGAGATCTGATTTCTTCAGTGATGGGGTTAATGTGGGGGTGGGGAAGCAGGAAGCCAGGCTTTCTCGGCAGGATAGGCTGGGGGGCATGGGCTGGTGTGGGAGGGGAGGGGCAGGGGTGTGGGTAGATGGCCGTCGTGGCCAAGACAGCATGTGTCTGGTTCCAGGAGGCCAGTGGGGTAGGATTGGATAGCTCAAGGCCAGGACGAGGGCATGGGGGGATGGGGGCCCGACATGGGGGATGGGAAGCTGGCTTGTTTCTAGGGCATGTGCAGGAGAGTGCACAAAGGGAAGGCTGGGATCCTCTCCCCCGCAAAAGGGGATGGCCACCACCTTCCTACTATGGCAGGCTTTTAGGCCCTGTGGGGTTTGGTATCAGAAGGTCTTTCTATGAAGGGGGAGGATCTTGCTGACAAAGGCTAAGGACAGACCCCCCCCCCCCACTATTCACATAGCATCCCCAAGGGGGGAAAAACATCGCAGACCATCTAGGCCATCTAGTTTTCCTCCTTCTCTTATGGCTGAAGAAACTGAGTCACAGGGGGCAGAACTGACTTTTCAAGATCCTGTAGCGAGGGCATAAAGAGCCAAGTTTAGAATCAAGGTCTCCTGGACTCTGGGTGAGTCCAGAGGCCTGGTCGGCTGGTAGAGGACACACTCTCCTTGCCTGAGGACGCTTCTGGAGAAGGTACAAGCAGATCCAGGGGTGAGGAGTGGAGTGTGGGAATGGAATGCCCCCTAGGCCTTTCCCTGGGAATCTCAGAGACTAGGATGGGGCCAAGGGCACTGTGGTCCTGGTTACCATGTTTACTTGTGAGAGCTGGAGTTCAGCCTGGCACCCCAGCCGGGGCTCTGCGTTGCCCTTCTTCCTTCCCTGGAATGGGGGCTATCTCCGGGCCACAGCCCCCTTCAGTCCTTGAGAGATCCCTGGATGAAGCAGGAGCTGGCTTTGAATCTCCCCCAGGTCCCCCAAACACTGTGCCTCATGGGGAGCTGGTGTTCAGGGCACAGGGAGTCCCACAGAGGTGGCTGTGACGGGGGAGGACGAGGTGTCTGGCTTGAGCCTGGGTAGAAGGAGGGGAAGCCCTGGGAAGCAGGGCCTCCTGTTCCAGAGGCTGAGCTGGGTGTGCACCTGGCTGTCTACTGGCACCAGGCTCTGTGCCACCAACCTTGGGCTGGGGGCAGGGAGAGGAATTACTGTAAGTGGGAGAGGCAGGTGTCCCTGGTCAGCCAGGGATCTGGACTGGGGAGGCACGTGAGTGATGATGACAGCAGCGGGCCAGATGGCTTCCCCTAAACCGGCCCCCACTTCTACCATCAGCTCAGACTGCCTCCTGAGTGCCCAGCCTTCCCTTGGGTACAGAGCGGCCCCCATGGGCAGAATTCCTTGTGTTCACCTTGTTGTCTGGGTGATGGTGGTGACTAGGTGTAACTCCCATGCCATCTACACTGCCAGGGCCACCCTGAGGGGCTGCCAGCCGGGGCCCCATGTGTGCTAGAGCCACTGGTCTTGTGACGTGGGCACCTGTCTGCCAGGCCCGGGCATGGGCCCAGGGTCACGCTCACGCCGGGGCTCCCGTCAGCTGACTATTTTGGGCTCTTGCTGACCTGGGCCAAAGTCAGGCCTCAGCCAAGAGGGCCCCGAGGCAGCTCCCTCTGTCCCCAGAGGCCGGCTCTGGTTTCGGCTATATAAACAGAGGAGGACATGCTGGCTTGGAGACAGCTCCACGTCCTAAGTCCGCTCAGCTGGTGCATAGCCTTGGCCGGGCAGGCCGGGCCGACTGGGCAGTCCTGTCTCTTCCCGCAGGGCTCCCTGAGGCCGCCAGGAAGAGCCCCTGACCAACCCCATGATTCTCGCCTGGTGCAGCTGTCCAGGACCTCAGGGAGCCTAAGCAGATCGTGAAGAGATAGCTGGTGAGTTGTAGGGAGGGGGAAACTGAGCCATGAGAGCTGGGCTGTTTGGCTGTCTTTCCATTGTGACCATCTGCATTGTGGTTTGTTCGGCCTTGGGAGGAGGGGTGTGAAGGAGGAAGCAAAGGTGGCCAACCTTCCCGGGGTTGAGTGAAGCTTGACCTGAGTTGGATGGTGGTGGGGGCTGAACTTGGGAGCACGCTGCCACCCGGCGCTGGGAGATGTGGAGATAGACAGGTGCTGCTTCTGCCTCTCCCCTTCCTTGGAGACTTCCAGCGCAATCTCAGACCTTCTCTCCTGTTGATCCAGCCTGGGTGAGGCACTGGTCTGCTCAGGCTTGTGGGGGGGAGGTAGACGGGAGGGGGGAACGCTGGAATGAGCTAGGTGTCCATCTGGGAGCCTTGGTCTCGGTCCCTGAGTAGGCTCCCCGCCTCCCCGCCGCAGCTGATTGGGGCTGGGGAGCTTGGCTTCCCTGAGCCCTCAGCCCCTGACCCGCTCTCCTTTCCTGGCCCCCCAGCTGGTCTCGGTGCCTGAGAAGCCCGGCTAGAGCGAGGTCCGGCAAGTGCGCCAACCATCTTGCCACAAACACGCTCCCCGGGCCCCGGGCCAGGGGCTGCAGCCCAGCTTGGAATAAGTAGCAGCTCCTTACGTGGGAGGCTCTTCTGCCCTCCTTCTCCTTTCTCCAAAAAAAAAAAAAAAAAGAAAGAAAAATTTCCCCCCTTTCTGAACGTGAGTCTCTAAATGAATCCAGAGCCTGTGACTAAAAATACTTTAACAATAGGAAAATGCATCAGTCTTTCCGGCTGGGGCTCGTTATCAGGGTTTTTATTTTGGAATTTGAAATTCTGCCCAAAGAGGCTGGGTGGAGACCTTGGGCAGGGCCAGGATGATTTGGTGGGTGGTGATGTTCTGTAAGGTGGTGGGAGGCCCCCCAAGGGTGGACGAGAGGAGCTGGCCAGGGGCTGAGCGGACTGAGGGGCACGGAGGGAGGCTCGAGTTAGGTGCTGATGAGGCGTGGGCCGACCTTTCCCGAAAGCACTCCGCGATCTCGTCTGCGTTTTTCCAGCGCTGTCTGGCTCTCCTTCCCGAAGTCTGAGCTTATTCTTTTGTGCCGTCTGTTAATTCCTCCCAGCTTGAGAAGGATATGAGGGTCGAGAAGTCACTGGACTAAAGATAGCCTCTGTGGAGAGAGGCCTGACCTCCTCAACTCGCAAGCTTTCCTCCAGAGCATTCATTGAGCGCTTGCTGCATGCAGTGTCTGAAATCTTCCCAGTGCTAGGTGGAGCCCCACCTCTGACCACCCTCTCATTTCCTTTCACTCAGTCCTGGAGGGGGAGAGGTGTGGATGGGGTTACTGTTCCCCAGTTCTTGAAGAAGGGGGTGCTGGTTTCCCAGTCCGGCTGAAGACCCNGTCCCTAGAGTCTAGGCCCTCAGGCAGTGCTCCCTTTCGCTGTGTGGCTTCTCCCTTCCCTGCACGAACTGAACTCTTATAGCCCCGGGAGTGTGATGTTGTCTGCACTGGGCAGGTGAGGAACAGTCTTGGAGAGGGCAAGGGACTGGCCCCAGGGAAGACACCAGGCTTGTGGCTCCTGGTCAGAGATCCCTCTAAGAACTCTTCCATCTTTTGTCCCTGCTGAGGGCTGGGGCAAGAGGTGGCAGGGCCTGCATAAGGGCCGGGAGACCACAGCCCAGACGCCTGGGCCTCACCTGAGACCCCCAGTCCCCAGAGCTGTCCACGGGAAGCCCCCTGAGGCAGCAGGCACTGCTTCCGCACCCATGGCACAAATCCCCCTGCTCATTGCCAAGGCAGGAAAAGGAAGTGGCCAGGTCAGGGCTGGCATTAGGTCCGGGGACCGAGGAGGGGAAGCTCCCGTGGCCACTTCTCAGTGGGAGGAGGCAAAGCTCACTCCCTCTGCCTACCACTCGGAAGGGCGTGGAGGTCTGTGGGTGGGGATGGTCTTGGAGAAAGTAGGGCAAGTTCTTGCCCTCTTCTGGGGGGTGGGGAGGGGTGGCNTGTACGCTTCTACTTCCTCCATCCCCTGTTTACCCAAATCCACACCAGCCCTCCTGGCTGGTGAACGATGGTGGACATCGGCTGCCCATTTGGGGCCTGTCCTGGGACAGTTACTATTGATGCAAGAAGGCTCCCCCCCGCCAAGGTTGGGGAGACAGGGCCTTGCCCTCATGTTCACACATAGGTGGAGGAGAGGATGAGTCAGCACATAGGTCCCCAGGCCCCATAAGATTGGACTAGGAGGGGCCATGGCCTGTGAGGGCTTCAGAAAACCTACAGCATCGACAGAAATCATACTGTGTGAAGACCCCTTTCTAATGTTAGATATTGCAGCCTCTTCTAACTGTAGCTGTGCCCTGAGTAGTCGATAGGACAAATACTATCGAGGAAACAGCCACTGTTTCCCTGATTTCAGTAACACACACTTGAATGAGTCTGTACTCCATAAATTGCAGCGGCATCTGCATGCATTTGAGTAAATAAGTCTCTCCCATTTAGGCGTGGCTATTTTTTAAGTAAACTTTTGTTTTTGAAAATATACATACAGAAAAGTGCATAAATCATAGGCGTGACATCTTAAGAGTGTGTAGTTTGATGACTTTTCCAGAGTGAACAGACCTGGGTGATCGTTGTTCAGACTGGGAACTGGAATGCATCCTCCCCCACAGGCACTGCTGTTTTCAGTTTACAGGCTGTGTGTGTGTGTCTGTGTGTGTGTGTGTGTGTGTGTGTGTGTGCGTGCGCGCACGTGTGTATGTACCTGGTCCTGGGGTTGCACTTAGAAGCATCAAGGTCCAGAGGGCCAGAAGCCACAGTCTTTGCAGGTCAGAGTCGAAGACAGTGGGTCCAGCCCCAAACTGGGAGTTACCGGACTTGCATTTGAGTCTTGCCCCTTAGCTTCCATCTTCTCGTTCATAAAACGTGGATCACAGTTCTCAACCTGGGAGGTTGATGGAGGTTTTAGTGGAAGAACCCACGTGACGTGCCGTGGACTAAGGCCTCACCCTTGGTTGGGATTCCCCATGACTCCCTCGACCTGGGAGAAGGTGCTTAGCATTATGAGTTAGGCTGGGGGAGGGCTGTGGCCAGAAGGCACTATGCCCACTGAGTGGTGGGAAGTTTAGTCCAAGGTCCTCTATGGGAGCAGTGGGGAGTGTTAGGGGGTAATGAGGGCAGATAGGTGGGCTGGGCCAGGCCCGGAGCCCCATGTGGACTGTTGTCTCATTCCCAACTTGACCTCTTCTCTCCCTGCGCTTCCTATGTTATCATGGTACTGCTTTACCTTCTGGCCCTCGCCCATAGTTTTGGATAACTCTCCCATCGTTACCTCCTTCATCATTACCTGTCCCCCTCCCATCCCACACCTTCCCCCACAAGAGGCTGTTCCCTCTGACCTTGCTCCTGAGGGCTGGACTTGGGAATCCCTTGGGAGCCTGGGACCAGTGTATGTTCTGGGCCTCCCAAAGTCTGCATGAATTATGCCTTTCCCCAGAGTTCTACCTTAACCAGATTCCACCCTCCTCAGAGCCCCAGGGGACCCTCCCTGGAGAGCCTCTGGTCAGCAGGGATGAGGCCTAGGGTCCCAATGCCCCTCTTGCCTCTCCCCTGTGCCTTAAGTGAGGTGCTCCACACGAGTGCCTCAGTGGGTGGCCCTGGCTGTGCTCCCACAGAGGGACTTTCCCTTTTTCTCCTTATTTACTTACTTTCAGAGCGTAGTAGATTCAGACCCCCCAGCCTCCTTGCCTCCACCTGCATGGCCCAATGGCGGTGGTGGTGTCTTCCCCTCCCTCTGCTGTTGGGTCCCTGGGGAGGCGGGGCGTGGGCTGCAGGCACACATCTGGAGGCTACCGGGTGAGATTTGGGGATTCAGTCCAGGGCCCCGGGCATCTCCTCACCACACTTAGTTCCCTGAGGCCCCTGGGTCGACTGATGCCATAGAAGGGTAGGGATGGTCTGTGTTGCTTTTTACAAATAGCTGGGTAGGGCAGACGGGGAGGTGCCAGGGCTCAAGGCTGGCTCAGCTTGAAAAAGGACTGGTAAGGCCGGGCTTGAGCACAGATCGGTCAAGCTGTGGCTAATACACCTGTTTAGCCGGTGCAGGATGGAGTGAACATTGACTTGGCTAGTCCTCCTTTGCTCACATTAAAATTGTTTTTCGTTTTTGAGGAAGGTTCTGTTGGGGTAGAGGGAGGCATTCCAGGTTTGGGTGACAGGCTGGGTGGGAAGCCAGCCCTTGATGTGGCTGGGGCTAGCATCACCAGCCCAAACTTGCTGTGCACTTCTGAGCAAGTGCAGCTCCTCTGGGAACTCTTGGGTCCTAATCTGTAAAATGGGAGGATGTGAATTATATTAGCAGTTTTAAGGTCCCCCCCCCCCCCTTCNAGTTTTAAGCCCCCCCCCCCCCTTCTTCTGTGGAATTTCTTTTTTTCCAGCAAAACCTATTGCAAGAGCCCAACACAAAGGAACACAAAACTTTGGCTTCAAGTGGGGTGGGGATCCCACTGCATTATTCTACCCATGCTTCACCTTCACCTGGGTGGCCTTGAAGGGTCTCTGGGAGATGGTTTGGGAAAAACCAGAGCTCTCTGAAGACTGGTCCACATTGAGGTTGTATGCTGAGGTGGGGGCGCTATGTCAGATTGTGATAGGATCACTGAATGAGATTGGTGTTGCATGAAGACCACTCCACTTGGGGAGCAGGAGGCTTTGGGAAGAGGAGACAAGCTTGTTAAGGGGCAGCTTCCTTATTGGGTGTGGGCAAGGAGAAGTGGAGGTCACTGGCCTCACTCAGCTGGTCTGCTGTTTACATGCATCAGTGAGGCTAGGCTGTGGTAGGAGTAGGAACATGCCATCCAAGAGATGTTTCAAAATAGAATTTCAAGAAAAAAAATGAGAAGTTGCATGTGGGGCATCAGGAGCAGAGATTGGGGTGGTGGGCCCAGAGTACAGTAATGACAAGCTCTGTCTGCAGGACCTCTGAGTGGGCAGAAGTGGGGGTTGGAGACAAGGGTGTGGGAAATCTGAGATGGGAGGTGAGAGTGGAAGTGAGGAACAGGAAGTGAGCGCCTCAAGGGTAGGGGAAGTGCTGTAGGATGACCAGATGAGGTGAGAGTTGGGCTGCCCCTAGCAGGCTAAGGCTAGGCGCAGTGAAAGTATAAGCAGAACCCTTCAAATTGACTTACAGGGGAGAAGGGGACTGGCTCGCTGGCACCCAAGTGTTGGTGCGGGCGTCTCTCCTCCTTACAAACATTAGGCCTACTTCCCCTCTCTCTTACCTAGCAGGTCCTGGCCTCCCCAGATCTGGGGGCAGAGTGGGGGTGGAGGGGTTACAGCCAGACCAGAGAAGGCTCCAGGTGGCTGCAGAGTGGTCTGTGCCCAGATGCGGCCTTGGCAGTCCCTTCCTGCTCCATGGGGCAGATCAGAGCCTCCCTCTCCACGGGTGCCACAGGGGAGGTGGGAGTTGTGGACAGGGGAGGTCGTGAAAAAAAAAAATCCCCCAGAGATGGAATCAGAGGTCCTGGGTTCCACCCCAGTGTGTCACCACCTCACTGTGTGACCTTGAGCAAGTGCCATTATTTCTCTGAGCTTGTTTATTTATAAAATGGGGAAGAGTCGCCACAAATTTGATGAGATTTCTCAGGCTCCACCCGGTTCTGAAATTCGGTAATTTCCCAACTATAGTGCACCGACTTTGTAAGGGACTGGGAAGGGGACTGGTGAGAAATCAAGTTCAGCGTGTGGAGCGGAGCCTGTTAGCCCATCTCGGGCCTGGAGAACCCCTGCCCTCGAACCTCTGCCTTCGGAAGGTACTTTGCATGGGAGAGAAGGGGGCGGAAATAATCGGTGGGCTCTGATGTCCCTGGGCCAAACTCTGAGCCAGCGACCCTGCTGGGGAAGATGGGTCAAGTGCATTTGGCTGTGCCTTGGGCTTAAGTGGGGGCGCAGGTTGCCCGAGATGTGTCCCTGAGTTGCCTGCCCCAGCAGCCCAGCTGCGGCAGTAGGTGACCCAAACCCCCTCCAGGCCTCCAGGAAGGGCTGGGAGGGTGCAAAGGCGGAGCCGGGTGTGGAGGGAGCCGGAGGGAGCGGGCGGGGTCGTGGCTCCCCGGGGCAGCTGGAGGCTGAGGACAGCCTAGTCCGGGGAAGCCCTGCGGCTGAGGCTCTAGAGCGCCCCCTTCCCGGGCTCTGGCCCTCCGGGCCGGTTNTCTGACTGGGGGAGCCTCGGGAGTCCGCGAGCAGCTATTTTTAGCCGGCCCGGCGGGCGCGAGGGGACTATTTATAGATCAAACAATCCGCGCTCCCTGCGTCAATGGAACCCCGCGTGCGTCACGCGCACAGACATTCCAGGCCCCCTCTCGCCCCGCCTCCTCGGGCTCCCCGTCCCGCGCCTCCCCCTGGCCGCCTCCCGCCGGAACCGCGCCGCCCCCCGCGCCCTTGTATGGCCATAGCTCGCCGGGCCGCGTGCGTCAGTGGCGCCCCCGCCCCTCTCCGTGCGTCACGGAGCGCTTAAGAGGAGGGTCGGGCTGGGCCGGGGAGCCCCAGTGGCAGAGACTGCGGAACTTGGGGGAGTAAGCAGGACCGCGGGAGCGCACGAGGGACCAGACTGCGACTCGGGGTGCCGGTCCCGGGCAGGGGGAGCAGGAGCCAGCCGGGTAGGTGTCCCCTCGAGGAGCGTGCATCTCAGCGGCGCTCTCTGCTGCGGTTATCAGGGGTGTTGCATGAAGGAGATGGGCGTACGCGCGGGCAGAAAGGATGTTGTGGGGTCAACGTGCAGGAGGGCAGGAGGACGAGTGTAGGGTGCAACTCTGACGTGGGGGGTGGGGGGCGCTTGGAACGGGATGAGGACCCGGATCGGACTTTAATCTGCTGGGCCCGGGGTGGGGGCTGGGGTTGGGGGAGNTGTTTAGTAGGAGGCTGGCTGTAGTTCAGTCTCCAGGGTGCCCAAGTGGCAAAGGGCGCCGTGGATTGGGGTGTTGATGGGGTCTCAGTCCAGTGGAGGAAAAGATACACGGAGCTTTAACTGCTGGGATCCATCGAACTCCTAACAAGATTGGCATTCCAAAAGGGTCTTCTTCCTCCCCGCTCCTCCTCCTTCCCTATTCCTAGTTGTTTTCTTAACGCTGTAGAGGCCATGGCATAGTTTGCCAGCGTCCCCAGCCTGAAGTTGCTCTCTGAGCTGTATTAGGAGACTTCTGGATTGCTGAGGGAAATGGCCAGGATCGGTGGCTGAACTGCAGAGGGGTACTACTTGTGTTGGACTGAACGAGCCTTCCTAGGGGCAGGACCTCTGGAAGTACAGGGAAGATTGTTTTAGCTGTAGCTTGGAGCGTGTGTGTATGCGTTTGAGTGAGAGAGGGATGTGGAAACATTGGTCCTCGGGGATCCTGTGTGGGAGCTGTTAACATTGGAATCTCCGGTGTGGTACTACCTGAAGGATACCCCCCCTCACCTATCTGGCCTCACATGCTGATCACATCTGTACCCCCTCCCCCCAGTCCCTGTTGGATCATACAGGTAGAGTGCAGCCTGTAGCTTGTTCAGCATAACAGGTGCAAACCACATTGTTGCCAGGACCTGCCTGAAGCCGGATTCTCCCTGCTCCCTCCTTCAACCCCNCGCCCCCAGGCTAGATGTGGGTCCATATCTGGTGTAGTTCAGTACCTGTACAAAGCAGAGGGGGGGGGTTAGGTTGGTGGGGGTTGATCCGGATGTGGGACGCCCAAGTGGAGAAACAGGATTTGAATAAGGCTGGAACGCCCAGCCCTGCGTGGCTGCCACCCTAAACCCATCCCTGCCTAGACAGTCTTAGTGCAGGGAGACGTGGCCACCCTTATCTCCGGCAGGTGCTATATGTGTGTGCAGATGGGCACCGCTGGGTGGGCGGTGCCAGAGCTCCAAGGGGCTCCCAAGCCAGGACTGGTTGTGGGAGTGATGGGCCAGGGGTGGAGCTGCCCTGTCGAGGGCCCATGGAGGTGGGTGAAAGGCTATGACCAGAGGACCCCCTGGGCTCTTGGCCAGGAGCTGGTGCCAGCCTTTGCCCCTCTCACTGTTTCCTTGATTATGACACCCTGTTCCCGTTTGCCTTCTTACCCAGCCTCCCTCCCTGATTGGGGGTGGGGGGTGGGAACAGAGCTGTGCAGACCCCAGGCACGGATGTGGGGTAGGAAACTGTCCCAGAGCCTTCTCCATGTTAGTCTGCAAACTTAAGGATTCCCCCCTAAATGGTGCCATCTCTGCGCCTTCAGGCTTCTCAGGAGTGAGTGAGGGTTAACCCTTTTGCCTGAGCTCCTGGGTTCTTGAGGGCACAGACATTCCTCAGTTGAGGGACTCTGGTGAGGACAGGATGTCTTCCATCTGCCCCCCAACAGGCTCCTTCTCTCTGTAAAGCCACCTCAAGTCTGCTGCGCTCCGAGAGTTCTCTTGTAAACATAACAGGGGAAATGCTTTGGGGATCGCAGCGAAATTCTTCTTAGGGACTGCCCATTCTCCTAGAAGTCCAGGGGGGCTGTTCTCTCCTCCCTCCTATCCCCACTCGCCTCCTGCTAGCATATGGCCTTTAAAGGTCTGGAGCCCGGTTACTTGATCCCCCAGGGAGCTGGGAACTGGGTGAGGAGGTCTGGGCTCCCTTCCTTTTTGCTTTTGGGAGCATCGCAGGCAGCGCCGAGTGGGTGCCCATCCCCAGATGGCAGGACTGGGGTGCGCGTGGGAGCTGCAGCCTTTGTTCAGTGTGCAGGGTGGGGGCGGGGATGGGGGACAGGCTCACGGCTGCTCAGGCCCCTTTCTTAGGCAGCTGGGCCTTCGCTCCCAGCTCCTCTTCCATTTTGAGGATGTCCTTCCCAGGCACGGTGTGGGGAGGAGGCGAGGGGGTTTTGCAAAGGCTGGGCCGTTCCTGGGAATATTCCCAGAAGTGCCAGGTTGGAGAAACAACATCTCTGCACCCAGAGAGTGGGCTAAGGAAGGCTGTGCCCGCCTGCCTCTCCTACCCACCCTGCTCCCAGCCCCCACCCATGCCTTACCCGGTGCGGGAGGGCAGGGGGCTGGAGGAACACAGCCTCCCCCTGTTCCAGCCGAGAAATGCTGGCTGGGTGCCTTCCCTAGGGTTCCCAGGCTGACCGGGGTGTGGCTGGCCTTCCAGCTGAGCCCACTCTTGCTGGGCCACTGGCCAGGGGCTTTGTGCCGTGGGGGCTGAGATGGTACTCTGTCCAGGGACCAGGGTTCCTGGGTTCTGTGGTGGGCCTCGGTGTCCTGCATCTGGCCGGGATTCCTGCCACCTGGCTGCTTAGAGACCTGCACTTATTTAGAGGTCAGGCTTCAGGCTTCTTTCACCGACTCTCGCCCCCTCAATCTTGGTCTTCTCCCTCTTTAGAGATGCCCTGTATCCAAGCCCAGTATGGGACACCAGCACCGAGCCCAGGACCCCGTGACCACCTGGCAAGCGACCCCCTGACCCCTGAGCTCAGCAAGCCCACCATGGACCTGGCCAGCCCCGAGGCAGCCCCCGCTGCCCCCACTGCCCTGCCCAGCTTCAGCACCTTCATGGATGGCTACGCGGGGGAGTTTGACACCTTCCTCTACCAGCTGCCGGGCACAGGCCAGCCCTGTTCCTCGGCCTCCTCCTCGGCCTCCTCCACGTCCTCCTCCTCGGCCACCTCCCCTGCCTCGGCTTCCTTCAAGTTTGAGGACTTCCAGGTGTACGGCTGCTACCCCGGCCCGTTGAGCGCCCCCCTGGATGAGACCCTGTCGTCCAGTGGCTCCGACTACTATGGCAGCCCCTGCTCGGTGCCGTCACCGTCCACGCCCAGCTTCCAGCCGCCCCAGCTGTCTCCCTGGGACAGCTCATTCGGCCCCTTCTCCCCCAGCCAGACATACGAAGGCCTGCGGGCATGGACAGAGCAACTGCCCAAGGCTTCTGGGCACCCCCAGCCACCGGCCTTCTTTTCCTTCAGCCCCCCGGCCGGCCCTAGCCCCAGCCTCGTCCAGAGCCCCCTGAAGCTGTTCCCCTCACAGGCCACCTGCCAGCTGGGGGAGAGAGAGAGTTACCCCATGTCAGCAGCTTTCCCAGGCCTGGCGCCCACCTCTCCACACCTCGATGGCCCGGGGCTGCTGGATGCACCTGTGCCCTCGGCCAAGGCCCGGAGCGGGGCTGCCGGGGGAGGCGAGGGCCGCTGTGCTGTGTGTGGGGACAACGCCTCGTGCCAGCATTACGGCGTCCGCACCTGCGAGGGCTGCAAGGGCTTCTTCAAGGTACTGGGCTGCCCTGGGTGCAGCTTTTTATGGGAAGTGGGCGAGGCTGGCCTCTTTGCCCAGTAGGGTCCGTGCGGTGGCCTCCCTGGGGTTCTCTTCCCAGCCAATCCTGCCCTTCGGGAAGGGGTCGGATCTGAAGGTGGCATGGGGCTGGGATGTTCGTGCACCGTTGGGGCTGCCCGTGGAGGGCCGTTCGGACGGTGAGATACGGGTGAGGGTGCAGGCGGCAGGGGTGCCCCCCGGAGGGCCCGTTCTAATAGCCGGCTCTGGTTTCCCTGTGCCTGTCCTTCCCCAACTCAAGGTCCTGCTGGGAAGGGGCCCCCGGGCACTCATGGTCCTGGCGGGAGATAAAAGGATCTGGGGACGAGGGCTTGGTGCTTGAGGGCGGGGGGCGGACTGGGGAACAGGCTGTATGTTTGTCCCGGTTCTGGGTGCCTGCTCAGCTTCCCGTCCCCACCCCCCACCCCTCCTCGGCTCTCTCTCTTGTCTGCCCCGAGGAGGCACAGTTAGAAGTACAGGTACCTGGACTGCCAGGGAGCCCCGCACCCCCGGCCCCTACNCTGTTCCGTGTTGTCCCCCCATCCAGCGCACAGTGCAGAAAAACGCCAAGTACATCTGCCTGGCTAACAAGGACTGCCCTGTGGACAAGAGGCGGCGCAACCGCTGCCAGTTCTGCCGCTTCCAGAAGTGCCTGGCCGTAGGCATGGTGAAGGAAGGTGGGTGGCTGGGATGGGCTTGTGGGAGAGAGGCAGGCCCGAGTGGGGTGGGGCCCAGAGTGTCCCCAGACATCTGTCCTAGTGGGCCCCAGCGGATGGCTCATCTCCACTGCACCTCTGGTCCACCTGCCTGGCTCACGGAGGGGTGCCCTCTGTAGGGTCTCCGGGGCTCTAGGTCCTTAGTCTCTGGGGTACTTCCCAGCATGACATGGACAGCTTGGGCTGAGAGTCCCTTCCCTGGACCCCTTCCTCCCTTCCTCAGCCCTCCCCATTTCTCTGCAGTGGTCCGGACAGACAGCCTGAAGGGGCGGCGGGGGCGGCTCCCTTCAAAGCCCAAGCAGCCCCCGGATGCATCTCCTGCCAACCTCCTCACTTCCCTGGTCAGGGCACACCTGGACTCAGGGCCCAGCACAGCCAAACTGGATTACTCCAAGGTGAGCCCCGCCCACTGCACATTCAGTGCCTTCGTGTCCACTGGCTAAGGCCCCTCCCACTGGCTAAGGCCCCTCCCCAGTTGGACAATTTGAAAAACGAGGAGCCCCTTTTGGGCTGGCCAGATGGAAAAATGTACCCCCTCGGGTGGGTGGCCAATTAGAAAAAAATGTGCTCCTTCCAGCAGCCTCAGCCCGGGGTGAGTACGGGAGAGCTGGCAAGTGAGGCCATGGGCAGAATCTCAGTTCCTCCCTCGCCCCCGGGATCTGGCTGTCATCCGGGTGCATGACGTGGCCCTGGTGCAGGACCCTTCACGGGGTGCTGACCCCGCCGGCCCCCCCTCAGTTCCAGGAGCTGGTGCTGCCCTGCTTCGGGAAGGAAGAATCTGGGGACGTGCAGCAGTTCTATGATCTGCTCTCGAGTTCCCTGGAGGCCATCCGCAAGTGGGCCGAGAAGATCCCCGGCTTCTCGGAGCTGTCCCCTGGCGACCAGGACTTGCTGCTGGAGTCAGCCTTCCTGGAGCTCTTTATCCTCCGCCTGGCCTACCGGTGAGTCGCTGTTGTGCGTTCAGGACCCCCGCCCCACCGCCCTTGCAGCCCCATCCCCAGACCCTCCCCTCTGACCGACATCTGCGTCCCTGCCCACCAGGTCTAAGCCTGCCGAAGGGAAACTCATCTTCTGCTCAGGCCTGGTGCTGCACCGGCTTCAGTGCGCCCGTGGCTTTGGCGACTGGATCGACAGCATCCTGGCTTTCTCTCGGTCCCTGCACGGCTTGGTGGTCGATGTCCCTGCCTTTGCTTGCCTCTCGGCACTCGTCCTTATCACGGGTGAGTGGCCAGCAGGGAGCTGGGGAGGGCTTGAGGGTCTGGCCCTGGGTGGGCCAGCATCTGGCACTTGGTGGGTCCCTGCATTGTGAAGTGAGGGGACCAAATGCAGAGAGGGGCGCAAGCATTTGCTCAGAGCGACACAGCTGGTGGGCAGCAGAGCTGCGGTTTGGGCCTCATGGCACCTGACTGTGGAGCCCAAGGCAGTCTGAATTGTCCCGTGCTCCCCAAGGTGCAGACTTGTATAAGTCTTGTGTGTGTGGCCTAGGGTTGTGGTTTGTATTTAAAGTCTTCCTGAATTACGTCATGAGCAGGAAAGCACGCGAATGATATGTTTTCACACACTAAGCACACTCACGTAACCGTTACCTAGATCAAGACAGACGTGGTCAGTACCCAAGGGGTCTTGGGTCCCCTTGTGCTCATCTGCTCCCCTGAGGGTAAAACTGCTACCCTGACTTCTGTCAGCATAGATTAAGTGTGCCCGTTGCCTACTTTATGTAAGTATGATTTTTCAGGACGGCTGTTTTTGGGGTGAACGTGAAGGTTTTCAGATCTCTTTTCTGACTTTTTAAAGCACCGGCATCTGCCCTCATCCCCTTCTGCGCTTAAATTTCATAGGGGACCCAGCCACCTAGGAGAGAATCTGAGGCACTTTGGGCTGTAGGAGTGGTGGTTTTGAAGCCAGCTCTCCCTGGAGGGGGCCTCTAAAATGTAGTGCTTAATTCCAGGGCTGCTTGGAACTGGCTCGGGGGAAGAAATACTACTGGCCTAGTCTGAAAATCTGGTTAGGGTTTTATTTCGTTTTTGTGACCTCGGGCAAGTCATTTAATCTCTCTGGGCCTCCGTTTGTCATCTGGAAGCTGAGGATAATGAGTATTACTGCGCTACAGCTAGACTTTCAAAGGGGCTTAAAAAATGGGCTCGCGCGTGAACTTGCTCTTGCAAAGTGCCAGGGGCGTGTGAGAGATGGTCAGTGGCGACAGTTCTAGAGCAGGGAGCTCGGGGGGAGGCCGGGGCTCCGGCCCAGGGTCTGCCCCGTGGACAGGTGGCTAATCCTTCACCTTCCTCGCAGACCGGCATGGGCTGCAGGAGCCCCGGCGAGTGGAGGAGCTCCAGAACCGCATCGCCAGCTGCCTCAAGGAGCATGTCTCGGCCGTGGCGGGCGAGCCCCAGCCAGCCAGCTGCCTGTCGCGCCTGCTGGGCAAGCTGCCCGAGCTGCGGACCCTGTGCACCCAGGGCCTGCAACGCATCTTCTACCTCAAGCTGGAGGACCTCGTGCCCCCTCCACCCATCGTCGACAAGATCTTTATGGACACGCTGCCCTTCTGACCCCAGCCCAGGAACACACGTGCACTATGTGTGCGCGCTCATACGCCACCCCACGTGCCTTTAGCCCACGGACCCTCGGAGCACCCCCACCCTGGCCTGGCCTTGGGCTGCAGACTGGCTGGCCTCCCCACTCACTCTGGGTGGTTGGCAGGGAGCTCACGCCCTGGGGGTGGGGAGTACATTCGCGGGGGTGACCCCTACTATTTGTCTTACCCCCCCTAGACCAGCCCCGGCCTTCATGTTTTTGTAAGATAAACCGTTTTTAACACACACCGCCATGCTGTAAATAAGCCGAATGCTGCTGTAAATACAGGAAGGAAGAGGCCACGTTGGGAGAGGGGGTCGGGAGGGAGCGATGGCCCCCACCAGCCTGGGCGAGCCTTTCCCCCCTCCTTGCACCTGCTCTCTCTTCCCGCGCTCTTTCCACATGTACAGAAACTTACTCTAGGAAGAAAACAAATGACAGATTCTGACATTTATATTTGTGTATTTTCCTGGATTTATAGTATGTGACTTTTCTGATTAATATATTTAATATATTGAATAAAAAATAGACACGTAGCTGAAACCGGGCCCCTGTCTGTCTCTGATGCCTTCCCCCACACCATCCACGCCCCGTAATTACTTAAGAGACAGAAGTGACTCTGGATAGATCTTGGATGTTACCAACCCCGAGCTAACAGGACTCTGTTTACTCTTTTGGTAAGAGATAGATGATAATGGCACCTGCTTCTTGGGATGGTTACAGGAAGCACTCAGACTGGTTTGGGAGGGGTGGAGAGCCTGTGATAAGCCCATGAGGAAGGGGCCTGTGGTGAAGCCCGACCTGCTGACGGGCGGGAGCACCACTCTGGGTGTCAGTTCCTCACCTGGGGCGTGATCTCTGATTTGGCTTCTATGTGTGTAAAACAGGATGAGGGGCAGAGCCAACCTCACGTTGCTGCTGGGGCTACAGGAGCGTGGGTAGGGGGCTGGGTACGGGGCAGCCTGGGATGCCGTTATTTGTACAAGCTGTTGTTTTCCCTCTGGGTTTTTGACATTCCCCGCCCCCGTCCAGCCTTGGGGGCCCTAGGAAGAGGATCCAGGTTGCATGTGGCCCTCGCCCTCTTGGTAAGAAGACTGTGCTGGGCTTCCTACCTGGGCCCAAGTGCCCCCGTGTGGGTCCTCCCAATTCCCAAGTTCATCAGTTGCTTAGCTGGCATGAAATGCAGATTCCCAGGAGCTTTTATTATTTAATGTTCATTTATTTTTGAGAGACAACTCACACAGAAAGGCAGAGAAAGAGAGGGAGACACAGAATCCGAAGCAGGCTCCAAGATACGAGCTGTCAGCACAGAGCTTGATGCAGGGCCTGAACCCACAAACCGTGAGATCACACATGACCTGAGCCGAAGCTGGTCGCCTAACCAACTGAGCCACCCAGGTGCCCCCCAGATTCCTAGGATCCATGTCAGAAATTCAGATTTGGTGAGGGGTAGGGCCCGAGTCTACACTTCTACTAAGCGCCTGCGGTGCTTGTGATGCAGGTGGTCTCAGGGCCACATTTTTGAGAAACACGAACCCAGATCAACCCCAACCTGAGGCCCAAGGTAGCTGGCAGCCATGCAGTGTCCAGCCCCCTTCACTGAGCTCAGTCTAGCTGCACTGATTCCTTCTCAAGGATGTGGCAGGAGACCTGAAAGCAGTGCCCCTTACACCCGTTTCTCACAACCCTTGGCCCAGGATTCTTGAGTCTCCACCTTCGTGGCCCCTGGCTGGCTGGAAGTCCTATAAAATAGGGCTTTTCTTCCAAGGAAGAATCACGTGCCTTTCCCAGAGCTCTAGCCATAGCCTGCAGGTTCCCCAAGGAGCCTTCAGCCACATGCTCTCACTTGGGATCTAGGAAGACAGTCGAGCCCCAGGCCTTCTGAAGAGTCCATGTGTGGTTGGGGTGGGGAGCCCTTGGCTCTGTGCATGGTGACCACCATCTCCAGCAGTGGGTGGACTTCCAGAAGCATGTGTTCCTAGAGCCCTTTGCCCCCCCGCCGGCATTCCTGAGTGAGCCTTTGTCAAAACAGGCACTTCGCAAGGTGTGGGGTGCGGGGGTCAGTTTCACTTAGGAGATCTGCTTTTATTCTCAGCCCTGCCTGCAACTCCATGCTGCTCTCTGAAAAGCCCCTCTTCCTCCCTGAGCCTTGGTTTTCCCATCTGCCCAGTGGGGAGATGGGTCGGGCAGTAATCTGGTTACGAGCAGAGCTTGCTGGGAAATCTCCCACCCACTGTGGTACAGAACTGAGTCCTCTCCTTTTGGGTCACTCTCTTCTGTATCTCTGACTTTGGCACAGATAGATGTGGAGGCAGGCCCTTGGGGAAGGCAAGAGAGCCACTTAGGTGCTTGAGCACGGCCAGGGGATGGGCATGGGGTGGGCAATGGAGAATCTTGGTCCGTATAGACATCTAAGCCCCAAAGCGATAATAGCTACCACATAAAACGTTCAGTCACCCACTAAGTTCTTTCTGTACGGTATTTGTTATTCCTAGCCCTCACCACCACGCTATGAGGGCAGCAAAGTAGTAAAGAGCAAGGACCTTGGAACCAGGCTGCCTGGCTTTGAATCTTGCCTCCAGCTCTTACTAGCTGTAGAATTTTGGATAAGTCACTTAACCTTTCTGCGCCTTCAGGTCTTCAGCTATAAATGGAGGAAATAACTGTATCTATTTCATAAAGTTACTATAATGATTACACGGATGCAGGCATACAAAGTGCTTCAATCGGTGCCTGGTATGAAGCCAACACCCAATAAATAAGAGCTGTTGCTTTCACAAGAAAGGAGGAAAGGAAATGACTTTCCCAAGGTCACTGGCTTCTAAGCCGCTGAGCGGGGTGTGTCTAAGTACCTCACCGCTAATGCTAACCCGCTAGGTCTCCCTGCCCCAGGCCTTGTAAGTGAAGGAAACTCCATCCTGGATGGTGGCTTCTTTCCAGGACTCTGGTGATTGGGGTCCAGGGTGGGAGGCTGATTCCCCCTGCCCCGCCCTGCCCCACCCTGCCCCGCCCAAGGGCTGGAGCCTGGAGGAGGCCCTTTCTTTCCACTGAGCAACTGGAAGAACTGGCCTCCAAGTCTTGCTAGGGGCTGGGAGGGCAAACAAGGGGGCATTGAGCCTGGTGGGGCCTCACAATGGCTGCTCTGTCCCGGCTAGCCGGGGGCTGGGCCCATTTCCGACGGGGACAATAGTCAAAAGGCAGTGACGCCGGCAGGGCCTGGAATCCCAGGCGGGATTTTCCAAGGCCTCAAAGCCTGCTGTTTGTCCTCACATGGAGACCCAGGAAGCTTGCCTCCCTGTCTCCCCCCACCCCACCCACGCTGGGCCCTGTGCCCAGAGGCCCTGGCCCCCTCCCCAGGCCTGAGGTGCCATTGTGACTGGGGTTGGGGTGGCTCTGAGGTCTAGGATCTGAGTGGGTGCTCTGTACCCCAGAGTTTGTGCCTAATTAATGACCCTCCTCTGGGGCCTGGAATGGAGGAAACGGCTTCATACTTGGGTTCTGGTCGGCAGGACTTGGTTATGGAGGGAGGTGGCAAAGGGTGGCCTCAAGGAAGCTGGGAAGCTTCTGAAGGTCACGGGCAACCACCCTGTGATTAAGGCTTATTGTGCCACACGGTCGGCTGCGGGCCTGCAGTGTGCCAAGCTGTGAGGCAGCTGTTCTATGGCTGCAGAGGGAAGCCTGCGAGGGCCCATCAGAGATGGGAGGCCGCCTGTGGTGGCTGGACAGTCAGCAGGTTGTTAGTGATGTCCCTTCACAGACCTAAGGCAGCTGTGTCAGGCATTGTCCTGCTGTGAGAGCCAGGCCTAGGGATTCCCAGGGAGTTTTGGCTTAAATCTGAACTAGCCCCAGCCCCCACCAAAGTCTCTGACTCCCAGTGGAGACCCCAGAACCACTCGGCCTCCTCAGAAGACGAGGCTGATGGGGTGAACTTCTGTGCTTCCACCTTCCAGCCCTGTTCAGGCCTGGCCTCCCTTGCAGCACCCCACCGCCCCCCCTTCACCTGCCTTCACCCCTGCTCCAGGCTCAGGTTCCTGCCCTGCTCTGCCTTGGCCCCAGGTTGGGGACTGTTTGGGTAAGGCCTAGGCTGGCTGGTGGGACTTTAAAACCTCCAGGCTCCGGTTGTGAGGGCCACAAGGAGTTAGTGCAAGGCTGAGCCAAAGCCCCTTCCACTCCCCCAGTATCTCCTTCCCCACATAGCCAGGGACATCGTGAGGGCAGGAGGCCAATTCCGGGGGCCCCAGCTAGATTCAGAGTGGGTCTGAGGACTAGGGGGCCCTGGGGCCTTTAGCCTGGGCTTCTGCCTCCTTTCCCCCACCCCTAGACCCATGCTTCTGTTGTTCTCTCTACCACTCTGGGTCCCTTCTGCCGCCTACTGGGCCCTGACTG
>NW_027528345.1:12146187-12150911 GCF_008692635.1 Crocuta crocuta
GGCGGCACTTGAGGCCTCCTCAAGGTCTGAGACCCAGGCACTGGCACCGTCCGGTCCCTACTCAGGCACGGCCTTCCCGTCGGGGTGCAGGCAGGGAGGGGGATCCTGTCCTGGTACATGCTGTGTTAGCAGGGAGCGGCGCCCAGCTGCAAGCCAGGCAGGCGAGATGCTGACTGTAGCTGGCTGGCCTCCCGGTCTGGCACATCAGAGGGTCGAGGCCCCCACTCAGCCCAGCCTTGGAGACCTGGACCCCAATCTAGGTAAACTGGGGTATCATGAGGATAGACAGATGCCCCTGGCCTGACAAGAAACCAGGGATACACAGAAAGACCCCCTTAATTGCAGGGGGGGGGGCGGTAAATACCAACGACAGTCACACGGAATCCTCTGGCCCAGAGAACAGATACACACATGCTTCCCAAAGAAACAGATGTGTAGACCTTGCAGGACAGAGATGACAGGCCCCTTAGCCCTGAGGACAGACTCAGAAATAAAGCCCATCCCCATCCCAACTTGGCCAGAGAGACAAACACACAGACCTTCGCAGAGAAGGACACCCGCCACCCTTCCCCAACACAGAGGGACAGATCCCCGCAGCCTCAGGGAGAACAGGCTACATACAGACATACTAACTCGGGAGCCGGGGCCAGGTCTAGAAGCTGCCTGATGAGGTCGGGGCTGGGAGGTGCCTCTTTCTCACGCCCTCTGCCACCCTGTCGGAAGCCCAGCCATTTCCTCTGCCTCGGAGGAGGGGGTGTTGGGGTGGGAGACGGAGGAGCCCCTGCCCAGGGTTTCAGGGGGCAGATGTCAGAAGTCGACAGCTGATTCCCCTCAGCCCCACAGCCCGGCCAGGGTTAGAGGGTCAGCAGACAGCGTGCTGGCTACCTCGCCAGGCTAGGCACCGTCAGGAGCCCCCGGCCTGACGTCAGTCCCACTCATTGTTGTTGCTGGGGCTTGAGTCACTCCCTGTGACGCCACTGGGGTCAGCTCCGGAGCGACTGGGGGTGGCCTGCAGGGCCAGCTTCAGGGCTCAGCACTCCCCTGGGCACACGCTAGGATGGGGTGGGGCCATCCAAGGCCACACTCACTGCGCAAAGCCAGCTGCTTGCTCCCAAGGTCTTGGGTTGGCCTTCAAGGGCCCTTCACAGGCGTCTGCTGCTCTCTGGCTCCGAGGGCCTCAGCCGGCCGCCCGGCTGCCTGGCTGGCCATGGTGCTGGGCTCTGACTGAGAAGTCCGCTCTCTCTGTCTTTGCCTCTCCTGCCTCAGAAGCCTCAGTTTCCACCCTCTGTTCTCAACGAGACCTCTCCTGCAAGCCTTTTTGCTTTCCCTTCTCCAGGAAGCCCACCCCCCATAACTCCCTGTAGTTCCACTTCTTTCTGGAACTCCTCCCCCCTTCCTGCCCATCCCCTCACGTTGCTATCCTGGGCTCTCTGCAGCCTTCCCATCTTTCTTCTGGTGTCCAGTCACCTCCCACCTTGCGGAGAGCAGTGTTCGGGCTTGCTTTTCCACTCTCAATGTGTCACTTTCTCTCCCACAGGGATCTCTCGAGACTGACAGTAGTAGACGCCATCTTGGCCCCCTTCAGGTCCCGGTAGAGACTGCTGCCATTTCTTTCGTACCATGTCTTGTGTTCTCTTGCCGAGATGGATGCCTTGGTCCATTTCCTCTGCCAGGCTTTGAGCTCCCAGAGGGCCGCATTATGACTTGTCCACCTTGGTACGGCAAGTGGACAGTTACCTCTGTGTGGCATGAATGAATAAGTGAATGAATAAACAACTACATCTTGAAGAAGCGCCTGGCTGGCTCAGTTGGTAGAGCATGCGACTTTTAATCTTGGGGCTGTAAGTTCGAGTCCCACAGATAGGTGCAGAGATCGCTTAAAAATGAAATCTTAAAAAAAAAAAAAGATTACATCTTGCTCATCAAGGGAGGGGTTTAGGGTGGGATAATTCATTCCACATGGCTCACTTTTTGGGCCAAGACCCTCCGTCATCCCTGACGGGATCGCCCGCATGGGCATAGGACCCAAAGTCTAAGGTGCAGTGAGAGCTGCCTTGAAAGAATTTGGGGAGGTACAAGGAGGCAGCATCTGGCCCCAGACAAGCAAGGTGAGAGGGCTCAGTTTCATCCTCAGGCAGGGAAGGCTCCAGGGATGGGATGGGTTTTGGAGGATGGACCAGAGTGGGTAGAATGAGGCTGGAGAAGCACGCGGCCTTGGCTATTGTATTTGCCAGGGTTCTACAGGGAAACCTAACTAATAGGGTGCAGATCTATAGGAAGAGATTTATTATGAAGAAATGGCTCATGTAATGATGGAGGCTGACAAGTCCCATGATCTGTAGCCAGCAAGCTAGAGACTCAGGGGGGCTGAGGGTATAGTTCCAGATGCTGACAAGCTGGAGACCCAGGAAGGGCAGATATTCCAATTCAAGTGTGAAAGTGGAAAAAAAAATACCAATGACCCAACTTGAACTCGAAAGCAGTCAGGCAGAAGGCATTTTCCTTACGCATGGCAAGGTCAGCCCTTTTATGCTAGTCGGCCCTTCAACTGATTTGATAGGGCCTGCCCTCATGAGGGGAGGCAGTAATCTGCTTTACTCAAGTCTACCAGATTCAGATGTTAATTTCATTTAGAAAACACACTTACACAGATGCATCCAGAATGTCTGACCAAATGTCTGGGCACTATGAGGCATAGTCAAGTTGACACATAAAATTAGTTATCAAAGTAAGTTACAACTTTATCACTGAGCTTCAGTTTCATTATCTGTAAATTGAGGGCAAATCCTATTTACCTTCACGCGTAGTTGGAGAAATCAACACAGTAGTGCATTTGAACTGCTGGCCTTGTGCCTTGTAAGGATCAGTGTTAGGTAGTAGGGATGATTATGAAGTCAGGATAGTGGCTTCGAGGGACCTTGAGATGGAGGGTGTCAAGGGTAGAGGAGAGATCAGCCACTCCCTTCACTGGCAGTCTCTGGGAGTTAAGTTCTGTTCCCCCCCCCCACCCAGGGGGGTTCTATCCTCCTTGGGCCCCCCTCTTTTGGCTCTTCACACGCTCTCCCCTCCCAATATTTTATGCTGATTCTCTCCTGGTTAAGTTCACGCTCCAGAAGAGGTTGCTGGTCTGTAAGGCAGGGAGCTTTCTCCTTGCTGAGGCTCTAGAGTTTTCCGAGGCTGCCTGGGGAGAGGTGGCTGCAAAGACAAACCAGACACCAAGACTTCACAACTAGGGGAAGGCGGGGGAAGAGATAGGGAACAGATGAGGAGGGGGGAAAGGTCAGCCAGAAAAGGAGTTGTGCAGGGGGAGGTTAGAAAATCTGGATGGGAGGGAGGAAGCCTTAAGTGTGTGTGTGGGTGTGGTTAGTGGTATCCTGGAGCCAGCTGCTGCTGGTACTGATACTCGGAGCCCATTTTATCTCTGATGATCAAAATGTGATCCTTTCTTCATTCTGGACCCTGCATTCAGTGATGTCCTGTAGTTTTAAATCGGCCATCACTGGCAAACGTTGCTAATGAAGGTATTTTCCCGCTAGAGAGCTGGCTTTGGATGGGGAGTATTGGAGAATGGTATTGTGTGGGGAGGGTTAGGGTGGAGAAACCAGAAAGAGAACTTGGGTAGTGGTATCGAATCCTGCATTTGAATCCCAGGCTCTGTCACTGGGTGACCTTGGTCTAGTTAACTTAACCTCTCCCAGCATCCTGTTTCTTTATCTGCCTTCTAGGTTTGATTGATGTCAGGCTTACATTAATTAACATACACAAACCACTTAGAATTATGCTCTGCACAGTCCACTCAATAAACGTGATCTGTTATTATTTTGGGAGAGAAAATGCATGTTAGGAAAACGAGCATCCTAATCCCCAAATAAACAACACAGGGGTGCCTCCTTTGGGGCATGCCAGGCTCTGCGGCCATTAACAAAACAAAGGATAAACTTCTGCCTGCCCTGGGCTTACAATCTACATGGAATACCAGATATGCTCCCAGGAATTACAGAGCACTAAAAATGCACTCACATTCGCTTAACACTTTGCATTCCACAAAGGTCTTTTATATGAATTATCTCTCGTGATTGTCACAACAGCGCCTCGCTTATACAGGAGAAAATCAGAAAGCATGGGTGGCGTCAAGAGGCTCACACAGGGGGCTATGGCAGAATTACGAGGTTTACAACTATCACCGGATGGGTCATGGTAGAGCATCAAGTGGTGCTCTAGTATGAAGATAACCGAGTAAGGTTAAGACCCTTTCTCTCTCCAGCATTGTGGGGCCAGGCCAGGGACCCTGTCTATTGTGCACACTGGATAAGCTAAAGTTTTGCCATCCGTTCGCCATCATGCAGCGCACTGGCTTGGACTCATCTCCAGACCACCTCTCCAAATGGCACGCCCTTCATCTTGCGGGATAGGTGCCCCGTCGAGGGCCCTGCGCCCCGAGTTGGGGACCAGGTCTGCGTCCCAGGAGCTGGCTCGCCGGCGATGACTCCTCTCCCCTTTGGGAGGCGGCACAGAGCTCACTGGCCTCTCTTTCCCTCTCATCTCTATGGCGGAAGTGCGTCGTCCCAGCCGAAACACAACATACTCGGTGGTGGGAGTGAATGGACTCGCCTAAACGAGGGGGATACTTCTCACTCTCAAATCTTAACATCCGAAAGACAATCAAGAAAAAAAGTCGCTTGTTTTTACGGAGCAGTATGTGGCTCCCTGCGTCCGCCGGCGGG
>NW_027528345.1:12151104-12164579 GCF_008692635.1 Crocuta crocuta
CCCGTCCTGCCGCCGCCGGCGCCGCCTCCTGCCGCGGTGGTCTGGCGCTAGTGGCGAGGGCAGGTGAGCGGTCGCGGGCTTTCGGACGCGGACTCGGGGAGGTAGGGGACCGTTCCAACCGTCTGCCCCCTTCCCCGGTGCAAGCGCGGGAACTCCCCGGGCCGGCGGCAGCGACGGCGCGCCTCGAACTCCCGAGCGCTGCCGGGGTGGGCGCGGGGCGCCGCCCCCGGGACCTCGGCAGGCAGTTCCTCCCCGACCCTGGACCTTGGAGGGTCGGGAGTAGTGGCGGTGGGAGAAACGGGATCCGGGAGGAAAGGCCTTCCCGCGGCCCGCCAGCTTGTTGCTGAGCGTGTTGACGCTGAGCCTTCTGTTTTTGCTTTCAGGCCATCCCTAGCGCTCAGCCGCGGGCGCGGAGTTTGGAGCGCACCTGCGGAGCGGACACCTGCGCGTGTGGAAGAGGAGGAAGGGCATGGTCAGCGCCTGAGTCACCCGCGCACCAGCCTGTACGCGTAAGTGGGCATGGGGTACCCTGGGCTCCAGCATGGCCAGTGCTCTGCAGACCCCCACCAGAGGGGTGCGACTTCTCGGGCCCTGCCCTGGTGGTCTCCCGGCTCAGCGGAGGCGGGGGTGACGGGAGGGGACAGACCGGCTCATCACAGACCGGAGGTGGCTTGCGGTGTTGCTGGAGTTGGTCAGTACTGGCTTCCTGCAGGAGTGTTTCCTACAACAGTGCTTAGAATGAGCGAAGAGCCTGGGTGTGGGGCAAAAGAAAAAAGTGGCCTGGTTTCTTAAAAAAGTTTCTGAAACATGTTTATTTTTGAAGAGAGAGAGAGAACACAAGGGGTAGGGGGGAGTGGCAGAGAGAGAGGGAGATGCAGAATCAATCTGAAGCAGGCTCCATGCTCTGAGTCGTGAGCACAGAGCTGGATATGGGGCTCAAACCTATAAGCTCAGAGATCATGACCTGAACCGAAGTCCAAGGCTCACTGACTGAGCCATCCAGGTGCCCCAGTGGCCTGTTTGAAGGTTTGTGGGGGACACTAGAGGGGGAAGTGGCGGAAGAAGGGGAGCTGGACCAGAACTGGGAGTATGATTGGAAGGACATGAGTAGAGGGCAGAACTGAGTGGGAGAACCCTCTTCTTCCTGAGTGTAGGAGCCAATCTAGCAGCCCTCAGAAGGACCTGGAGCTCCTGGGTCAGGGTGAATTGAGCAGTTACTTTGTACTGGGTTCCAAGTACTAAGCTTCCAGTTTCGAGTATGATCCCGTCCGTGCCCTCAAGGAACGTCCGAGTGGGAGAGACGAGCCAGGATAACAGCTGTGAAGAGATGACTGTTGGTCGCCAAGTGAGAGGTGAAGCAGCTTGATCACTGAGCTGGCCACACACTGCCCCGTGCCTACTGCTGAGCACTGCTCTTTCATGGGGATTCAGACAAACTGAAATACACCTAGGAGAGAGCTGCCAGATAAGGTGTCCTGTCCAGCTGGCGTGTTGATGGGGACTGGGGACCCTTAACCCGTGGTTGGGGTAAGGGGTGACGGAAGGTGTGTCTCCAGGTATCAGAAAGGCATATTCGCAGAAAAGGGGTGAGATTTATTCCGTGTGGCATCAGACCTGTGACCAGTGGTTAGGAGCGCCTGGCTGGCTCAGTGAGTAGAGCACGTGACTCTTGATCTCAGGGCTGTGAGTTTGAGGCCCATGTTGGGCGTCAAGATTACTTGAAAGTAAAATCTTTGAAAACCAAAACCGGAACAAAAGCTACTAGAATCAGTGGTTTGAAGCGGCAGATATTCTGTAGGAGGAATAACTGGGGAGAGCTGTCCAAAGATGAAATGGTCTGGTGCGAGAGGTGGCTGAGCTCCCTGTCCGGGAGGTTTGTAAGCTGAACCCTCAGCAGGAAACTTGACTGTACCTTGTCCTTCAGGGCTCCTATTGTTACTTACTGAGGTCTGGTTCTCAAGTCTGGTCTTTCCTTTCTACTCTCTTCCCCAGTGCTGTATTGTAGCCTGTTACCATTTCCGGCAAATTGATATTATAATGAATCATAGCGGCTAATACTTACTGTTTACTTCCTGCCAGGTACTGCGTTAAGCGCTTTACGGGTGCTGACTCATTCAAACCAAGATAGTCCTTTCAAGGTAGATTTCATTAATATCCCCTTTATATAGATTTGGGGAAACTGAGGCACAGTGGAGTCCAGCAGCTTGCCCAAGATCACAGAGGGAGCAGCTGGGGTTCCAGCCTGGGCTGTCTGGCTTTAGAGCATTGTCCTTAACCACCATTCTGCTACATTGTATGTATGTAATTTGACTTGACCCTCACAAGAATCCAAATTTACAGTTAAAACACGCTCAGAGAGGCTGAGTGATTTGTGTAAAATCACAGAGCAAGGTAGAAGAGGGCCGGGGTCCAAACCAGGACTGTTGGACATGAAAACCCCCACACTTTGCACTTGACTCCCCCACATCCCATCGTGCTGCCTTCGTAACTGTCCCTACTGTCATGGCCTCTAACTGGACTTCTTGCCCAGCCTTCCTACCTTCAGTCTGGGAGTTTCCACCTCAGAGTCTGTGGATGGCCCTGGAACTAGGTGAGATTTGCGGTGTGTGTGCATGTCTCGGTCAGGTGTTAGAGCCCGGTCTTCATAGTTTTTACTCCTTGCTCAGAGCAGTGTCTGACCACAAAATAGTTCCGAGCTGTTCTCTGGCTTTTATCCAGAGTTAATATTCTGATGCCCAGATTTGACCTTGGCACAGTGACGCATCGACTCTTCCCTGCCCTCAGCACAGTCCAGATGCCTTAACCTGGTCATTCAGGGCCCCAGGCAGTCAGACTCCACTCTCCCTTTTCTTCTTACTCCCACCTTGTACTCTTGCCACTCCGGTAGCATTTACCTGCCTTTCTCTCCTGCATTCCTGCGGCCTCTCCAGGGCAGAGGCTGTGCTTGCCCTTGAACGGCCAGTGCCTGACGGATGTCGCACAGCTATTGTTTGCTGTCAGCTGGGCTGAACGCTATACCGGGGACAAGCCGTGGCTGGTTGTTTGGGCTGTAACTTTGAATCTCTCGCCCTTTTTGGTCCCAAGAATCTTTCTGATGGAACGTGTTGTCGAAATGCAGAGAAGGGCCACGCAGGAGGAGCCTGGCTGGGCCGGGAAGAACGTGACAGGTATTGAGAAGGTGTCCACCTTCTGACGTGGCTGCTCTTGCAGGGTGGCCCCTGGCTGCGGTGAAGAGCCCCCGTCTTTATTCCCGTCCCGCACCGTGGTGTGGGCCACCGGCTGCGGGATGAACTGTCGCTCGGAGGTGCTAGAGGTGTCGGTGGAGGGGCGGCAGGTGGAGGAGGCCATGCTGGCCGTGCTGCACACGGTGCTTCTGCACCGCAGCACCGGCAAGTTCCACTATAAGAAGGAGGGGACCTACTCCATCGGCACCGTGGGCACCCAGGATGTGGACTGTGACTTCATTGACTTCACCTACGTGCGTGTCTCCTCTGAGGAGCTGGACCGTGCCCTGCGCAAGGTTGTCGGGGAGTTCAAGGTAGGGGTGTGGCACGGGGGGTGGCAGGTGCACCTCAAATGCCTCTCCTCCCTGGCTTGTGGTTGGACCCTTTCTGGGTGGTCCTGTCGGCTTCTTCCAGGTTCTAAGGAGCAGGCATGGTCAGCGCTTCTTGGGGAGGGGGAGTGACGGCATCAGGTCCCCCAGAGTGATCCCTGCCCGCATGGTCTTGACCTGTCTGACTGTCCAGCTCTCTCTGCCGACATCTTTTCTATGCTCACTTCTCACTTCAGCAGTCTGGGCCTTTTCCAGGCAAAGTTCCCTGCCAGAGAGGGTTGCTGGGGCTCAGGTGATCGCCATCCGCCTTTGGGTGGAGTGCCCCTGGGCAAGGGCGGGCACATGAGGCTGCAGCGGGAACGGAGATGGGGGTTGTTTTAGGCTTTAAAGTCAGAGGGAATTTTTTTAAGGGGCTGTCTCTGAGGTCAGTGGAGGAGGGTTGCCTGCCTGCCTTCCAGTCCACACACGTTCGGAGAGCCCCTACATTGTGCCAGGCATCCCGTGCTCATGGCAGGAGGTGGACCCCGTCCCAGGCCGCAGTGTCTCCCTGCCGTCACTCTGCAGCCCCTCTGAGACCAGGAAGGGCAAACTCATGAGTTTCCCAGTCCCTCAAGGGAGGCAGTGGTAGCCTGGCCTCTGTTCTCCAGGCGCCCACGAGGCATGTGGAATGTAATGGTTAAGAGCATGGATTCTGGAGCTAGGCTTTACCAGCCAACAAGCCTGTGACCTTGGGCATGTGACTCCACTTCAAGTTTATTTATTTTGGGAGAGACAGAGACAGTGTGAGGGAGGGAGGGGTAGAGAAGGAGTGAGACTCCCAAGCAGGCTCCGAGCTGCCAGCACAGAGCCTGACGCGGGTTTGAACTGAAACCGTGAGATCGTGACCTGAGCTGAAATCAGGAGTCAGACGCTCAACCAGCTAAGCCACCCTGGCGCCCCTCCTGCATCTCTCTGTGTCGGATTTTGTTGGTTGGCTTGGAGCGCTCAAGTTTAGGCCGGCAGGCTGCTGTGTCATTTTACATGAATCCTTTACTGTCTGCGGGTCTCCTTCCCTACCCTCCTCGAAGGACTGAAAAAGCCAGGAGAGCCTGCTTCCCTGGGGTGTAGGAAGTGCACAGCAAGAGCTCCCCCACCGCCCTGGCCCACTCACCCGTTACCCCTCCCTCCCCAGGATGCGCTGCGCAACTCTGGGGGTGACGGGCTGGGGCAGATGTCCCTGGAGTTCTACCAGAAGAAGAAATCTCGCTGGCCTTTCTCGGACGAGTGCATCCCTTGGGAGGTGTGGACGGTCAAGGTGCACGTGGTAGCCCTGGCCACCGAGCAGGAGCGGCAGATATGCCGGGAGAAGGTGGGCGAGAAGCTCTGCGAGAAGATCATCAACATTGTGGAGGTGATGAACCGGCACGAGTACCTGCCCAAGATGCCCACGCAGTCGGAGGTGGACAACGTGTTCGACACGGGCTTGCGGGACGTGCAGCCCTACCTCTACAAGATCTCCTTCCAGATCACTGACGCACTGGGCACCTCGGTCACCACCACCATGCGCAGGCTCATCAAAGACACCCTTGCCCTCTAGGCCTTCCTTGACGGCCTGCAGACTTCGGCTTCTGGGGGTTGTACTGTTGGGCCCTGGGCACCTGGGACCCCGACCCAGGTGCTTGATGAGACTTGGGATGGCCACCCCTGGCTTCCTTGTTTTGCGGTTGCCGGTCTCCGGTTATCCTTCCCACCTAGGCTGATGGTCGATTCTGGCCCTCGCTGTCTCTGCACGCCCCTGGAGGGGGTCCCCCTTGCTCCTCCGCTATACGGGAGAGCCGTCGCTAGGACGATGAATAAAGTTGAGAACGTGAGTTCGGGTTGAGCCATCTCTCCCTTGGCGTGCATTCGGCCTGGAAACGTTCACACTTCCTGACAGACCTGGGGGACACAGATGTGTGTTGAGGGTGTTACTCCATCATGAAGGGGGGATAGGATTGAAACTGACCAATTTAGTGCTTTGTGGGACCTTCACATAAGTGGGTGGTAACCATTCAGGTGTCACTGTGTCGCTCCTCTGAATGATGACACAGGTCGGGATCTGTTGCTTTTGGATGGGACTGCGCTGTTTCTTCTCCCTCCCTAAGGTGGCTGTGATATCCCCGCCCTTTGTATTATCTGGTCTTGTTTCATGATGGCCTCCAGAAGGACCTTTTCTGGCTTCATAGAGCATGGACAAGTCCCCACGTGCACCAGAAAGCTAATTTGGTTTGGGCTTCCTTTCTTTGGAGATTGAGACTGGTGTCTGAGAAGTGGTCCAGGTGGGGCTGGGCCTGGCTGGTGGTTAGGACACTGCTTGGTTAACACACTTGTTCCTGCACCAGCATACTCACCATCAGTGAACGCCTTGGTGTGTGCTTTTTACTGATTTAGTCTATGTTTTACAGCCCTTTTGGGTTGTATGTGGGCAGTTCTGCCGGGCCAGATGGTGTGGGTGGGCGGGGGTCTTGGGTCCTGGAGCAGGTAGATAGCCAGATGGCCAGGAATTGTTCGCACGTTTTTCTCATTCCAAGTCACCGGGCCCTGTGATATTTCACCACAGATCTGGTGTAGTCTTGCCTTTGATCTCTGGAGCATTGGGAGACTTCAGGAGGTTGTCAGGGCTTTGGAGATGGGGAAGGGCACTTCCTAGCAAGCCCTTGATGGTGTGTAATCCCTGTCTGGCCCGCTGCAGCCCCAGGGACCATTTTCCTCCTAGCTGGCCATCAGCTAATCCCTTCTGAGGGGTTGGTTGACTGATAGAGGTGTTTGTTGGCAGTGACTTTGTTTTTAAACAGCCCAGGGTTGCTGTCTTTCAGGAGACCTGAGCAGGAGGGTCTTCATTCCATCGCAGCCTTTTGAGACTTTCTACTTTTCTGCAGCCAGACTTTGCTTCCCTGCCCTGCCCCCCTCCAGGTTGGCTGTGGGCCACCCAGCGGGCAGTGAACTCCCCTTGGTGGACCTTGGTGGACCGGCAGCAACATTTCCATATTTCCATTCCTTTTGGCATTATAATTTCCTGCAGGTAGGGGACTGATTGACTCAAGGTCAGGGCAGGAGCCCTGGTGACTCAACTATGTTTTCTCATTGGTTGGGTAACTCCTTGACCTCTGGGACCTGCGCAAAAGAATGGGGGTAGGACTTGAAGTCTCCCTAATTGCCCCTCCTTCCATCTCTTCTCGCTGCCGGCCAAGGAGGCACTGGCCTGCTTGTCCAGCTCTGAGAGGCTCCCAGAAGGCATGACAGAATAAGGATTCTCATCCCTCAGGTCCTAGAGGCTGCTCATTTGTCCCCTGTTCATGTGGCCACCTGGGCCACTTAGCAGAATTGAGCTTTGGCCCAGGGACAGCCCAGGATGCTTGCTTGTGTCCTGCTTAGTGGGGGGCACCCCAGCCAGCACCTGGGGTGGGGTCTGGAAGGCCTTTTCAGAGTTTTGAGGGAGGTTCTATCTCTTGACTTCTTTGCCAAGGGAGAGGGAAAGGCTTGGGGACCAGACTCCTGGGTTTGGCTGGTTGAGTGCATGGGCCGGATTCCCATGTGTGGCCGTAGAGGCCTTTGAGACCGGGAGAAATAACCCCACGGCCTGGGAGTCTGGGCCATAGTCCACCCCGGAGGATCCTGAATGCTCAGTGTGGGGTGGGAGCCTACAGCGCCTGGGACCCGCCCCTCGGGGACCTCCCCTCTGCAGCCCAGCGAGGCCCGCCCTCCTGATTGGGCTCCCGCACATCTGGCCCTCCCCTCACATCTGGGCAGCCGTGCCTTAGCATGAACGGCTCCCGGGCCCCAGCCACCTGGCTGGGCTGCTGCAACCAGTCGGGGGTGCTGCCTGAGCCCCCAGAGGGGCTGCGCGTCGTGCAGGCGGTGGTGCTGGGCGTGCTGTCACTGCTTGTGCTCTGCGGGGTCCTCTTCCTGGGTGGCGGCCTCCTCCTCCGTGCGCAGGGCCTCACGGCCATGGTGCTCCATGAGCGGAGCGCATCCCATGAGGCCGAGTCCAGCGGCGCTGGTGGAGGCGACAACGACGATGACTCCTAGGCACCCCTGTGCTCCAGAATGAGGGTCACGGCCTCCAGGCGGCCCATGACTTGGCGTCGGGAGGCTGCTGTGGAGAGTGGGACTCGGCGTCCTCCCCCTGAGCCTGGTGCCGAGCAGGTGAGAGTGCACGGGGGCGGAGTGGGGGGCAGGTCTTCAGAGACTCTGGCTAGGCTCTGCACATCCGCAGGGTGGGGCCTGTAGCCACCCCAGATGTGCCAGGACCTGAGGGAAGAGGCTGCCACCCTCTCTTCTCCTGATCTCATGTCTCTCCTCTGGCGGCACTACACCCCAATGTCTTTTTTCTAGAAGAGCCAGTCACGTGTGTGAGGGGGTGGATCAGAGGGCCCTTCTTCCCTGAGCCCACCCCCAACACTGCTCAGCCCCAGGGGAACTGAGGCCCAACTCCGCAGTGCCCCGGCACTGCCTGTGCCACTGGGATGCCCAGGAGAGATACTGCCACTGAGACAGACAACCCAGGCCTCTGACCGCTGCTTACCCCTTCCTTCCTGAAGCCTAGTCTCTAGAAGGGGCTTTGAGTGAGACTCCTCACTATGGCCTCTCTCTCGCCATAGGGGTGGGAGTGTGGGTCCTGGTTTATGGTGGAGCTAGGGGGCCTGGATGCCTCTGGGGGGGTGCCGGGGAGGTGTGGCGGGGTCCCCCCTCTCCCAGCCCCTGTTCTGGGTGGGGTGGGGGACAGAGGTGGCCGGGAGCAAGGAGCTTTGTGGCATGTGTGGGGAAGGCGGTGGATGGCAAGATTCCTGACAGCTGGGGGGTCTCAAGAGCACATTGCTGCAGGAAGCCGGGGCTGAGGCTTCCCAGCTGCGGAGGCCGCGCTTGGCTTGCCAAGGACAAGAACCATCTGGAGGGAAGGGCCTGGGTGGCCTCAAGACGAGGTAATTCCAGGCCAAGGCCACCTCGGGCAGAGCCACAGCAGTCGGGCAGAGAAGCTTTCACTTCTCTGTCGTCTGCTCGGTGTTGTGCCCATGGGCCCCTGGGAGGCTTCTGTGGGCACGGCTGTTCTTTGGGGGCACCTCTGACCTGTAGCTTGTCACGGGCAGAGGCAGGACCCTAGCTTCCTTCTGGGAAGAGAGTCCGTGCACGTGAGGAGAGGCTGGTGAGGGGCAGGGGACAGTACGGGTGGCATGAGGCTGAGCAGCTGTGAAGCCGACGACGTGTGACCCATGCACAGAGCAGCCTGGGGTTTAGCGCTAATCCCAGGCAGTTGTGCCACTCTGGCCTCGCTGAGCTGTGGACTTCTCACCTCGGGGACACCACTGCCACCCCCTTGGAGAGAGAGGGCTGGCCAGGGCAGTGGGGGCTGTGGGTGTGTGTGTGTGTGTGAGAGAGAGAGAGAGAGAGAGCGGGCTGGCCAGGGCAGTGGGGGCTGTGGGTGTGTGTGTGTGTGTGAGAGAGAGAGAGAGAGAGAGCGGGCTGGCCAGGGCAGTGGGGGCTGTGGGTGTGTGTGTGTGTGTGAGAGAGAGAGAGAGAGAGAGCGGGCTGGCCAGGGCAGTGGGGGCTGTGGGTGTGTGTGTGTGTGTGAGAGAGAGAGAGAGAGAGAGCGGGCTGGCCAGGGCAGTGGGGGCTGTGGGTGTGTGTGTGTGTGTGAGAGAGAGAGAGAGAGAGAGCGGGCTGGCCAGGGCAGTGGGGGCTGTGGGTGTGTGTGTGTGTGTGAGAGAGAGAGAGAGAGAGAGCGGGCTGGCCAGGGCAGTGGGGGCTGTGGGTGTGTGTGTGTGTGTGTGTGACTGCTCCTGGCACAGGGGCAGCAGGCTGGGCCTGGGCGACATCTCCCACCTCCCTTTGCTGTGTCCCGGATGAGGGGTGGGAGTGCCCTCTTTTTATTGCATCTGGGTTCATTCGCCCCCTCACCTGATAACATTCTGCTCTTTCTTTCCTCTTTCTCCACCCTGTGCTCTTCTCTCCCTCCCCAGCCAGGATACAAGAATTTCCATGTGTGCTGTGACCCCTTCATTTTACCAGTGGGGCCACTCAGCGAGAGGAAGGTGACATGCTCAAGTGAATGACAGAGCTGGAACTGACCGCTGTGGGCTCCTGGTTCAGAGCTCAGGGGTTGGGCAGAGTCCCTGAGTGAGAAGACCCATCCCTGGGTTATTTCTCTTGCCCTGTTGCCTTGATTTGTCACCACCGTTTGAGATGCTGATGCCTGTGAAAGAATGAACCTTCACACGCACACCCCCATTTGGCATATGGGTCCTGGGACTGGAACCCCAAACCCCCATGCTACTGCCTCCCTCATGACCCTTCTTCCCCAGTAGCCTTGCTAGACAGCCTTTCATTGCTGAGGACAGCCTTCCAGATGCTGGCAGCTGGGCTCAGCTTTCCTGGGCTAACCTGAGGGAGGGGGTGGGCTCAGAGGGTCAGCTGCAAAATGTTTCCTTGGGGAACAATCCAAGTGGACAGAGCAGAGGAATCAGAGGTGAGGGCATGACTTCTGGACTGGCATTTGGATTCATGTCTGGGTGGTGGTAGGTGTGTACTGAGTGATCCAGTGGAGGGAAGGGCTGTGCCTTCAGTGTCATGTCTGCTGGAGCCGGCAAGCCAAGGGGATACGCAAAGGCCATATATATATAAATAATGTATATCTATTTTTGAGGAGACAGAGTGCGAGCAGGGGTGGGGCAGAGAGGGAGACACAGAATGTGAAGCAGGCCCCAGACTCTGAGCTGTCAGCACAGAGCCTGACACAGGGCTCAAAATCAAGAACCATGAGATCATGACCCGAGCGGAAGTCAGACGTTTAACCGACTGAGCCACACAGGTGCCCCGGCCAAGACTTTCTTCATCCAACTTCCTGCTTTCGCTGTCCCTTCAAGGCAGGGTTTGGAGAGCCAGAGTGTGGCGTGTGCTGGGGACCTCGGTGTTCTTGGGAGAAGGTATTGAGATGTTTGCTATGGAACTCTGACCCTGGCCAAGGCTGTCAGGGCTGGGGAGGAAAACAATTGCGAAAACTGGGGAGTGAGTGCCACCATCTCCCCCATCTGTCAGGCTCCTACTTGGAGTGACAGGTGGGGGAGTGCCTTGGAGTGAGGCTGNGTCCCTGAGGGAAAGGCTGGAGCTGCAGACGGGTCATCTTCCCTCACCCTTCCTGCTGCTTGTGTGTTTCACCCTGAGTTGGAAAGGGCTGCTGGGGTTTTCTGGTCCATCCCTCCCTCCCCTTCCATGCGGTGCAACTCCCTTTCCAGCCAGGGTGGGGGTGGCTCTCTGTTACAGATCCCTGAGCCTTGCTTCTCCCTGAGCCTTGCTTCGTCTGTCTCCCAGAGAGTTCAGCGGCGCCTGCTGGCTGCCTCCTGCCTCATGCCTCCTGCTGCACCGGTGGAGCTTCCGCCCCTTCGATCCATGAGTGGTGCAGACAGCAGACCGAGAGTGCTGGATTGTGGTGGGGCCTCCCCCCAGGAACCTTGCATTCAACCTGGCGGCCTCCGACTGACGTGCTCCACTCAGCCTCCTGTGGTCCCCCTGGATGTGCCTCCCGGAGTGGTCAAATCCTCTGAGCATCCGCAGCACGTCCAGGGCTCTGACGTGGACGTACACTCTGTGTGCTCCTGTACTCCGTGCAGCAGCTGCTGGCTATGCCCCCCTGGCTTCCAGGCCTCTGAGGACACCAGTGCAGCCCCTGCCCCCGTCCCATCTCTGATACAGGGCTGCTGTGGTCCGACAGGCCAGTGACCTGCCTGCTGAGGGCTGTGGGTCAGTGTCACCCATTTGGAGATCTCCGGTGCCCCCCGCAATGCCCTACCGCTTCCGGTGGCTTGTTATTAAATATGTTGGTAATGCAAGTTCGCAGTATATGGTCTGTTTCCAGCTCTGGACCCTCGGCGTTCGTGGTACCCAGCTCCTACCCTCCCTCCAATTTGAACAGTTTCTGACTGATGCTGAAAGAGCAGCCCCTCTGCCTGGGTCTCCCCTCGGTGGTGGCTATTCCACATCAACACCCTGATCCAAATCTAAGGGTGGGTAGGAAGGAGGTGCGTCAGGTGGGGACTCTCGTGCCAGCCCTCAACTGCCCCCCTGTGGCCAGTGTGGGCAAGAACACCACTTCCTTCAACCTCTGTATCTGGGTCTTAATCACACATGGTCCAGCCTTCACCTGAGGTGCTTTGAAATGAGAGTGGATTTTGTGAGCGTATGCACTGAAGTCTAGATTGTGAACTATCTTGAACTTCAGTCTCTTCAGCTATAAGATGGGGGCAGCAGTGTCATGGTGAGGGTCAAACAGCTGATGTGCTGGTCTATAGATGAAAAGTTCTCTACGCTGCAATTATCATGTGATGTTATTTCCCCCTCCCTGAACCTGACCATCCCCAGATAAGAGGTGTAGAACCACCTGCCCATTCCTGGGAACACTTCATTTATTCATCCTTTCCATGAGTATTTACTGAGTGACTACTCCATGCCAGGCATGCTCTGGGACCTGGGGAGCAGGAGGTGAAGGACACAGAGCCCTTGAGGAGCCCACAGTCCAGTAGAGAGCACTGGTCACAAACCTGAAGTTAAAAGAGACAATAAGAAGTGCCCAGTGTCAACAGAGCCAACAGCAGGGAGTGACCTGCTCACAGAGAAGGCGGTACGCAGAATGGGCACTCACCGGGGGAAGAACATTCTGGACAGAGGTGCCAAGCAACGTGGGGCTGGGGGTGCCCCAGGAGCAGGCTCTGAAGGGAGATGAGACCAGGGGGTGGTGGCTGAAGGGGAGCAGAATTTACCCTGGGGGTGCTGAGGTACCCCACAGGGTTTCTGGGTGCCAGGTGACCCGGTGAGCTCTGGAACTCAGGGGATTATGACGGAAGTTTGTGGGTGGGAGCGGGAGGCTGGACAGCGAGGAGACTGTGATCCAAACCCGGCAAAGCAATAGTGGNCAGGCTTCAGTCCCTAGATGGCTGTGAGGGACATGGGCCCTAGTTCCTGCTGTGAAGTCCTGGGCTGTTGGAGATGCCTGCCACCTACTGAGGTGACGTGTTATCAGTTGGTCTGCATTTTACTGGAAGCCCAAATGATACTTGGCTTGAGCAGAGGGAATTTATTGGCCCATATAACTGAAAGGCCCAGGGGTAGCTCTTGCCTCAGGCCTGCTGTGGGTTCCTCCTCCTTCCGTGGCTTGGTCCACTTACTGCTGTGGGGGGTGGGGGATGGGGAGGGGTCTAGTGGTCACAGCCAGGACTTAGAATCACACGGCTGGATTGACCCCTGGCACCACATTCGCTAGCAGTGCGATCCGTGCACAGGGCTCAACCCCTCGGTGGCCAGTGTGGGGAGAGGCAGGGCCTCGCTAGTGCAGCTTTTGTTAGGACGGATGAGATTCACGCATGCAGGGTGCCTGGCATGGAGCAAATGCACAGTGCATGTGCCTGTTAGTAGACTCAGCCTCTGTGTAAGGCAGGAGGTCGGCTTTCTTCTCGGGTTCAAATCTATCAGGCAAGAGGGGGATCATCTCCCAGGTCAGCCAGGCCAAACCCCTGGAGCAGCTGAGATGGGGCCTGTTTGACTCTGTGCTCACCCTGAGTCACTGTGCTGCAAGGATAGAACGTTCTAGGCCTCGGTCCCCTGCCTGTTCCAGTCCTGGGGTGAACAGATGCAGGGCGGCCATAAGCCAGCTGTGATGCTACAGAGGGGACGGGGGACGGGTCCAGTTCTGGTGGGTTCTGGACGCGATGTTGCTACAGACAGAAAGCGGACCAGTGGGAGTAGGTTGGCTCTGGAGGGTGGTTGGGGCAAGGTGGGAGGAGTCTGGGCCGTCAGGGAGGCCGAGGGCGGAGCCAGATCCCAGGGGGGTGGGTGGGGAACCAGGGAAACCGCTATCCTGGCTGTCAGGGAAGGAAAGATTTTAGAGCTGAGTGGGCGGCCAGGGGCCTCTGTGTCC
>NW_027528345.1:12164615-12184657 GCF_008692635.1 Crocuta crocuta
AGGGTGGGCCTGCGACCTTGCAGGGAGAGACAGGGGAGGGCTTCTCAGAAAAAAGGAGCCTCCCATTCAGAGGAAAGTGGGAACAGCAGACCCACTGTGGGGAGAAGGTTGGGTTTGTTTTTTATAGCTACCGCGTGAGTGCTTGCCACACGCACATCGAACTCAGGCGAAATAACACAACACAGAACAAGCACTCACAAAGGAAGCTCCTCCTACTCCCTGGCTACTGAGCTGCCCCTCCAAGGCATAGCAGAGCCACTTGTGTGAGTCCTGCGTCCTACGGGGAGGCCTGAGGGTTCAGCCCCATGCCCCACACCGGTGAGTCCTCCGTCTGTGTGGACACAGTCATCATCTGAGACCCCTTCAGATGCCACCGATGCCGCCGTGCTTTCTGGTCACACCTTCTGTTCCCTCACCCTTCCTACGTCTTCCCTGTTGCTTGGGCCCATCCGGCCCCACACCCTGCCCCTCCAGCTTACAGTCCATGTGCGTTACCTCAATCCTGCTCTTGCCCATTTCCTGACTTCGCTCTTCCCACGGAGAAGGGCTCCCTGCTAGAGCCTCCACCCTGGATGGATGCAACTCTCTGTTCTTTGAACTTGTACCTGGCTGCTGAGTGAGTGCCTCCAAAGAACATCACAGCCCCCGCCCCCGGCAGACTGATGGCGCCAAGAATGGCCCCCCAGTGGACCCTCGCCATGCCTGGCCCCCCCCTTGCTGCTGCTGGCTCTGTCTCCTGGCTGAATATGGCAAGACTTCCCCACTCTCAGACCCTGCCCTCTCTCTTCCCCTGTGCTCTGCTCGCGGATGTCCTCGCCTCCTGCTTCTCACGGAACAGAGGCGCCAGCAGACAACACCGCCTCCGCTTTTGTCCCCAGATCTGCAGTGCGCCTCCTGGGAACCAGGGGCTTTTCTGTGGCTTGTCCCTCTGCTGAGGATGTGCTCCTGCCTCTGTGCTGCCCCCTCCCCCCCACTCCTCCCCAGCTCAGTGCCCTTTGCTGCACACTGTCCTCCTCCACTCCTTTCCTTAATGCTCCTTCAATGGCTCCTTCTCCACTGGCTCTGGCTTCCAAACACACTCAGGTTTCTTCCAGCTTAAAATAGCCCTCCTCCGCACCCAGTGCTCCTCCAGTTACTACCCTGCGTCTCACTTCGTCTTGGTAGCCAGACTTTTCCAAAGAGCGGCCCACACTTGTGCCCACGTCCTCGCCTCCTGTGCGCCCTTCGCTCCTCTCCAGCCTGGCCTCTGTTGAGCTGGCACGCTGGCAGCTGGATATCACCAAGCCCTGGGGGGAGGGGTGGTGGTTTGGCCAACNTGACTCTGGGCTCCCCCTGCGTCCACTGCTCACTTGGTAATGGAAATCCTCTCTCTCATTGGTAAAATTGGATAATGCTAATACCCACTTAGGGAAGGTCCCAGACGATGTGGTCCAGAGTGTGGGAGCGCCAGCCTGGGTTGAACCTGGGCCCCCCATCTCCCAGCTGCTTTACCCCTGGGGGAGCTTGGTTTACTTCTGCCTCTCCGTCTCACCTCTCTGGCAGATGCCTGTGCCAGCCCCTCCCCCGGCCCCTCCCAGCCCTGCGTGCCCAGTTCCTCAGGACTCTGTCCTTGGCCTTCCTCGTCCCCTGCCCTCTTGCCTGGGGTGCTCCCTCCACCTTCTGGAGCTTAAATTGCCACCTCTTTGCCACGACTCTGAAATGTCAGCTGCCTTCGTTGTCACGGGGTGTGGCATTCTCCTGGGTGTCTCTGTTTCCAATTTTCTTTCTCCTTAAAAAGATAGGAGTCATATTAGATTAGGGGCCTTACCCCTAAGGCGTTACATTCTGAGGTATTAGGAGTTAGAACTCCAACATAGTTTTGGGTGGTGGGTTCACAGTTCAACCCGTAACAGATGGTAAAAAGTGCTGTGGAGAAAACCGAAAGAGGGAGGGTGCACGTGCAGTGCGGGTAAAGATTGACATTTTAAGTTGGGGTCATCAGGGAACGTGTCACCGAGAAGGTGACATTTGACCAAAGACCCGAAGGGGAGAAGCTGTAGAGACGGGGGGGGGGGGGGCGGGGGAAGGGCTCTGGGCAGCAGACAGCAAGTGCCACCCCTCTGAGGAAGGAGCGTGCACGTGTGGTTGAGACACAGCAAGGTGGCTCAGGGGAGCGCAGGCAACCTGATGGGGGCGGTTGGGGGGCAGCTTCCTTACCCTGCACAGGGAGCATAAGAGACTGCAGCCGAAGCGGGTCTTCCATAGGGGGCCAGAAAGCACCCCTCGCTCATGTGTTTTCTTAGGAAGCGCTGAAGACTGCGCTCTGCCCAACCGGAAGAGTGACCCACAAATGATGGCCACAAAGCCACGTCACACTCTGGGGGAGAGGGAGGCCCGGCGCCACCTCCTGAGCTCTCAGGCCTGAGCACCTGCGCTCTTCTTAGCCAACAAACCACCGATGACCAGGAGGGGACAGCGTCTTCTTGAATGCTCTTCCTGCCCCTGGCTGCCCCCTCCCCTGGCCCAGAACACATGGAGCTGCTCTGATGGCCCAAGATGTATTTAATTTAATTAATTAACTAATTAATGAAAGAGAGAGGGGGGGGAGGGGCAGAGAGAGAGGGGGACAGAGGGTCCAAAGCAGGCTCCAGGCTCTGTGCTGACAGTAGCGAGCCCAGCCCAACGGGGGGCTTGAACTCATGAACCATGAGAGCCGAAGTTGGATGCTCAGCTCACTGAGCCACCCAGGCAGACCGCCCCCTCCTCACCGCCCAGATGTATTTTAGTGAAGGATCAGATTGGGATTCCAAAGCCACGTAGGCGATTCGTCTTAACTACCTCACTCCCTTGCACCACGTGAGGGGCCCTAAGGGCACTGGCAGTCCATGGGGGTGCCCTCAGCCTGCTTGGGCTTCTGTTGTTTCCACCGGGGGGAGCCTTCAACCCCAGCTCTGATTCTCTGCCAGGGTCTTTCTCCTTCTGAGCGACCTAGACTCTCCCACCCGTGTGACAGCTGTTCTTCTTTCGTAGTGGAGACTCGACGCGGACCTCCCTATTTTCCTACCTTCGAACCCCTTCCTTGCGGAGTGACAACCTGGCTAAAGGCAAAGGTTTGCCTCTTTCTTGGACTGCTTTTCGTGAGGCGAGCCACCACGTTAGCTGGAGACCTCTGTGCCGGAGCCATCTGCTCAAATGTCAGCTCCATTAGGAGAGGGCTTTTTGTTTCATTCACTGCACGCGGAGGGGGCAGGTAGGAAATTTATTTTTGAATAAATGGCACCGTCTCTTAAATTACTTCTTTAATCACAGGGTGGGGAGGAGGGAGAAACTATAAATGCATCACAGCCCCTTCGTTTTCTCAAGCAAAAAATGTGTTAACTCCCAGAAATGAACTAGAACCTCACAGAGGCACACGGGAGTTGCATATGACGTGCTGCTGGCAGGAACGGGAGCTTTGGAGACAGGACAGCAAAGCTTAAGGGGGGCAGTCGGAAGCCTTCCAGATATTGATTGTCAAGTTCACCTGTTGAACTTAGCAGTCGTAAATCAATGAACAGTGAAGTCTGGGGAGGAAATCAAATAACTCCCTAATGCTTTCAGTACCGTCCGTTCTTTAGACACTAACCTGCACGGGTTTATGGGAAAGATCAGCACATTTTCCCCAGTGTGCAAGCGGGGCGGAGAGGGGCAGAGCTGTGTGATTGGTTGAAGATTTGAGCAACACACTTTAGTACGGAGGTGGGGGGCGGGGGCGGTGCGTTCCAGAAGTTACGGAAACAGTGGGAGCAGAACCAGTCACTTCAAACACACAGGTGGCTGGTGAATGGGACAGTTTGTTGCCTGTTGGCTCCCAATTTTGACTGTATCTTCTTGTTTAAAATTCCTTTATCAGATACCAAATGTTACAGAAATTGTAGGCGAAATGAATTAATTGATGCATATTTCAAAACCATTTGGCAGAAGCCCTCCTCCAGTGGCTAAGGCAGTGTCTGTCTGCTTTCTTTTTTTCTTTTCTTTTCTTTTCTTTTCTTTTCTTTTCTTTTCTTTTCTTTTCTTTTCTTTTCTTTTCTTTTCTTTTCTTTTCTTTTCTTTTTTCTTTTCTTTCTTTTCTTTCTTTTCTTTTCTTTTCTTTCTTTCTCTTTCTTTCTTCTTTCTTAAAAAATTTTGTTTTAACGTTTACTTATTTTTGAGAGAGAGGCACAGAGTGTGAGTGGGAGAGGGGTAGAGAGAGAGGGGGAGACAGAATCTGAAGCAGGAGCCAAAAGCAGGGCTTGGACTCACAAACCACAAGATCATGACCTGAGCCAAAGTTGGATGCTCAACAGACTGAGCCACCCAGGCAGTGTTTCTTAAAGTGATGCTCTAGTCTCAAGGGACTTTAATGGGCAGTACTTGAAAACAAGGGTTGCGTGGTCTAATCAGTTTGGGGATTACTATGTTAAGCAGAGTTCAATAGGTAGATGTGACCAAAGAATTCTTTTTTCTCCTTTGTATTCCCTCCCTCCCCTTTTTTTTCTTTTTAAGGAGCATCTCATGGGACGACCATTCCAACAAATAGACTTTGGGAAACATCATTTAAAATCTTCCCTTTAGAAGAGAAGAAACATTTTGGAAAAAATGAGATCACACTACTTCAGATAGTGCATTTCCCTTACTTTGTCAGAACAACAGTATAAAATTAATTTTCTTTCCAAGGACTATAATGCCACATTACTAAATTTAAATTCACTTTTCCCCCAAAGAGTGTTTTAAAAAACACATTTTGGAACTACTCCTTATGTGAAACAAACCTCTATGGGGAGCAATGGCCAAATATGTTCAAGAATTTTATACAGGATGTAAATGTAATCCCAGAACTTCCATTTTGCCACAACTGTTTTCCCCAAAGTTGACTGTACCCTGTGATTCCTGCGGCGCCACAGATCTTGGCTGGCTTTCCTTCAGCATGATTGTCTCACAGAAAGTCCATTCCTCGGAGAGCTATTTCGTTTGCTTGGTTTGACGAATCTCTATAGCGGGTCAGCCACCATGTCACCTACAGTGAAATGACCCAGAGACGGGCGACAGTGGCCTGGGCTGTTGGCTGAGGTGCGGGGGGGGACCCAGAGGCCGTGCTGAGGAAGCCCGAGGGCCCGACATATCCACTCTGTGGGGAGGTTGGCTGCACTGGCTGAGAGATTGGGAAGGTTTTACTAGACGGATCTGAGCTTACCTTGATAGGCTCTATCATATTATACATTCTGCGCTCTAATTTCTGCACCGTAACTCTGGCTGCTGTGGTTATGGCTGGAGGCTGTCGTGTCACCCTACTAAAATAATGGAAATGCACAGGTTCTTTAAGGAACTATTTTACTATTAAAAAATGAAGTAATTTTTGGGGAAGAATTCACTTTGAAAATTTGTCACAAAATCTTTGTTGAGTTCAGTTTCATTCGGAAAGGGACCTCTCCCCCAGCACGTCCAGTACTGGTCATACTCTGCGCTGCCCTCACTCTTTTCCCTGCCTCATCCTGTCCATCCCGTGCGTTTAAGTACCGTTTCAGTGTTGCGTTGCCACAGGACAAGCTCCTCCAAACTGTAGTGGCTTGAAAGGACCACCACCATTGTTTGTTACTTGCTTGTGATTCTGCAGTTTTTTGCAGGGCTCTGGGGGGGGGTTCTGGGCAGCTCCCCTGCTTCTGCCCTCATGACTGGTGCCCCACATGGGGGAGGGGGGCTGGAATGGCTGAGGCACTTTTCTCTCCTCTTGATCTGTCATACTTGTCGTCTAGCTTGAGCTTTTTTTTTTTTAATGTATTTATTTATTTTGAGAGAGACAGATACGAGTTGGGGAGGGGCAGAGAGAGAGAGAGAGAGAGAGAGAGGGAGACAGAGAATCCCAAGCAGGCCCCAAACTGTCGGCGCAGAGCCCCACGCGAGACTCGATCTCATGAACCATGAGATCATGACCTGAGCTGAAATCAAGAGTCAGACGCTTAACCTTCATGGACTGAGCCACCTAGGCACCCCCCAAGATGGCACTTCTTGATGACAGGAGTGAACAAGTCACTTTGTGAAGGGGCCTGTAGGATGGAAGAGGAAGTCTTGTGAGTCTTCTGAAACAATCTACCAAAACTACCAAATATTCTATCAGGGGTGATCAAATCCAGTGCCCTCAGGGCTAGGTGGGTTAGGGAGGGTGCCCTTCTAAGGGGGGGCGGCACTAGGCAACTGGAGACTGCTCTTGTAGGAGGGATCAGGCCTGATGGCATCAGATCTTTCGGTTTTTCAAGAGATGGGAATACAGATTTTCATATACCATGAGTTTGAAGTGTAGTTTCCATTAGAAAATGTGAGCCAACCCACACTTCCATGTGTGGTCTAACCTGGCCTGTGGGCTGCCAGCGTGTGAGCACTGGCGACTGACAAATCTATCTCCAGTTCTGATTCTCCCCTGAGCGCAGACAAAACTGCCCACGTGCCTCCGCCTGCGTGTCCCAAAGCATGTCAGTTCACCCATGTCTGAAATGGAGCTCATCATCTCTATACCTGTTCTTCATGGTGGTACAGCCTGGGACCCCCCGAGGCTCTCCCTCCCTCCTCCCCACTCTTAGTCCATCATCATGACTTGCTTCTTGGTTCTAGCTATTAACAATCTCTAGCATCCATACTGTCCTGTCCATTTCTTAGTCACTGTCTTCCCTCTCTTACCTGGACCACTTCCACAGGTGTCCCTGCCCCCAAATCTTCTCCCTTCCGATCTTTCCTCCAGAGCAGCGCTGTCCAATATTGTAGCCACTAGCCATCTGTGGCTACTTACATTTAAATGAACTAAAATGAAATGCAAGTGGGGCGCCTGGGTGGCTCAGTCGGTTAAGTGTCCGGCTTTGGCTCAGGTCATGATCTCGTGGTTTGTGGGTTTGAGCCCCACATCAGGCTCTGTGCTGACAGCTCAGAGCCTGGAGCCTGTTTCGGATTCTGTGTCTCCCTCTCTCTCTGACCCTCCCCTGCTCATGCTCTCTCTCTCTCTCTCTCCCCTAGAAATAAATAAAATATTTAAAAAAATGAAATGAAATGCAAGTGAAAAATTCAGTTCCTCAGTCCTAGTAGTCATACTTCACGTACTCAATAGCCATATGTGGCTAATGGCTTCCATATTGGACAGTGCAGATATAGAACATTTCCATCACTGCAGAAAATTTTATAGGACAGTGTTGCCCTGTCCTACGTCATCACATTACTGCCTCAAACCTCCCTGGTTGTCCATTTCTCTGTGTCTCCTTAACCTAGTTTACACCTCCACGTCGCCTGGGTGCACCCAGCCGCCTTGCTCCCACAAACGTCCTCTATTTCAGCCACCGAACTGCCAGCAGCTCCCTGCCTAGGTCGGCTCTCTCCAGCCCTCGTGCCTGGGCACACCTGCTTTTTGCAGCTTGGAGCCCCTTGTTTACCTACATACCCCCAGGCTCAGTTCAAACACTGCTCTGGTTTGGGGATTTGTAGCGCCCCACCCCAGCACTCAGCACTCTGTTGATAATTTGTCTACCTCTGTCTGTGAGGTCCAGCTCTGTTTCCTTCCTTTCTACACTTCCCGGGCCTAGCCCAGTAGATTTTGGGGGTGGTTGGGGGTGGGGTGGGGACAGGTTAGGGAGGGGAGTGGGTGGGTAGTGGAGACTGGGGAACACAGTCTTGAGACTCACCCTAGAGTTAGCAGAAGGCTTTCCTTCGCAAGGACACACACACCTCACGCATACTGGGCTAAGCAGTAAAAAAGGGTTAGGAACTCAGCCAACTGGCTAGTGCAGGGGAAGATGGTCCTCAGGGCTGGTTTGGCTTGCCAGTCAAGACCAGGGTAGTCCGTAGCTTAGATGGGCAAAGCTTGGATACTCATTCTCTCTACAGCCAGGCACGGATGCAGCAGCCATCTGAGACTGGTGCCCTCGTGTGGCCCAAAGGGGTACAGCAGCTCTGTGGTTGTGGCTCCCTGGTCTGGTCCAGGTAGAGAGGGAGGGTGAGGAAGCCACTTTGCAAACAGCCCAGAGCAAGACTCTTCTTCTTCTTTTTAAAAATTTTTTTTTTATAGCATAAGATTTTTTTTATTTTTATTTTTATTTATTTCTAGGGGAGAGAGAGAGAGAGACAGGNGCGCCCCGAGCAAGACTCTTCTTGACCCAGATGGGTCCTATTCCCATTCTGACCCCATAACTGGTGGGGAGCGGGCATGGTCTTGCATGCCCGCCCTAGAGCCCATGGGGGGGNGCAGAGAGGGCATCAGTCTATTGAGGACAGGAGGTCGATGGGTAATGGATGGCACCAGAGGCGCCAAAGCAATGGCAGGAAAAATATACCGGAAGTCACATACTGGGGAAATGAGCCCCAACTTTTTGATGGGGCCCAGAGAGCAGAGAGCCCTGTTACCCCCACCCCCGAGAGAGGGGTCTGGTGAACTTGCACCTTATGGTCTGGGCTGGGGACTGTGTACTGGGTCTCTGCCCATTCCTTCAGCCTTCAGTGTGTGCCCTGCTGTCCTGCGGGGGCGGGGAAACCAGACACCACACTCCTCACGGCCCTCTGCTGACCAGCAAGCTTGTGCGACGGGGACAGTGGGGTCTGCGCGCCATTGTGTTGGGCGTCCGATGGTAGCTCTGGTGGTGGTGATTCTAGATCTGTGGATGGTGACATGCTGGTGTGCTGGTGTGTCCTTGGACTCAGCAATTTCCTGGGAAGCCTCCTGACACCTGCCGTCTCCACCCGTGATTTTACAAGCACCGAACTCCCTTGAACCAAATCCCCTTTTTTCCCTGGAATGGTTTGCTTCCTGCACTGTTGGTGCAGCAGGCACGCAGATGAGGCTGGTTGGAATGGATGAAAATAGAATATTGAATCAGCTCCTAGAACAGATCTTTGGGCCCGTTGGCTCTAAATGAGAGAGCCCCACCAGACTGGGGGACAGGAAGTGGAGGGACCCCGCAGAGGTCCGGGGCTGGACAGGAGTCCCGTTTCAGCGGCCAGGGGGATGGGGAGCAGGGAAAGTGTAGGTGGGGGTGAAGCAGAAGCTCGTGGGAAGACCAGACTGGTGAGACGATGACCTTGTCCAAGTTCACCTTCAGGACCTTAGACATCGCCCCTTCTTTCCTTCCCTTTCTCTTCCAGCCCCAGACGTCCGAGTCGCCCCCACCCAGTCGAGCCCTCCCAAACTGACTGGGAAGGGCACGGCCACACAGCAGAACACAGGCCTTCCCTCCACCACGTGTGGCTCTCATGACCTGGCAGCTGGGGCCTCAACCCTGGCACAGGGCTGGTGTCTTCCCCCATTTGCACGAGAAAGCCAACTCCTTCCAGTGTTCTGTTCTGTGACTTTTGCAGGGTCCTGCTGAGATTTTGGTGGGTGGTGGGCAAAACCCTGTTGCAGCTCAGTGGTCTGCCCAGCTGCCCAGTGCTGGTACACTACCCCCTCCGCTCCCCCCACCCCCCTGCCAACACCACAGACACCCGCGGGCCCAACTACAAACTGCAGACTGGAAGCGTCGCTACTTCCGCAGAAGGGACAGCAGAGATTAGGGGACAAAGGAAGGGTCTGCCACAGTAGGCAAGGGCGTGCGGGGGTCTGGCCCCAACCACCCATCTGCCCACCTTTCCACCCAGCTCAGCCGCTGAGGGCACTGAGCCCGAAGGCTGCCTCTGGAAGGCCCCGACCCTGCCCTCAGGGTACTGCTAGTCCCTCACAAGCCACAGCCGGTGCAGGGCGCGTAGGGCACGGCTCCGAAGGGCCGTGCTGTCCAGCCAGGCCAGGTCTCCCAGTCCTGGTCCTGACTGGTCTGTCCTGCCCTGGGAGAGTCTGTCCCTTGGATGATGGACGCTGACCTCTCTCCTGGAGGACTCCCCTCCCCGAGTTTCCCTCCCCGCAATGCCCTTGGCGTTGTTCAACAGTCACGCGCCAGAAGACTTTCCTTTTGCAGCAAAAATGGTTTTTCAGGACACGGGCAGCCCCCTGCCTCCCTCAGCACTCCCTAGATGAAGGGCCACGTGAGCAATTTTCATCAGCATTTATTATCAGGGGAAAACTTTGTCGCCACAGAGAAAATCGTCTGCTTCCTGCAGATAGGAATCAGATTTCCTCTTCCCTCCTGGCGGCCTTGAGGCTGTATCACAGCATCTGCTGCTGCTCCAACCAGCCTGCGCAGCCTCTGTGTTCCATGGGCCCCGCTTCAGTTCCATGCGTTGGTCCAACTCTTGTGCCTTTGACACGTGTTGCCTCCCACATCCTCTCTGGAAAGGAGCAGGCTCTCATTAACGATGAAGCAGCAAGCCGGAGCCCTTGAATCGAGAAGAAAACGGAACCAGTGGCCATGAGGGGCATCCCTGTTGCTGTACTTGAGGGCAGTGCTGACCTGAGTTTCGCAGCAGCTGAAGCAGAAAGGGTGCTTAGGGGCTGTCCTCAGAAAGAAGGAAGCGGAGCAATGTGGCAAGAGAAGCAAAGCAGCGAGCCCGTAGCTGGCGAGAGGGGCCCCTGCGATGGTTCAGGGTGAGGGCAGGAACCCGGGCGCTGATCCTCGCTCCACCACTCAGGAGCTGTGTGACCCAGGGCGCGCCGCGTAACCTCTCTGTGCATCAGGATAGTAATGATAACTGCTGGCCTGTGGCTGCGTCACTGCGGTGACTCCTTCTTTGGTCTTCATATCACCACCTCCTCTGTGTGTCATGTCTTCTCTTCTGTATCTTATAAGGACATTTGTTGTTGGATTCAGGGCCTGCCGCGATGATCCAGGATGGTGTCACTTCGAGGTCCTTACTGGATCGTATCTGCAAAGATGCTTTTGCCAAATAAGGTCACATTCACAGATTCTGGGATGCGGGCATCTCTTTTTGGGGCCACTATTCATCCACTACAAGGATTCAGGGTTTGGATGTAAGCAATACATTTCTTCTGATGGGTCCTTAGTGGGCAGATAGGTGGGGGGATTCTCTTTCGGTGGGAGGAGGGAGGCGCACCTTAGAGGCTCTATCTTGTAGACTCCAGCTGTCCCTCTGGCCTGTGCACATGTAAGCTCCTAAGGGCGGGGCTTGAGCTTCTCCTGCGACCCTCTCGGGGCCCAGAGGGTGCTGTGCACACACCAGGTGCTCGGCGCACGCTGAAGTGTCTGAGGGTGCTCGGAGGACGGGGCGGGGAGGCTGAGGGTATAAGAAGGTATTGAGAAGTGGGGATGAATGGAGAAGGCGGGAAAGGGATGGTTGTGCTTGACTTTGGGCTGCTTAACTTCTACCTCCTCTGGCGGCGGGGAGAGCCTGCCAACTGTCTGCTCACCCTGGACAGACTCCTGGACAGAGACAGACCCAAGATGGGACTCCTTTCCTCCTCTGCTCACCCCTCCCAGCACAGGTGCACGCTGCTGACCTGCTGGTCAGCTCTAGAGGTCTCTCTGCGTCAAGCTGCTCCCCGCTCTGACCACCATTACACTGCAGTAATGCCGATGGGCACCCTCTTGCTCAGACCCCTCCCATGGCTCCCCACTCCCGCGGAGTCAAGTCTAAACTTCTTCCAGGCCTGCCGCCAGGGGGCCTAAGCTCCTTTTCTGGCTTCAGAATCCAGGATTCCTTTTCCAGACTCTATCTTGTGCTTGCCGTTCCCCAAACGTGCACCTGGAGCCTCACCCTCTCGCGTTTCCGGCACTGTTCCCCCGCCTCCAGGACAAGTCTCTTCCTTCCAGCAAACCCCCTGAAAGGCCCAGCTCTATGCCCCTTCCTCCAAGCAGCCAATTCCAGGAGGAAGTGCTCATTTTGTCCCCAGTGTCCCTCTGCTGACACCTCCCGCCCTCTCTCTTGTCCCATTGTTTCTGGTCAGGACTCATTTCCAGCATGAAGTCACTTCTCGAAGGACCCATGTCTAGCTCACTTTTGGAATCCCAGCACCTCACAGGGTGCTGAGCACATTGGAAGTGCTGGCTGTTTTTCACATGAGTAAGATATCCGTTGCAGTTCTTGCCTGTTTGACTTCAGGAGCTGAAGGGGCAGTGTTCTCAGGACAGAGCTGCACGCCACTCCCTGACCTTGGGGACCTGGATGGCCAGGGCGGGGTTACGGGCTCAGGTTTCCCCGTGGACCTCTCCTCACAAACTCTGGGGTGACACTGAATTGGTTCCAAATGTTGGGAAGTTCGTCTTAAAGACTGAATACATTAAAAAAATTTTAAAACATTTATTCGTTTTTTAGAGAGAGAGAGACAGACAGACAGACAGATTGTGAGGGGGGGAAGGGCAGAGAGAGGGAGACACAGAATCTGAAGCAGGCCTCAGGCTCTGAGCTGTCACCACAGACCCCAACGTGGGGCTCGAACCCACAAACTGCAAGATCATGACCTGAGCCTGAAGTTGGATACTCAACCGACAGAGCCACAGAGGTGCTCTAAGACTTAATACATTTTAAATAAAATATTTTCCTCATATATTAAAAAAAATTTTTTTTAATGTTTATTTTTAAGAGAGAGAGAGAGAGAGACAGACAGAGCATGAGTAGGGGAGGGGCAGACTGAGAGGGAGACACAGAATCAGAAGCAGGCTCCAGGCTCTGAGCTGTCAGCATAGAGCCGGATACAGGGCTCGAACTCACAAATTGTGAGCACATGACCTGAGCTGAAGTCGGATGCTTAACCGACTGAGCCACCCAGGTGCCCCAACTTTCAGAACTCTTAAAGTCATCTGTGTTCATACTAAAAAGAACTTGGGACCCCTGAAGAAATGACGGCATTTTAATGACACAGTTCTACAGAGAGCTGCCTCCTGATTGGGAATTGCACATCTGATTAAAGCTCTCAGCGGCCCATGCAGCACATACGTAGTGGGGGAGGTGTAGGCGCTTGGCACTCTAATAGGATCTTTTTCTGCAATTGGCCTTTTGGGTCCCTGCACGATGGGCCAGTTCTACTGCACTTAAACCTCTGCAGTGCACATTTCTGCCCCTAGAGGGCACTACCAGACTGTGCCCCTTTCCACCCACATGGGCCATTCTGGAGAGCGCAGGCAAATTTTGTATTTTGGACATGATGGAAGAGAACGCTTTAAACTGAGAAGCGTTGGGGCGCCTGGGTGGCTTAGTCGGTTAAGCGTCCGACTTTCGCTTAGGTCATGATCTCGCAGTTCGTGGGTTCGAGCCCTGCGTCGGGCTCTGTGCTGACTGCCAGCTCAGAGCCTGGAGCCTGTTTCAGTCTGTGACTCCCTCTCTCTCTGACCCTCCCCTGCTCACGCTGTCTCTCTCTCTCCTAGAAATAAATAAAACATTAAAAAAAAAATTTTAAACTGAGAAGCGAAACTCTAGCCAACACGCAGAGTTAGTTGCTAATTCCAATAGCTTGCCCCTTTGACTTGACTCCTGACTCACCAGCGCATCTGTGGGACTTGGTTGCTAATAGCATATGTGAAGACAGTAAGAGGGCTTTGGGGATAATTACATTACTTCACGTAAAGTGCTTGGAACAGTGTCTGGTACATGGCAGGTGTTCGATCAAATTTGCTCTGTCCTTTTCCATTTTTGATTTGTATTTCAAGGACCTGTCACATCCTCTGAGATCAGGGGGCCACAGCTTGTGGCTCATCTCTGCACCCTAAGTGCCCGGCAAATAACAGGTGCTTAGTAGATATTTGCCTCCCCGCTGCCCCCATCATGTGGAGGAGCAAGCCTTTGTGTCCCGTGTGGCTTCAGAGGAGAAGACCAGGAGGGGACTGACAGGGAGGTGGGTGAGTGGCTGGTTGAGAGTCGGAGCCGTCCACACACAGTATGGGCTTTCTGGTAAGAGAGTGAGCTCCTGGGTGCTAGAAGTGTGCAAGCAGAGAGCACCTGCTCCTTAGGAGGTCGCAGAAGGGATTCTGGTTCAAGGTGGGGCTGATGCTGGGTAGCCCTGTCTGGTGGCTGTATTTCTAAGTGGAATGCTGGTAAACCGTTGCTGGGGCCATCGCCTTCCTGATGTGGTGAGAGGGGCCAGAGGGACTGGGAAGGCCAGAAGGGACTAGGAGGGAAAGGCCCCCTCATCAAGGGTGGAGGTGGGTAGGAAGAGAGAGAAAGCAGGGGAGAGGCAGCCTTTACCCTCCCCATCAATACTTAGAAATGGATGAGCTCCAGTGTGGGGTGGGGTGTGGGTATCTGTGTGTGAACCCTTGGCCCTGGCTGGGCCTGGAAGTAACTGGGAGGACTTTCAGGGGACAGCATGAGGCCCTGCAGCACACAGCGGGGGGCCCAGGAGCCCCTCTGATTTGGGCACTGATGTTAAAGTGGTCACTTTCCCACACAGGCTGGCGAGGTCACCCTAGCACCTTGCCTTAGTACGTGCTCAATAAACTCGGTGTGTGTGTGTGTTTGGGGAATGGAAGCCAACACTATTTGTGTCCTCAGTGTGTTCTCAGGAGGGCTCTGCAGGCGACTGAGGCCCAGGGAATGGCAAGTACAGGGCAGGAAGGGTCCTTAGGAGCAGCATAGCCACGCCAAGCCCTTTTTGAGAATAGACTTGCCCAAGCCTAGGGTCAGAAGCCAGGGAGGGGAGCAGTGCTGGAATGGAAGCCCTGATTTCAAGGCCTTATGAGTCCAAGGACTGTCCAGAGAGCTTCAGTCCACCTCCTGGGGGTCCCTACCAGATGCCGCTCTGGTCCCTCAAGGCCAACATGTTCAAGACAAGTCCCTCAGCTGCCCTCTCAGACCTGTTCTCACCTGTGGCTCTGGTCTTGATCTCACTACCCACCGGGTCCCAGAAATCTAGGAGTCACATTTGCCTCTTCCAGTCCATCCTCCTGTACCACCAAGTCCAAGGCTGAATACCACGCTCCAGACACCCCCGTCTGCCTTTGGCCCTGCTGTTTCTCTCCTGAATGTGCTTGTGTGGTTCCTGGGTCAGCTTCTTCCTCCCCTCTGCTCCTAGCTCACCTCTGATTTGGCCCTGGGTGCTCAAGAAGGTCCAGAAATGGTGGGCGTGCAGAGGTCCTGGGGCCTGGATTGGGTTCCCATCCCCTGCATGTTCTACACTGGTCAGCTGGGGGCGCTCTTGCCCCACGGAATCCCTGCATCCTGGCTCCAAGTGGGGGCAGGGAGTCCCTGGAGCCTCTCTCAGCCTGGGCTGGCCCGGCTGGTCTGGCCGGTCTGGGTGTTGAGGGCTGTGGCCAGGAGTGGGGGCAGGGATGACTGCACGTGGGACTTTGAGTGCTAGGTATGTGCCTTATGGGTTGCAGTGGAGGTTCCTGGCCTGGGGACCCCATGGTATGGTTATAAGGGCTTAGGTGAAGGTCTGACCTTGGGCCTGCTCCAGGGGACTCCACCTCCCCATCCACCTGGGGCAGGGCCTCCATTCTTTGGAGGATAGGCCTTGGGGTCTAGTTCCCATTCTGCCACACAGTCAATAACTCACCCTGTTGCAGCAGCCTTATTGTCCTTATAAGTAAGATGGAGGCAGTAACACCAATGTCATAAGACTGTCATGAGAACTGGCATTAGGCACGTAGCCCCGGCTGACACCCAGTAGCCTGAGCGGACTAGGGAGGGATGGAGGTATCCGACAAGACTACCGTGAAATCCCTGCCCCCTCTCCTGCCTAGATGGTGTGCCAGGGAGCAAGAGTTGTGTCCAGATAGCCTTCCAGCCTTCTGGAAGCTGGAGGTCCGGGGGTAGCAAAGACCTACTACAAAGCCATGGGACAGGGGACGTGGGGATGTCATCAGAGACAGAATACAGTGGTCTGGGCTTTGGAGAAGGGGAGCTCCTTTTGGAGGGGAGGGCTCCAGGCTGGGGAGGGGGGACCCTGTGTGGCCGGGGCAGGGGGTGGCTGGAGAGCAGCAGGGTCAGGTTGCCATGGTGGGTTGGTGTGTTGTGGGGGTCCCTAGCTGCTGGTGATGGCCTGAGGTGAATCCCACAGGCAGCAGGCAACGAGAAGTGTCTGGGGTGGGGAGTTGTGGCCCTGGGATAGAACTGAGCTTCGGGAAGACTCTGGGCAGCCTGGGCTGCTGGAGCAGGGAGGGCTAGGTTCCTGTGCTTAGCACAGGGCTGGAGTGGGGAGTGGGGGCAGGGCCAGAGCCAGGGGGACCAGCGGGGGTGGCCAGGAGTGGTCACTGGGGCCACAGCCGCCTGGGCCTGGACATGGAGGGTGCCTAGATGGATGGAGACGAGGAGAAACTCCTCCCTGTGGCCTGCAAGGAATCAGGTTAGATGGCTGGTGAGACGGCCCTGGTCTGGGGAAGCCCTGGCCCTGCATTACCAGCCCCTGAGTCCCCCACCTCACCCGAGCTCCCACAGCCTCCAGATGCCCCATTTGCTTATCCAGGCTTCTGGGGTGAACCCTGGACTGGCTGAGGCCTGAGGAGGGGCAAGAGAGTCCAGGCCCTAACCGTGCGGGGTGATACGTGATTGGGTGATTGGCTGTGCCCTCTCTGGGCCATCCTTGCCCATTGTGCAGCTCCTGACTCCCCACAGCACTCCTACTTCTGGTAGGAAGGGAGCCGGCTAAGGAAAGAAGGGGTTGGGATCCGGATCATCCCGCTGCTGTGGGTGCAGGGCCTCTGGAGGGAGCGGGGCTGTGTCGACCTGATGATTTGGGGTGCTTGAGCCTAGCCGAGAGCGGTCATGGGGAGTGGGCCTCAGGTTAGGGCTGTGACAGATCTCAGCCGGCTGCTGCTGTGGAGGCTGGGAGGATGGGCGGAGGAGGGTGCTGAGCTCGCTTGTTTACCCTGAGTGGCAGGTCCTGGCTTGCGGGGAATGCAGCCTGGGCCCAGGGGAAGGAGGGGGTGCTGACGCCAGCCAGCCCTGCTCCCCCTTCCCAGACGGCACAGGGAGGGCCTCGAGCTCAGCCTGCTGGGCCTACAGACCAGGGGCAGACGCTGGGGGTGCTGGGGCCCCCGGGAGGGGGGTGCTGGCACAGGTTCCAGGGGCCTGGGTTTGACTCCCTCTCTCCCTTCTGTCCCCCATCCTAAGTGGGGGAGGGGCTGTGCTGCAGCGGGTTTCCGACCCCAGGCGGCACTGGACTGCTCTGAGTTGGCCCCCAGCCTCCCTGTTGCCAGGAGGAGAGGAGGGCCAGGGCAGGCCTGGGCTCTGAGTGATCCCCCCACACCAGTCTTAGCACAGGGCTTCCAGGAGCCCAGGCTGCAGGAGCTGGTGTTGGTGGGGGAGCGCCTGATGCTCGTGCCTGGGGGGGCTGTCCTCCCGCCTCGGGCCCCCAGCCTGGCTGTGTGGGGTCTGACCCGCTGCTCTGGGCCTGCCGCGCACAGGCAGGCCTGATCTGACGGAGGTCCCCCACTGTCAGACGGGCTGATGTGGACATGCGCTGGGTGCGCCGTGGACAGCCGGGGTAGCAGTGGGTCTGTGGGGGGCTCAGGGGAGAAGCAGGTGTGGGGTGCTGCTGGGATGTGGAAGAGGGGTTCGGATCAGGGAGGGCCTGGGAAGACAGGGTTTGGAGGACCGTTGTGGGTTTAGGGCAGGGGCAGGGCTGAAGCGGGAACTGTGGGTGGACATGTGGCCTGAAGGTGGGTGCCGATCAGATGCGGGGGGTGGGGTTGGGACAGGGTGGGGTTTGGGCAGAGGGAAGCACTGAGGTTGGGATGTAGGGTAGAGCTGGGGTATGGTTCTGATGTGGGGAGAGGGTGGGGGTCAGCGAAGTGTCAGATCCGGAGATGGGTTCAGGGGTGAGGTGGGCAGGGACAGGTTAGCGTGAGGCATAGTTTGGGTCAGGTTAGGTCAGGGCAGGGTCAGGCTGCCCTGTTAAGGTTAGACATGGTGGGAGCCTGTTGAGGGTCTTGGGGGCCTGGTTGTTGGCCCTGTGCTGTCACTGCCAGGTCTGTCTTCTCCCTTTTCAGTGGGATGCTCTCACCATGGCCTTGGCCGGAGACCAGGTGCTCTGGCCCCCATGGCGCAGGACCCCTCCAGCCTCTGAGCCCAGGCCAGGGCCTGAGGAAACGTTCTGCAGCTGAGCCCGGGACTCTCTGGAGCCTGAAGCAGGGGCCCCATTTCACACGGAACCGGGCCTGGGTTTGGGGCTACACCTGGCCAGTGGATGCAGCCTGTCCTACTGGCTTACCTGCCCTCCTGCCCCGGCCTCCTCTCTCACCTGGGATGCTTGTCTTGGGACCTTGGCTTGTTTGAGCCACTGCTGGCTGGGGCTGGGGGTGGGGGGCTTCCTAAGGTGAGTCCTAGCCCCTCCCCTGACAACCCTCACTCCCAGGCTCCGGTGTGGAAGCCGGGCTTGCTCTCCACTTGGCCTTCACCGCGGTGATACCCAGAACGCCTGGCTGTCTCACTTTGTCATGATTCCCACACACTTGGGGGGCAAAGTTGGGGACCTAGGGTTAGGGCTGTGTCCACAACATGGCCCCAACCCAGACTGACCAGGGCCCCATGGGCCTCATAGGGGGCCTCTCCTCTGTCCTCTGTGAGCCTCCCTGAGTGTAGCCTCCTAAAGAGCCAGCCTCCTGAACCTCGGCCATGTGGTTCCACAGGAGCTGTACTCTGCCACTTGGACGAGTTGGAGTCTGGGGGCCCTAGCGGTGGGCTGGTGGCCCTGGTCTAGGCCAGAGAGCTCTGGGCTTCCGGGCTGGCTCCTGTCGTCCCTTGCGCGTGGCCCTGGTGGGCAGTGCAAGGGGCAGCCTCTGCTTCACGGCTGCAGATCCCTTGGGGTGGGTCTGGCTCAGGAGGCCTGGGGCACCTGGCTGGGTGTGTCTGAGTGTGACTCAGGCTGGATGCCGGGGACTTGAGTTGGTGGCTTTGTTCTCCCACCAGCCGGGCAGGGTGCCTGCCATAGCTCTGAGTCACCAGGGTGTGGCCCAGCCGGCCTGGCGGCACCCCAGACACACACACACACACACACACACACACGACCACGTGCACACCCAGTGCTAGGGCCAGGACTCGGCAACCCGGGGCATGGGGGCTGCTTGGCATGGGTGCTGTCCTCGGTGCCTTTCCCTCAGTGGGGCCCTGAGCACTTCCCAAGGTGTTCCTCGGTGAGCCTAGGTCTCTGTGACGTCTAGTTAGAGCCCTAGAGGAGCTGGAACGGGGTTCGGGCCCCACAGACACGACCAGAGGGGCACGTTGACCCTTCCCCCAGCTGCCCGATCAAGGGCAGTTTCAGGCCACTATGTGCTACTATCAACCTGTCAACCCAGAGAAGCTTAAAACAACTCTGAGACAAGGAAACTATTATTCCCCCTACAGATGAAGGACCTGGGGCTCAGGGAGGCTAGTGAGTGGCCAGCCTGCCTTCATCCTCCTCGCCAGTGTGGGGGTGTGTGCAGGAGTGGCCTGCCCCCCCTCGTTTCAGGGTAGCTCATCACTGGGACCCCCCCCTCAACACCACATCTCACTCAGAGTCAGGCAGGGGTCCCGTAGGGTTAGGGCGAGTGAGCAACCCCTCCCAGCCACTGGGCCTGGGTCCGAGGCCCTTCTAGACCTCTGAGGATGGAGACAGATGTGCTGGACCCCAGGCAGTACCCATCTGCTTTCTCTGGGGAAGGGGTAGGAGGCCCTGGGGCTCTGAGGGCCAGCTCCATCTTTGGGGGGGAGGGAGGCTTCATTGTCCCCAGGGCAGTGTACCTTCTACATGCCCGCCAGCCCTCCCCACAAGTGTGTGGGTGTTCCTGTGTGAATGTGAGGGGCAGGAGAGCCAGACTGGCAATACATCAGAGGTGAGAGGGAAGCGGCGCGGGGGAGGGGCAGCCCCCTCCGACAGGGGTGAAGACCAGAACCCACGGGTCTGGTTTCCAGGACAGGCTTGGGTCCTCAGAGATGGCCTGTAGGTTAGTAGATGTTCTCTAACAGACCAGGGGCTGCCTGGGTAGCTGGTTACCTGGGTGCTGTTGGGTAGGTGAATAGGGTACATTTCTAAGAGCCGGCCTCACCCCCTCCACCCACAACTCCACCCGGTTCTTTGTCAGAAGCTGTTTCGAGGGAGAGGAGAAAGCACCTTATAAGGCAACAAACGCTGGCAGGTGGAGAGGACAGGTACCTCCCTGCCTCCAGGCCTCCCCGCCCTCCCCGGGAAGGACAGCGGCTTATGCTGGGGGTGGTATCCCAGTTCTGGCCCTGCGCCTTACAGTGTTCTCCCACCTGCACCCCATTCCCTCAGC
>NW_027528345.1:12184888-12194702 GCF_008692635.1 Crocuta crocuta
GGGGCGGCTACTGCAAGACCTTGGCTACGTGAAGGCTCCTTTCTGAGCCTGTTTCCTCTTCCGTGCAGTGTAGGGGTGTAGGGGTGTAGGGGCTGTGACTTCACAGGAAGATCTTAAGCCCTATGAGTGTCCCTTCACTTAGAGACAGTACAATCAGGCCATGCCGGCCACCTTCCCCAAGGCCAGGATCCTCCCTCCCTGCACTGCTGGGCTCCCTAGGCAAGGGCCTACCCTCTCTGTTCTAAGGGAGCTGGGGTTCCAGGGTGTTTCTGGTCACTTTCTGGTCACTTCTCCAGGCGAGGTGGCCAGCCTCAGTTTGCCTGTTGGCCAGTACCTGAGCGGAGACTGCCCGAGGAAGCAGGCAGTCTCTCCGCAGCCCTGCCTTCCTGTCTGTAATTCTTGTCTTAGAAGCTGACCTCCCCCAGAAGCCCCCACCCCATCCCAGCCCTCGGGCGCAATGTGTTTTGTCAGGAGATGGTCATCCTGTGTCAGCCAGATGCCCCATCTTGGAATTTTGCCCTGGAGTTAAAAGCACTGACTCTGAAATGTCGAAAACATTTTACAAGCATTGTTGAATTTGACCCTGGTAACAGCCCTCTCCCAGAACACGTGGTGGTGAGTTTATCAGGGAGGTTTAGCAGCGTGGTAGGGGCCTGGAGGCTGTCCTGCTCCAGCCAGGGACCCCCTGTGAGCACCGTGAAGGAAGGGAGTGCATCTTCCTGTTGGTTCTAGAAATTTCGGAGCAGGGAGTATCCTTGGATATTATCTAATCCAACCCCTCACTGTGGACCTGGGTCAACTGAGGCCCAGAGCTGGGACTAGAGCCCAGGGCTCCTGACCCCCCCAGCCCTGCCTGTTTTCTGGGGGAGCCTGCTCCCTCCTTGTCTGTCTGGGCCTGGGTCTGGGGGGTGCTAGGTTCCGCTTGGTGGGTGCACCCAGATGGCCCGGCTGGGAGAGGACAGGTACCAAGCCTGGCTTGATGGAGGAGCGCTGCGCCCCGTCTCTCCCTTTCGTCCCGCACGAAGGTTTTCCAGGGAGCTGATGAAGCAACTTCCGTGTGAAGGAAACCAGGACAAACATATGAGAATGGTTGAGTTGCCCTCTCCCATCCCCAGCCTCCCCTGTGTGGGGCAGTCCTTAGAGTCCTGCCCCAGCCCCCTGCCATGGTGCAGGAAGGACCCCTCCTGAAGCCCCCCGGGGTGGCACCGGCTCTTGAAGGCCCTGGGGGACAGGGAACCCCACAGTGCTGTACCAGTTTGGAATTCAGAAGTTCCAGCAGGAAGTTCTGCCTGTTGTCTGGCTTGAGTCTCTCCTGCTGTGTGTTGAACCCTCTCCCTTCTGGTCGTGTCCAGTGGAAGATGCAGACTGCCCAGTGCTCAGGCCACAGTAATTTGGAGTAATTCCCACAGTAATTTCCCTCTTCCACCTGCAGGGTCAGGGGAAACCTGAGGCTCCGTTCTGAATTCCCATGGGAATGCCCTTCCCCACGCCCCTTTCCCAGCCTGCCGCCCTGTCTCAGCTTCCCACGCGTTGCATACACTCCTCTCTCCAGGAAGTGCTGTCTGCTGCCCCAGATTTTTCCTTGACTCTGCACCTGAGCTGGTTTCCAGCATCTTCTCTGTGTTCTAAACTAGCCTATATTTCCCAGTGTCTCTGGCGGTTGCTGATGCCGGTTGGTGCTCAATAAATGTATGTAACGGGCTTATTAAGGGCAGTTCTTCTAGCACATGCTGAAAACTGTGGTCAGTGGACTCTCCCAGACTTTCCAAATGGGAAACTCCAGGGTGGACCCTGTAGGTTCTGCCCACAGGGACCTTGGTTCAGAGCGCTCTAATGGGGGCGTCTGAACACGTGTGAACTTGGGCTAGCTTTCTCTCCTGGCCTGTAGGCTGGTGCTACGCCCTGGCACCTCCCCATCACTGACTTCTCTGGGCCTGGACCTGGATCTGTCAGGAGATTCTAGAAGCCAGGAGGGCCAGGGCATGGAAGGCAGAGGGTGTAGCTCCTCCCAGTTCCCAGGCTCAGAGTGGGGCTGAGAGCAGGGTCGCAGTCTGTGAACAGCTGTTAGTTCATGCATTTAGTGAGTACTTACTGTGTACAAAGCACCGTGACCCCAGGAGAGGAGAAGAGCACATTGTGAAGCAAACCCACCCAGGATCACCCCGAATCCCAGATGGGCAGTATGGACGTGGCTTTCGAAATGGCCTCTTCCAACCAGCTCCGGAACCCAGAGCTTAGAGAGACTCATACATTGCCCTGGGTCACACAGCGTCCACTGTGGCTGGGACCAGAGCCCATGGTCCTTCCCCAGCACCCGTTGACCACAGGGCTGCCTGAGTGTGGGCACAATGGCGGGGAAGGGGGCTCCAGCTGAGGGAAAGACACGCTGTGCCGGGGCTCTGAAACACAGTGGCCACTGATAGGGGCCCAGGCATGAAATTCATAGAAACCCAGACTCAGGCTTACTGACAGACCCAAGTAGTGTGTGTGTGTGTGTGTGTGTGTGTGTGTGTGTGTGTGGTGTGTGTGTGTGAGAGAGAGAGAGATTGAGAGATAGGGGCCATGCAGACTTCGTTCTGAGATTTGCTAAATGTATATTTGTAAAGCAGGAAGAACAGTGTTTGCTATAAAGCATTTTGCTGTTGACACATTGAGGGGCCTTAGAGTGTCCAGGCAAGGACAGGGCAGGCGTTCCAGGCGGGGAAGGTGGCTGGCATGGCCCAGTCTTGTTAAGTGTCTGTAAGTGAAAGGACGCTCTGCAGAGCTTAAGATCCTCATGTGAAGTCACAGCCCAAGCCCACCACGTCACTGCACTCATGGAAGAGGAAAGAGGCCCAGAAAGGAGCAGTCACGTAGCCAAGGTCACACAGCAGCCTGTCAGAACCCTGGCTGCCTCTTCTGGCTCCTAGGGGGTGGGCTAGGCAGGCATTGGAGTGGGCATCGAGGGTGGCATGGCAGGTGTCTGAGCAGCTTGGAGTCAGGGAGAGAAGGAGACTCCAGCTCTGTCCCTTTCCTAGATAGGGGGAGTCTGGAAACTGGACGCCCCTTCTGGAGCCTGGCTGTGAGCAGAGCGTGTGGCTAGTGTGGTCTCAGGGTGTTGGGTGTTGGGGGGGACGGTTCAGAGCCTGGGGAGGCAAAGAAGGGAGAGGGCAAGACTCCTACAGGGCTCCGGCTTTGTCCTTCTGTAGCACCCCCCCTCCCCCCCGCCTCAGGCACGAGCAGGAAGTGTTTGATGAGTGATCGGTGGGGGTGGTGGGACCGTGGGCCCCTTCCCCCCAGTGGAGGCCCCTTGTCACCCGTTCAGGGCCACCGGCTCCGGGGCCTGCAGTAGCCCGCGGCGGCCGGCAGGAGGCGGTGCCCGANGCCGAGGGGGTGGGCACTGGCGCTGGGGCGGCTACCAGGGCCCCGGGCCCCGAGGTACTGAGTTTCAGGGTCCCGGGGACCCTCGCCGGACAGACAGACACCTGCCCTGTTGGTGGGTGGCCCCCGGGGCCAGGTCCACGGCACCCATTCAGTCTCCTTCTGCCTGTCCTTCTGGACGCAGTGAGCGGCTGTGCAGAGTCCTGGGCCTCATTTTCCTGATTTGTTAAAAGAGGGCGATGACACTACTTTGCGAGACTGTTGTGCACAGGGACCCACAGACTTTCATGGACAGTGGCCCAGGACAGTGCCAAAGGATGGTGGTTCCTACTCACCTCCCCCAGCAAACTGGAAGGTTGGCCCGGCAGCTCCCCGGAATAGAACCGTATGGTCCTCCCCACAGGGACATGGTCCTCCTCTCCCCTCCCCCCGACCCATAACTGTGGTCCCCAGATTGGGCATGGATGGTGGGGTGGGGGGCATGGAGTAGCTGAAAAGAGAAATGCCAGCCCTGGCCTGTTTTGGTCATAGGCTGGGTCTGGCTTCTCCTGTCTGGTGTCACTGAGTGGAAGACGGGCTCATGGAGCCCGGAGGGGGTCTGGACAGTGGCTCAACTCCTCAACTCCTGCCAACTCGGCCCTTGGCCTGCAGGGCTGAGACAGAGAAGTGGGGAGGCACATTTCCTGGCTTGGAGGGAGAGACTCAGACCATGAGGGGCAGGCTCTGGAAGGGTTCGGTGGGGTAGGGGGCTGGGAGAATGCAAACCCCATTTCCACTTGATAGATGGGTATACTGAGGCTCTTTCCTGATCTCCACATTTATTTTGGTTGGTTTAAAACTGCAAAGCTGTAGTGGTGGAGAGGGTGGAGTTCTCAAGAGTATCTTCAGGGTCCCCCTTCCCAAACTCAGGCCTGTCTGTGGTCATACCAGAGTGACCGGCTCATTCGGGCCATATTCCAGGCCCCAGAAGTTGCAGAAGGGACTCTGTTTGGGCAGTGTTAACCCTGTTGGCTCTAAAGCTGGGCCCTGGGAAGAAGCCTCCTTGCAGCCTCCTCCTCCTCCCAACAGAATACCCACTGATTGTGGTGTGTGTGTCCCCATTTGCCTTTCTCCTCCACCAGCCGGACAGTCCCGGCACACAGAGCAAAGCTCAGAGCAAGAGATTTGCTGGAGCCCTGGGGAGGCGTCAGGAGGCCCAGCTCCCGGCCTGAAGCTCACCTCCATTGTGTGATTCTAGCAAGGCCCCTCTTCTCTCTGGGCCTCGGTTTATCTATATGTAAAATGGAGCAATAGGCTGTATTTACGGTGCTGGGATATCACCCCGGGATGCCCATACTACCCTCTACGCCCCCACATCTGAGGTGGCCCAGAACTATTTTGGAGGGACCTGGCAGGAGAAAGGTCCAAGTGAGTTGCACTGCTTACCTTTGGGCCAGTTTAGTTTCCAGAGAACCAAAGAAAGTAACCCTCCCTGTCCCCTCAATGGGGGAGCAGTTCCTGCTAGGTGCTCCCTGGCCATCTGGGGGGTGAGAATGGGCAAGGGGAAGGGTCCTAGATTATTCTTTGGGGCCTGATGGGTTGGGGGCTTGGTGACTGAAGGGCACACTTATGAGGGCCAGCCTGCCATGTGGCTGCCCCTGGCCCCTTGGAAAGTTCTTCAGATTAGCTTGTTGGCCCGGGTTGTTCCCTTCTTGGGACCCAGGACAAGGAGATCCTCTCCCTCTGGGCCCAGGCACTGGGGTGGCCCTGGAGGGGTGGCCTGGCGGGGACTTGGGTCCTAGGGAGAGGAGGTCGTGGGGATATCGGCTGGCTTCCTTTGTTCAGGAGGCCGTGGGGGCAGCATGTGTGTGGGGCAGGGCACTATGGGCCTGCGGGCCCCCACCTCTCACCCTGCCTGAGGCATGGTCTCAGAAGCCTCCTGCTTCTGGAGCGATGGAGTTGGGGAGGGGGCTGTTAGGCAGGCTGGAGAGCTCCCAGGAGGACCCTCAAGTTTTCCAGTCTCAGGGAAGGCCCCCTGAAGGCCCCCCCCCAACTTGCTGTGGGCAGCCTATGGTGGCTTGGAGGGTAGTCCCCGAGTCCTCCATTTTGTACCCGCGTCCATGGCCAAGAGGAAGAGGGAAGGCAGCAGGAATGCAGGAATCCTGGCCAGGCCCTGTCCCAACAGGCTGGGGCGGGAGTGCCGGGCTCCCAGTGGGCCCACGTGCTCTTTGGCTCGGCTGGTCGCTAAGCAGCCCATGCAAACAGCAGAGACACACAGAACCGCCCCTTTGTGTGCATGCACGGGTGTGTGCCTGTGCCGGGGGCCTCCGGGCTCAGGGGACCCATGGCCTCAAACCGAGGATGGGAGCCCTTCTTGTCCCTTTACAGCTGCCATCACATGCAGGCCCGAGGTGGGGGTCCTGCCTGCTGACACCTGTTGAGCGCTTACTGTGTCCCAGCCTCGTCCATTCATAAGCATCTTTAATCCTTACAACCCATAGGCACTCCCTATTAACCGCTTGTATAGATAGGGAAACTGAGGCTCTGAAAGGTCACGTACACCCAAGGCCACAGAGCAACCGAGTGGTAAAGGCAAAGCCAGGGTTCAGACTGAGGTCTCTCTGACTCCAGAGTGTGGTTTTACCTCCAGACGTGCGTGGACGCAGGTGCACGGAAGCATCAGTGCATGTGGAGATGCGCGCTCCGACGCGGCCCTGTACTGCCTTGCGTCTAAGGCTGCCTGGTAGGTGTGGGTACCCATGCCCATCCGAGGAGGTGTGCACACGATGCCCGTGCACAAGCGTGCAACACACATCACATGCTTGCACGTACAAGCACATATGTGCACACACTTGTGCGTGGTGCGTGTGTGTGTGCACATCTGCACCTAGCCATGTGCCTGCGCGCACGTGGTCCTCTCCAAAGGCTGGCTTCACCCTCCAGCTCACCCACCTTCCGTCCCCTTCTTGGGCTCCTGCCCTGGCACAGGTGTCAGTGCCCCAGCAGGACGTATGATGGCCTTGTGGGCGGCACCGGGCCTTGTGAGGATTTGAAAGAAGGTGATCTGGGGGAGAGACAGGATGGGCAGGGACAGAGCTGGATAAGAGGAAGGTGCACAGAATGAGAGGGGTTGAAGCTGGGGCTGGGGCTGGCCCGGGTTCTCTTCAGCCCTTGAGCAGGGGACTGGCTCATGGAAACCCGATCCTGACTCCCTTCCTCTACTGGCCGCTTTCAAGGCTCCGTTTCCTACTGCCTAGGGAACTGCCCCAGGCAGACTGCAGGAGAGTCCTGGGGACTGGGGGACTCGGCTGGGTCCTGTCCCCTTCTCTGTGTGTGCTAGGTAATCCCCCTCAGCCTCTGAGGGGATGGGGAGGTGAGGAGGCTCAAGAAAGGATCCTTTGGGTGTGGGGGAGAAGGGCTGAAGCCAAATTCCAGCCCAATGCACTGCTCCTTTGCAAGGTTGCTCTCCCGCTCCTGCGGGGCAAGGAGGTGCAAGCAGAGCAGCGGTCAGCAGGGGGCGCTCGGGGCCTGCGAATGGTGGGGAGAAGCGTTGCAGGCGGGCAGCGGGACCAGGATAGGCTGGGCAGGGCAGGGCGGGGCTGAACCACGGGTACAGACCCACCTACAGGAGGAGTGGGGGTAGGAGTGGAAGCTGGATTTCTCACCACTTGGGGCAGACTCCCAGAGGGACAGATATGCACCCCTACCCCGGAGGGATAGACTTAATTCTTCCACCAATGGAGTCACAGACCCTCAGAGGGACAGGCACAGTGACAGCCTCCTTCCCCTCTGGGACATTCAGGGCTGGTGTTAGAGGGCCCCGGGGTGGGGGGAGGGGGGATAGGGTGGAGCTGGGAGTGACCTGGCAGGGGTGTGGGGCCTTTGTGACAGTGTGACAGCTTTGAGGCAGCAACGGGTCCTGGGCTCAGGCAGGCTTAGGTCAGATTCCAGCTCTGCTCTGGGGCGACCACAGGCAAGTCACTCAACCTCTCCTGAAATGGGGGCGATGTGTGCTCAGTGCCCCACACAGGCCTTGACACACAATGTGGCCATGGCTGTGGAGGTCATGACAAGTTGCCTGAGCACGATCTCCTGGGGATGTCCTCACTTTCCTTCAGCAAATATTTAACGAGTACCTGCTATGTGCTAGGCCCGCTTGTGAAACACAGCGGGTGCAGTGATGAGCAAGGCACACAGCACCTGCCTCTGGGAGCTAACAGTCTGATGGCAGGGGTGTGTGTGTGTGTGTGTGTGTGTGTGTGTGTGTGTGTGTGTGTGTGTGTGTCCTAGGGCCTGTTGAACTGAGAACTAACCCCCTCGTTTCAGTGCTTTAAAATGGAAAATACGGATTAAAAGAAAGACTGGCAGAGAGGGCGCTTTTATTTCTTGTCAAGTGCAACGCTGGGAAAATTCCAGATCTTACCATTCTGCTTTGGTGCTCTACTTCTTAGCACAGAGTCAGATCCAGCCACTCTCCACTCCGGACCCTCACCTCACTCGGTCCAAGCTGGAGTCCAGCGATGGCCCACGTCCCTGTGTCTGGTCCGTCTCCGCCCGCTCCCCTCTCCCTCGGCTGCAGCCTCCCTGGCCTCCTTGCAGGTCCTCAAGCAGGCTAGGCAGGGTCCTGCCCCAGGGCTGTTGCCCTCTGCTGTTCCTTCTCTGCTGGAATGTTCTTCCAGGGCATCCACGTGGCTTGCTTCTTCCCCCACCTCTGGATTTGACGAAATGTCCTCTTCTCAGTGAGGCTTTTCCTGTTTCCCCATTAAGCAAACCTACCCCCAGCACTCCCTTACATCCCCCCCCCCGCCCCCCAGCGCTTCGGTGCTCGTTGCCTTCTGGCCAACTGTCTCTTTTATAGTTCATTTCTTTCTCGTCAGCCTTCCCCCGTGAGAATGTAAACTCCATGTGAGCAGGCTTCGGGCAGATTTGTTCCTGCTGTATCGACAGAGCCTAAAACATGCCTGGCACGTTGTAAGCATCAATAAATGTTTGTCAAGTGAATGCTGAGTGCTGGTCTAAGGTGGATCTGGTTCCTTGGTGCTGGGAGCACCGTTCTTTGGAGGGAGGGACCTGGCTTTGCAGCTGCAGCTGGGCTACCTCCCGCACAAAACCTGTTAGGGGCTGGAGGACTGGGGGATGGGGAGGAGAAGGCAGGAACATTCTGGTTCTTTCTTGCTCTTTTGGGGACAGAAGTTGAGTGGCTATGGTAACCTCCACCAAACTCACATGCCTTAGTTGGGACATAACTGAGAGGCAGGTTTCTTCTTGGAAAAAAAATTAACAATATAAAAAAATCTATCAATCAAAGTGGGTTGGTGGGTGATATTTCCCCCCTCCCTCCCTCTTTCTTCCCTCCCCCACTGCCTCCTTCTTTCCTCGCTCCCCTCTTTCTTTCTTCCTTCCTTCCTTCCCCTCTCTCTCTCTCTCTTTCTCTCTCTCTCTCTTTCTTTCTCCCTTCCTTCCTTCCTTCCTTCCTTCCTTCTTTCCTTCCTTCCTTCTCCTCTCTCTCTCTCTTCCTTTCTCATTCCCTCTCCTCCCCCCTTCCCCATCTCTGACAACCGCATTCTGTTCTCTGCTTCTATGAGTTTGTTTGGATTCCACATATAAGTGAGATCATACAGTATTTGTCTTTCTCTCTGACATTTCAATTAGCACAATGCTCTCAAGGTCCATCCATGTTCACAACCGCAGGATTTCCTTCTTTTTATGGCTGAATAGTATTCCATTGTATATGTGCAGCATAGCACAGTTTCTTTATCCATCCATCCATAGGTGGACACTTAGGTTATTTCCATATCTTGGCTATTGTAAATAATGCTGCAGTGAACATGGAGGTTCAGATATTTCTTTGAGGTAGTGATTTCATTTCCTTTGCATGTATTCCCAGAAACTGAATTGCTGGGATCATATGAAAGTTCTAGTCTTGAGTTTCGGAGGAACCTCCATACTTTCCATAGTGGCTGCACCAATTTATATTCCTACCAACAGTTCAAGAGGGTTCCCTTTCTTCACATCCTCCCCAACACTGTTATTTCTTGTATTTTTGATACTAGCCATTCTGACAGGTGTGAGGTGATACCTCACTGTGGTTTTGATTTGAATTTCCCTGATGATCAGTGATACTGGGCACCTTTTCATGTTCCTGTTGCCTATCTCTGCCCATTTTAAAAATTGGCTTTGTGTGTTTTTTTCTTTTCTTTGTTGTTGTTGTTGGTTTTTTGCTTCTTTTTTAATTAAAAAAAATTTTTTTTTGCTACTCACTTGTATCAATTCTTTATATATTTTGGATTAGGTCCTTATCAGATACATGATTTGCAAATATCTTCTCCCATTCCATAGGTTGCCTTTTCATTTTGTCGATGGTTTCCCGTTGTGCAGAACCTTTTTAGTTTGATGTGGTCCCACTTGTTGATTTTGGGGGCACGTTGGTTGTTTCTGAACAGAGGGGCCCCAGCAGGGGATTTGCAGGTTTTAC
>NW_027528345.1:12194777-12217466 GCF_008692635.1 Crocuta crocuta
AGGCTGCCTTCTAGAAACACAGAGGTAAAATACAGGTTTTAAGTCATCTTGGTAAAACACAGGCTTTAAGTCCCATCCTTCCGGTAGAAGGAAAAACATTTTACTTTGTCCAAAGCCCCAGCCCCCAAGTCCAAGAAGCAGCTCCCCAGGGCCCTTACCCAGGGTCCCCCTGGAAGTGGTAGGCCTCGTGGCTTACCCCCTAGAGTTCCTCAGCACTCACCCCTCTTTGTTCTTGAAGCTTCCAGTACCCACACTATCAGCTACTTGTGTGGAATCCCTTCTGTGTGAAACGACGGGGTACCAACTGACAGACCAGATAAGGAAAAATCAAGAAAAGCAGGTTGTGCTAAGTGCTCTGAAGCATCAGATGGGGGGCTACCTCTGAGGAGGTGACGCCGCTGACAAATGAGATCTGACACGTGAGAGGAGCCCAGGCGGAGGGACGGGGGCGCACATCTCTGTGCCCGCAGGCTCTCTGGGGCCGGGGGGCTGGGAGCGCCCCCCCCCCCGCCCCTGCACCTGCCGGGTAGGCGAGGGACCGCTCAGCCCTGGGAGCCTCCAACCACCGAGGCCTGAGATGTGAGCTAAGTGTGCAGAGACCGGAGTCTCCCAGGTTGAACGCTGGGAAGCGCAGCCCCGCCCCTCTTCTTCCCGCCGCCTCCTCCCTCGGGTCGGGGAAGCCCAAGCGGCCGGGCTCCCGAAAAGTGCTGGTCTCGCCGCAGCCGGCAGGGGGCAGTGGTTGTCGCGGTGCTCGCCGGCCGGCTCTGACCTCTCCCTAATGCCTAATGCGATGTGGGACGGGCCGCTTCCCCACCCCTCTCCAGTCCTCAGCTGCTCCCAAACGAGGCTCTGAGCCCCGGTCTCTCCTGGAGGGGGGAAGGTGCGGGTGACGCTGGGCAGATGGTGTGGAACTGGGCCAGGTAGGGGGCTGGTTCCAACTTCCCTCGGGGATTAGGGGGAAGGTTTTCATAATTTGCACGCTTGGTGTCACTGCTATATTTAAGCGCTTAGCCTGTGCTAAGTTCTTTCATCATTCATCATCTCTCTAAAGCTTCACAACAGACCCGGAAGGAAGGTATTCTTATATCCCAGATGTTGTCCAAGACCACACAGCTAGAACCAGAGTTCTGTCTACAGGCCATGTCTCAGTCACTCCGACTGCTGCCTCCGTAGCAGGGTGAGGTGCCCATGGGATCAAGGTGAGTAGGGAGGGGAGGGGCAGGCATCAAGGTGTTGACGGCACCTGAAGGAGCACCCAGCTCACTCCTTTATTTTGCAGATGGAGAAACAACTCCAGAGGGGGGACATGACTTGCCCAAGGTCCTGCAGACAGCGGGCAAGGGCAAGCAGAGGGGCGTTCATCTCAACAGGAGACCCTGAACCAGATCCTGGCCAGAAGCCAGAAGCCCCTTGAGGAGAGGACTCCGTTCTACCCTTTATTCTGTCCTCCCTCCCTGCTGGGCCTAGCACAGGCTGCGGCACACAGCAGGTGCTCCGGAAGTCCTCTGTGGGCAGTAGCTGCAGTCACCTGCCATTCATGCCTCCATTCATTCATCCAGCATTTAGTTAACACCGCTTGTATGCTTGGCGCCCTGTGAGACACTGGGACGCACAGTCGAATGACACGGTTCACAGCTGGCTTACCTCCTGCGGGGGGGGGTGGTGGTGGTGGATTTCAGGGGTTTCCCCACCTCATGACATGCACTCCCTTGGCTTTCCTCATTCTCAGTGCAGGCTTCCTCTGCTGGCATCTGGGGACTTGTGCCCGGGGTGGAGGCCGAGCAAGTCCGTTCCACTTCCCTCTTCCAGGCCATTTCTGCTCCTTATTCCTTACCAGCCGCTTCCTTCCCTCCTCCAAGCCCTCTTTGACTAATGTGTGCCCTGCAGACCCCACTGTGGTCTTGAGCTCTGCCCAGGCATCCCTGGTTCTGTCTGTCTGTTTCGTTGTGGGCACCCCTACCTCCCATCAGCCTCTGGAGCTTCCCTAACACAGGGACCACCTCCCTTCCAGTTGTTTTTTCTCAGGCCTAAATAGACCAGGAGAGGGGCTGGGGGGGAGGTCATGCTGTCAGTCCCTAGCACAGAGGGCCTGTCTTGGGCTCTGGCCCCAGGACCCCCTTAGAGGAAGGTTTCTGTGTTGTCACCAGGGTGCTGACTCGCTAGCCCTGGCCCAAGACCCCTCTGGGCTCTGATCACCCACGCTGAGCCGGGGGGCTTAGGCTGGGCACCAGCTGGGGGCTGAGTGCTCAGCCTCACCCCCTTTGTGTTTGAAGGTGAGCATCTTCAGTCTCCATTTCACCAACTGCTGGGTTTGGTTATTTTTAATGCCCTTATGGCATGCAGTCTGCAGGTAAAATGCTCTTTTTTTTTTTTTTCTTTTACCTGCTGTGTGATCAGAGTTATAGTGATTGGCCTCTCTGGGCCTCAGCTAATGACACCTGTCCTGTCCGTCTCACAGGTAGTAGGGAGGATCAGAGATCAAAGAGAAGAAAGAGCCCAGCCCTAGCAGGGGCTTGGTTTTGCTGTACTCAGAGCAGGGGTCTATCCTTGGCCAAGAGTTCAGTGAATCCTAGAGGGCAGGGGTGGGACGGAGGAGGAAGGAGGGAGCTAGCACAGAAGGGGGAGTCAGGCTCGGAGTCTCCCAGGTAACTGTTCAGGAATGACTAGTGAGAAGGGTGCAGGAGATAAGATATACTTTTCCTTCCTTCCTTCCTTCCTTCCCTTTTTTCCTTCCCTCCCTCCCTCCCTCCCTCCCTCTCTCTTTCTCCTCTTTTCTTTGGTTCTTTCTTTCTTTGTTTTCCTTTGTTTCTTTGTTTCTTTCTTTTCCTTCCTTCTTTCTCTTCCTTCCCTCCCTCCTTCCTTCCCTTTTTTTCTCTCCCTCCCTCCCTCCCTGAATCCTCCCCTCCCTCTGCACCCCCCCTGCACTAACTGTGCTCCTTCAACGTGCCAGACTTTGCATTAGCACCAGCGATCCGATGATACGAAGGTCAAGGAGATGCGCCTTCACTTGCATGGCCTCAGTTGGGAAGGTACATCATTCATTCTCTCTGACATCAATTTCACTTTCAGTGAAAACCTGCTGTGTGCCAGGCACTGTGCAAGGTCCTGGGGGTATGATAAGATGCCTTCTCTACCCCCAAGGAGTTGAGAGTCTTCTGGAGATAAAAGGCACAAAAGCAGGCAGGTGAAACATGGCTAAAGCAGACAGTGAGGGGTAAGTGCTAGACGAATCTAATGTCTCCCTCAGCACCTAGAGTGGGTCTAGGCACAGACTAAGTATGTGCTCAGTTAATGCCTGGTAACATGTGACCCAGGTATGGGGAAATTTTTTTTTAAATTTATTTTTATTTTTATTTTTTACAAATAGTTTATTGTCAAGTTGGTTTCCATATAACACCCAGTGCTCATCCCCACAAGTGCCCTCCTCCATGCCCATCTCCACCCTGCCCCCCACCCCCATCAACCCTCAGTTTGTTCTCAGTATTCAAGAATCTTTCATGGTTTGCCTCTCTCCCTCTCCCCCACTATTTCCCCCCTTCTTCTTCCCCTCGGTCCTCTGTTAAGTTCCTCCTAATCCTCCTATACGTGCAAACATATGGTATTTGTCCTTCTCTGCCTGCCTTATTTCGCTCAGCATAACACCCTCAAGGTCCATCCATGCTGCTACGCATGGCCAGATTTCATTGTTTCTCATTGCCATGCAGTATTCCATCATATAGATAAACCACATCTTCTTGATCCATTCGTCCGTTGATGGACACTTAGGCTCTCTCCATGTTTTGGCTATTGAGAGTGCTGCTATGAACATTGGGGTACATGTGCTCCTATGCATCAGCACTCCTATATCCCTTGGGTAAATTCCTAGCAGTGCTATTGCTGGGTCATAGGGGAGTTCTGTTGTTAACTTTTTAAGGAACCTCCACACTGTTTTCCAGAGGGGCTGCACCAGTTTACATTCGGTGTGAGGAGATTTCTAGATAACTTATGAGTTAAAGAGTAAAATTCTTTTAATGAAATGCTGATAAAAATGCTATATGTGAAAATAGGAAGCAGTTAAAATGACTCTTAAAATCAAATGTATGGTCTTCAAAGAATCTTATGTTGAAAAAGAAGAAAGATGGAAAATTAAAGCATTCAACTCAAGAAGTTGAAAAATGAAATGGAGGGCTGATGGGGGTGGGGGAGAAGGGAAGGGGGGTGATGGGCATGGAGGAGGGCACTTGTTGGGATGAGCACTGGGTATTATATGGAAACCAACTTGACAATAACTATAAAAGGAATAAAAAGAAGTTGAAAAATGATACAAATAATAAATTCAGGGGCACCTGGCTGGCTCAGTTGGTAGAGCATGCGACTCTGGATCTCGGGGTCATTAGTTCGAGCCCCACGTTGGGCACAGAGATGGCTTTAAAAAGTAATAAATAGGGGTGCCTGGGCAGCTCAGTCGATTGAGTGTCCGACTTTGGCTTGGGTCATGATCTCATGGCTCATGAGTTTGAGCCCCGCATCGGGCTCCGTGCTGCTGGCTCAGAGCCTGGAACCTGCTTTGGATTCTGTGTCTCCCTCTCTCTCTGCCCGTCCCCCTCTCATGCCAGGTCTGTCAAAAATAAATAAACATTAAAAAAACAATAATACATTCAGGGAGCCTGTTCTGATTCTCTGGTTCCCTGAATGAGCCCTTCTCTTCCCTGAACTTCTCACTTGGTTAGGAAGTTCGGGATGGCCATCTTAGGTAGATAGCTTATCTTTCAACTTGACTGTGAGCTTCCCGAGATGGAAGGGTGGGGAACAATCGTGGGTGTCTTACCACAGGGCTGGGCTTGGAGAAGGTCCTTGGATCCTTGTTTGTTGATCTAGAGTTTGCTTTGGCAGGATTAGGCCTGTACCCATCAGAATATATGCTGGGCCATGCCAACCCCCACGTTCGGGCTGAAGTGCTTGGGGAATCCCCCATGTCTGTGCTTGCCGAGGTGGCCACATGGTGCCTAGACACCTCAGGAGGCATGGGGAACGTAGGTCCACACTGGGAAAGCCTCCTTTTAGGGTGGTGGGGGGCAGGAGACCTTTTGGTGTCTGAGTTGCATTGGTCTGGAGGTATAATTAAGTCCCTGGACCCCTTCCCCATAATTGGAGAATCCCCAAAGTCCTGTGGCCAACCTGTCAGACCAGTCAGTGACTGGCCAATCCTGAGAGGGCAGATAAAAACAGACACACAGCTTTATCCATGGACATATCTCAGCATTTTATTCATCCCTTGGAGGGAGAAGGGGGCACTGCCCCAAGATAGTCAGCCAGCCAGGTGGGGTGGCTGGGATATGTGTTCTTTATCCAGATAGTAAATATAGCACTGACTATGCAGAAACAGGAAGGGAAGCAATAAGTTAAAAGCCACATAAGTTATGAAAAATAATATATATACTCTCTATACCTTGCATCCCCACTGAGGACTTGCTCCCTTGGAAACCAATAAATAGGCAGAGAAAGAGCAGCAATCAGCACCCTTAGGCGACTTCAGTGATGAGTCTATGTCTGAGTTTCCTCCAGCCTGAGAGTCGGTGGCCCTTCAGCGCCCCCCAGAGGCTTGGAGGACCTTGAGGCCTCAAAGGGGTCAAGGCCTTGGGGGACCATGTCCTGGAAAGTGAGATGAAGGGGTGGAAGACTGAGGCTAGCAGCAGAAAGAAGCAGGGGCAGGTAGGGAGAAAGGAGGGCAGGACAGAGGGTGGCATGTGGATGAGGGGGGCTGGAGCTGCCAGGATTCCCCTTCGAGCCCTGAAGGTGAGAGCCGAGATGAGGAAAGAGGAATGCTCCTCCCAGCCCCCAATCTTCTCTTTGGACGCAGAATTCATTTTTGGTTGTCACTGGGGCTCCCCCAGCCCAATCTGAAGGGCTCAGAAACTCCCAGACCTGCCTGGACTGCACCTTCTTCACGGCCCCACAGTAGGCAGGGGAGTGGGCGCGGCGGGAGGAGGGGGCGGAGGAAGGAGGAAAGAAGGAGCCCTAACCCCACAGGTGCGGAGTGTTCCTGGGCTCCTCAGTGAATGCAAAGGAGGGGAGGGCCAAGTCTGATGGCCTGATGGAGAGAACAGGGACCCGAGAGGTGGGATTCATGGGAAATAGCCCAGGGCTTCATGGTAGGGATGAAGCTGGGGGTCTCCAGGGCCTGGTCCACCAGGGCCAGGTTCCAGGCTTGGGGAACCCCTAGGCAAGAGACCAGGGTGCAGAGAGCTTGGATCCTGGGCAGGGTGGGGAACCACAGGACCGCAGGGAGGAGAAGGGAGGGCCACATTCTCCTGCTTGGTCCCGGGCTGCCCTCTGACTTCCCTCTCATAGGGGGTTGGTTATGGCAAGAATAGCTTCTGGAGAAGGAGCCGGGAGCTGGCTGGGCAGCCTGTCCAGTTCCGACTGGCCTGCTGTGAGGGACCCACAGGAGGAGGGAAGAGGCACAGGTGTCTGGGCGGACCTCAGAGGTCCAGGCTTAGGACCCACACACCTGGGGGACTTCCTCCTTTCACTGCCTAATACTGTCAGGTCTCTGGGGGCCCCGGGTGGTGCAAGAAACCCAGGGGTGCTCAGCACCCGGCCTCCTCAGGAACTCCAGATGTGGGGAGGTGCCCACGCAGTCCTCACCAGCCCATGATCCATGGCTGGCTGGGGCTGGGGGAGCGAAGGCACCAGCCTCGGTCCCGAGGCAGAGGCAAGGCAAGGCTTGATATGTGAGTTTAGGGCAAGGGTTGGGCGAAAGGGTGGAAGGTTCCTCGGTCAGAGCCCTCTGTTTGGGGAGGAGCCTCAGAAGAGCAAGGAGGTGGAGAGAAAACTGACCCCCAATACCAGTTTATCCAGCTGGGAAAACGTCTGGCCAGAAGGTTGGAAGGGTGAGACCGGAATGTTGAGATGGAGTGGAGCGATTCTGAAGAGCTGGCTGCAGTCGTGTGCCACCCTCGGCAGCCCCCCAAAACACGGACGTTGCTGGGACCCCTTCTCCTTTCCATTCAGAATCCGGTTTGCCTCCCCTCCCAACCGAGAGGCTCCGAGCTGCTTTCTTGAGTTTAGCTTAAGTCCCTCCTGCGGCAGGGGAGTGACTTGGGCTCCTGGGGTCCAGCTGCCTTTACTCCGAGGCCTCTGACTCCTGCGAGAGGAACTTCTCAGACATTTCGGTGATTTTGATCACAGGGCCTTTTCTGTTCCTCTTCTTCCGGGAGGGCGCTCTTGAAAGGCCAGACTTGGAGGCAGCTACAGGGAACATAAGGGGTGGGGCAGGGAAGGGGCTGGAGGTGTGGGAGCCACTTAAAACCATGCCTTTAGGGTCGTGGCTCCCCACACCGTGCCCCGTTCCCCACCGGGGGTTCCTAGGGCACGTGGACTCACCGGTTTTGGATCGGGACTGCACAACGCTGACCATGGTGGTTGAAGGCAAGTCCATCCTGGATGGGGAGAGGAATGGTGGGTTGTGAAGGGGGCCTGTGGCTTAAGTCCCCCCTGAGCCTGGGACCCTGGAAGTGGCAGGCGGAGGGCAGTTCTTGGTTGTTATCCCCAGTCCTGGCTGGCCTACTGTGTGACTCTGGCTAGCCAGCTTGCCCTCTCTGGGCCTCTGTTTCCTTTCCCCTGCTCAATTATGCCATAATGATTAATTATGACAGACATTCGCAGGTAGAATCGTATCAGTCCTCCCCACCATAGGCTGTGTCATGACCAGCTCCTTTTCCAGATAAGAAAACAGAGGATTTAACGGATGGGCCGAGGTCCTGATTTGTAAGTGGCTGAGCCAGGACCCCAGGACCCGAGGTCTTCCTGGCTCACAGGACCTAGCTGGAGGGGAGGCTGGCTTTGCATGGGACGGGCACCCAGTCAGTCCTGCAGCTCCACCCTGCCCTCCCCTGCACTCACCGGCTCTCCTCGCCCTCCACCAGCTTGCGGTAGGTGGCGATCTCGATGTCCAGGGCCAGCTTGGTGTTCATGAGCTCCTGGTACTCGCGCAGCTGCCGCGCCATGTCCTTCTTGGCCTGGTGCAGGGCGGCCTCCAGCTCGGCCAGCTTGGCTTTGGCGTCCTGGAAAGCTAGCTCCCCCTGCTCCTCGGCCGCCTTGATGTCCTCCTCCAGTTTAAGGCACTGTGGCCAGGACAGCAAAGGGAAGGGGTTAGTTAGTGAGCCCTGGGCGGGAGGAGAGTGGGCCGGGAGCCCTCCTCTGTCCCCAGTGGGGGTGTGTGAGGCCGGGAGGGCTACGCAGCTGTTTACTCTTGGGGGGTGGCACTGTGTTGCATGGTGGCAAGAGGGAGTCCAGTTAGACCCAAGGAGACCCTCCCTGGAGGTCACGAGAGAGGGAAGTTCCACAGCCCCTGGAGGAGCCTCAGAACAGCATTTGCTATAAGGCTTGTCCTGGCTGGACGCCTAAGCCACTCCCTTCCCCCTGTATCGTTGGCCTGAGGCCTGGGAGGGAGGAGGTGGGCTCTGGTGCTTGGGCTGGTGCTCTGTTCCGTTCCCCCAGTGCTGGCCAGTGTACAGAGCGCCTTTACATGCGATGCTCACGTGATCCTCAAAGCCCTCTTAGGAGGACTGGTGGGGAAACTGAGGCCCAGAGCTGCTAAGTGACCTGCTCCTGGTGTTGCATGTGCTCAGCACATGAATGTGAGTGTGAGGAGTGTGCACTCCTCCCTGCCTCCCCCCGCACCTCCCAGGTGGGGCCTCAAGATACTCACATGGCTCTTGATGGAGAGGATCTGGGATCGAAGCTTCTGGATGTGCACGTTGAGGTCGGCGATCTCATTGCGGCTGCTCTGGAGGCTGTTCCCAAACTCAGCTGAGCAGGCGGCTCGCTCCTCCAGCTGCAGGGCGAGGAGGAGGTGGCAGTGAGGGGCAGCTCCCTCCCTGGTCCCTTGCCCCTCGATGCTCCCTTTTTCCCTCACCAGCGCTCCCTGCCCGCCTCCCCAGCTCTACCTCCTGTGCAGCCCAGCGCACCCAGGCCAGCCTCGAACTCCTGCCCCCGTCCCATGCCTGGCTCTGGCTGGGCCCACCCCTGGCCTGGTGCCAACCTTCCCCCAGGGCATCACCTCTCGGCCGGCAGTGCTGGAGTGCTGGGCTCTCACATTCTCCACACCTGCCCGTGAACCGGCTGTGCTGCCTCGGTGCTCCCCATCCCACCCTTGTGTTCCCCAGGCCACCCCTGTGCTTCTCATGCCACCTCTGTGCTCCCCACACCTCCCCTCTGCTCGTCATGCAACCCTTGTGCTCCCCACGCCATCCCTGTGCTCCCCACACCGCCCCTGTGCTCCCCACACCACCCTTGTGTTCCCCACACCACCCATGTGCTCCCTACACCTCCCCTGTGCTCTCCACGCCTCCCCTCTGCTCCCCATGCCGCCCCTGTGCTCCCCACGCTGCCCCTGTGCTCCCCATGCCATCCCTCTGCTTCCCACGCTGCTCCTGTGATCCCCACACCACCCCCGTGCACCCCATGCCCCTCTCACAGACTGTCAGCTCACAGATCTGGGGCGACTTCAGCCCCTCCCCACCCTGCTCAGTCAGCCCCGAACCTGACCTGTCTCCGGGAGTATGCCTCAGCTTCCTCCAGGCTGCGGGCCGCGATGGCATCATACTGGAGCTTCACCTCCTCCACGATGCCACTGAGGTCAATGTGGCAGCGGCTGTCCATGCCCACGGTCACTGACACATCCTTTACCTGGGCTGTCAGTTCCTTCAGCTCCTGGCCGGGCACAGACACGGGGGGCTCAGGGCTGGTGGAGGCGGACCAGACCCTCAGCCAACTGTAGTCCCCCACGGTCCCTGCGTCCCCAGGGTGAGTGGAGAGTGGCACTCCCTGTCTCCGGGAGGGGTGACCCAACGATGAGTGCCTCTTGGCCACTTGCTTCCAGCTACGACTCTTGGGAAGCAACTCGCTGCCCCTTCCCATCCACAGCTTTGCCTCCCTCTCTGGGTAGAGGGGACGGGGTTCACCCTAAAGCCATTTCTCTTCAGTGTCCCTGCCTCTCCCAGGGTGGGACGCTTTCCTCCTGGCTCATGGGGCAAAGGCCCTGGATGCCTGGTAGGGGGCTCTGGCCCCTCCGCCCCAGCATGGCTCCGTGGCATGCAGCCTGGCCTCCCTCTCTGGCGGGAGCCCCCGGGGGCCTGGGGAGCCGCGGCCCTCTCTGAGCCCTCCACATCGGAAGTGAACGCTACTGTTTGCTGAGTAAGTATTGGAATGGGAGCCTGTGGGTGATTAGAGGCAGGAATGGGGCCAGAGGCTGACAATACTGTTCCCCTTGCTCCCCTGCCAGGGACAGAGGCCGAGGTAACTTCAGAGTCCCCCCAGAGACTTGGGGCTCCCCACCATCCGGCTGAGGAGCTTGTCCTCAACAACACAATTCAGCCTCAATATTTTCAGCTTCTCCCCATCTTTTAGGGTGCCTCTTCCCTCCTCTGCTCTGTCCTTTTCTCTGCTTAGAAAATGCCAGCCTGGCTTAGTTAGTTGAGCGTCTGATTCTTGATTTCGGCTCAGGTCATGATCTCACGGTTCATGGGATTTAGCCCCGTGTCGGAAACTCACGTCCTCAGAAACCCTGGAAGTGGTAAAACCTCTCATTTCCCTGGGGGCTTATTACTGGCCAGGCTCTGTGCTAAGTGCTTTTCAGACCTCCTCACATTTCATCCTAGCCAGGCTGGCGTGACCGCTAGCCCCAGGTTACAGAGGAAAGAGAATGCGGCACAGAGAGGTTATGGAGAGGGCCATGGGTGCAGAGCCAGCTTCCTAGAGCCCTTGCTACTCCTGCTAAGCTCCCTGGAGGGGCAGGGACAGAAGTGGAAGCCGGGCTACTTTCTAGCCCCAGGCTGCACCCCTGACAGCTTGTGGCCTGAATGCTCGGGGGTATGCAGAGAGGAAGGTGGGGGACAGGGGACAGGGGTCTTCATAAAGGGGCTTCAAGGTGTCACCTTCCAGGCCCTGGGTCACTTCCCCTGGACTTGCTGAATGACCCAGGCCTGGGCAGGGCTGGTGCGGGAAGGAGGAGCAGGGTCTGTGGCCAGCACTGTACAGACAGGGTGAGTCAGGTGGCAGGGAGGGGGGCGGGCACCCTGGGAGGCAGGGGTGGGGCTCACCTGGAGGAGGAAGGGCGTGGGGCACAGACGGCACAATTACTCCTACTGGCATTCACAGTTCACCCTCGACCTTTACTTCAGTCAGCAAATTTTGGTCCTTGTTCCCATTTTTCTGATTCTCTGTCTTGCCTGTTTGTTTGAATCAGGATCCAAAGAAGGTCCATCTATTGCAATTGGTCCATGTGTCTCTAAGTCTCTCTTACTCTATATGCCCCTCTATCTTTCTCTCTTCCTCTTTCTCTCTCTTTTGCTGTTTTTCTCACTTAAATAAAAATTTCTAAGTTTATTTATTTTTGAGAGAGACAGAGTAAACGAGTGGGGGAGGGGCAGAGAGAGAGAGAGAGAGAGAGAATCCCAAGCAGGCTCTGCGCTGTCAGCACAGAGCCTGATATGGGGCTCGAACTCAGGACCCGTGAGATCGTGACCTGAGCCAAAACCTAGAGCTGGACCCTTACCCGACTGAGCTGCCCAGGCGCCCTGCTGTCTCTCTTGTTGGAAACAAGGTCGCTTGCCTTGTAGCCTTCCTGCAGTCTGGAATTTACTGATTGCATCGTGTGCTGGTGTCTCATCTGCTCTTGTGTCCCCTGTGTTTCCTGAAAACTGGCAGTTGGTGAGGCTTGCTCAGATCCAGGTTCAGTTTTTGTCTCATGACTGTATTCTGACCTTGGTTGCTGACTTCAGGCCCCCTCCTCACCCTCTGACTGTCTTGTTGCCCAGAGAGGTTGGGGCTGAGCCTGCAGGGGCTGGTGCTTCTGACCCGGAGCTTGGATCGCTGCAGATTCCACTGGGCCCAAGTGGAGGCCCACGGAGGAAGGCCGCCCCTGCCCTGTCTGCTGGCTGCCCAACCCCACCCGCTGGCCTCCCTGGGGACAAGGGTCATGCAGGAGGAAGCTTAAGGCAGTGGTGGGCGTACAGAAGGCCCGCTGCGGGCAACCTGTCCCCATCCCGGAGCTGGCAGGACCCTGAACCTAGTGGCCAGCTGCCCCGTGAGGTCTCCCGATGAAGGATTTTCATCGCTCTTCAAATGCACTTNGGACCCGTGAGATCGTGACCTGAGCCAAAACCTAGAGCTGGACCCTTACCCGACTGAGCTGCCCAGGCGCCCTGCTGTCTCTCTTGTTGGAAACAAGGTCGCTTGCCTTGTAGCCTTCCTGCAGTCTGGAATTTACTGATTGCATCGTGTGCTGGTGTCTCATCTGCTCTTGTGTCCCCTGTGTTTCCTGAAAACTGGCAGTTGGTGAGGCTTGCTCAGATCCAGGTTCAGTTTTTGTCTCATGACTGTATTCTGACCTTGGTTGCTGACTTCAGGCCCCCTCCTCACCCTCTGACTGTCTTGTTGCCCAGAGAGGTTGGGGCTGAGCCTGCAGGGGCTGGTGCTTCTGACCCGGAGCTTGGATCGCTGCAGATTCCACTGGGCCCAAGTGGAGGCCCACGGAGGAAGGCCGCCCCTGCCCTGTCTGCTGGCTGCCCAACCCCACCCGCTGGCCTCCCTGGGGACAAGGGTCATGCAGGAGGAAGGTTAAGGCAGTGGTGGGCGTACAGAAGGCCCGCTGTGGGCAACCTGTCCCCATCCCGGAGCTGGCAGGACCCTGAGCCTAGTGGCCAGCTGCCCCGTGAGGTCTCCCGATGAAGGATTTTCATCGCTCTTCAAATGCACTTAACAAAGACCTCTGGGCAAAAGCAAGGGGAAGGCCCGACCCTTTGCTAGTATGCGCTCGATGGTCCCTACAGACCTGTGTCCCACCTCTGCTGCTCCAGGTCATCATTTCCCACCCGGAACCCATATCCCAACCAGGGCGTGGCTGTGGATGGTTTCGGGAATGCAGCTTTGGGGCTTTTACTTGGTCAACACGCTATGGGGGGCCGGTGGGCGTAGGGAGTTCCACGTAAAGCCCCCAACCCCGGCCAGAGCCGGCACTTGTCATGGGCCAGGAAAACACCAGGGCACTGTCAGAATGCACTGTAGGGGAGGCTCCCCACCGGCAGGGAGAAGGGTTGGCAACACAGAGCCGATGGAACAGACTCAGGCCCTTTCTGGAAAGACGCAGGGTAAGCATGAGCTCGGTAAACAGAAGGAGGAAACGGAGGGTGTAGAACCTCTGTAGACCTGTTGAGACAGGTTGGGCCCTCTGGCTGCAGGGGACATAACAATGCCGGCTGTGTGCAGCCGCCTTGGGATGGGCCCTACAGAGCATGTGCGCCTCCGAGTTGGCAAGAATTGAGCCGGCGTGCAGTTTAGAGCTTCTCTTCAGCCCAGAGCCGGAGGACACGGCCACGCGCCTGACTACGCTCTTTGTGGTCCCCAGGTCAGGGTAGCCAGTGACTGAGGGGGTAATTGACTGCTGCTCGGTAAAATAGAGTGCTTAATGGCACTGCACTCTGAACATTACCACCTCTTATTAGCACTGTATCCCTGGCCAGGTGTTTTAAAGCCTCTCTGAGCCTCCATTTTCTCATCTGTAAAATAGGTGTAATTTTAGAACTGAAACCAGCTAACATTTAATACTTATCATGTACCAGATACTGTTCTGACTGCTTTCGCATATGTGTGTGTGTGTGTGTGTATTTTAATTTTTAAATGTTTATTTTTAAGAGAGAGAGAGGGGTGCCTGGGTGGCTCAGTCGGTTAAGCATCAACTTCAGCTCAGGTCATGATCTGGCAGTTTGTGAGTTTGAGTCCTGAGTCAGGCTCTGTGCTGACGTCTCAGAGCCTGGAACCTGCTTCGATTCTGTGTCTCCCTCTGTCTCTGCTCCTCCCCTGCTCACATTCTGTCTCTCTTCTTAAAAATAAACATTGAAAAAAAAAAGAGAGAGAGAGAGAGCTGTCAGCACAGAGTCAGACACGGAGCTTGAACTCACAAATTGCGAGATCATGACCTGAGCCGAAGTCAGATGCTTAACTGACTGAGACACCCGTGTGCCCCTGCTTTAGCGTATATTCACAAAATAGATCCTCAAAACCAGCCGGTAAGCTAGGCTCTATTATTTCCCCCCATTTTATAGATAGGGAAATTGGGCTCTAGAGAGAGATGAAAGAATGTGCTAGAGCTCACATAACTACCGAGCCAGGATTCAAATCCAAAAGCTGCTCTGAAGTTTGTGCCCTCTTAATTGTCATCCCTACCTTTATAGGGTTGCCATGAGGAGTAAATGAGATTCCATCTGGAAGGCGTTTAGCACAGTTCCCTGGGATATAGTAGGTACTCAATAAACAGTAGCTAACATAGCATTGTAATAGGGGATGAAACTGTCCTGACCTGTGTGTGTGTGTGTGTGTGTGTGTGTGTGTAGAGGAAAAGTCCTATTTTCTGAAATGTAGAGGTGGGCTGCATAGCCAGGCTTTTCTGATCTGGTGTCTGCTAGAAGTCGGAACTCGAGTGTCCAGCCCTCCTGGGGTTACTCACGTCCCACCATGCTTCTCTGTCCCCTGAGCCAGCCCCGGCTGGCACCTCCCTTCGCTTAGACCTGCCCGGCCCCACCTGGTAGCCACTAGCCACGTGTGGTAGTGAGCCCTCAAAATGTGGCATCGGAACTGAGATGAGCTGTAAGTGTAAAACGCACACCAGAGTTCGAAGACTGAGCATGAGAAAGAGAATGCAAAACAGCCTCTTAATTTTTTGGGTTGATTATATATGCTGAATAATCACGTTGCGGGTATACGGGGCCGAATAAATCGAATCATTAAAATTAATTTTTTCTGTTTCTTGTTTTAAAATGTGGCTACTAGAAAAATAATCACGGATGGGGCTCATGTTCTATTTCTGTGAGGGCCAGCTTAGGGGCCCACGGGCGTGGGGAATCCTTGGAGCACAGGGTCAGCATTGCTTCTCAGCCTGTCCATGTCCATGGACACACAGACCTTACGACCCGACACTGACTAGGCACCTCACTGCCTCCTAGCAGCTGCCGTGTGCACTGAGCACCCCCGCATGCACAGTGGCCTCACGAGGGCACAGGCCTAGCCGCTCCCCTCTCTGTACCATCCCTCCCAGGGCCCCCAGGAGCTGCCCAGCACTCTTAGGATGAGCTCCAAACCTGGACTCGGGGCCCGAGCCCCCGTGTGAGCTGAGCCCCGCCTGCTCAGTTCTGTTCTAGCCACAGCCGCTCCTCCCACTCCCCTTCCTCACCAGACCCCTCGCGCCTTCAGTGCTTTAGACAGATCTTCCTTCTGGGTGAAGCCTCTCAACTCTCCCCTGGGCTGGACCTCGCCAGCTAGGGCCTTCACTCATACCTCCTCTGAGATGCACCCCTCCCCACTGCTCCCCCATCCTTGACCTTCCCCTCCCTCTCCACCACCACTGCATCATCTGGCTCTCTGCAGCCAGCACTCTTCACCCTCCCAAATGACCTTGCTCAGATGTTCATGTACTGGCATATTACCTGTCCCCTCTTAGCTGGGGGGTAGCCCCGTCCCCTCTTAGCTAGGGGGTAGTCCCCAAGAGCATGGACTTTGCCCACCCCGCCCACTGCTGTGGTATCAGTGCTAGGCGCCTGGCAGGCTTGCAATCTACACTTGTTAAATGGATGACTGTGTTTAGTAATCAGCAGAACCCTGTGGGCCCGGTATTATGACTCAGCCCATTTTACAGATGAAGAAACTGAGGCAGCAGGAGGCGAAATAACTTGCCCAAAGTCACAGAAATGGAAAAAAAAAAGATAAAGAGTCAGGATTTGGGGTCCCAGAGCTGCTAAATCCAAATGGGGCACGGACCAAGAAGTTGGTCCAATGCCTAGGTGTACTACTGCTCATGCCTGGCCCACCTCCAGTCATGTCTCCACGCTGGCAGGGCCAGCTGTCCTGGCTCAGAGCTTGGGCTCCGGGGTTGCTGAGAGGCACACGGTCAAGTGGAGATTCTGAAACACTGGCCCTGCGGCTGTCTGCCCGGCTCCACAGTGAGTTTGGACAGAGGAAGCCCCTGGCCCACTTCTCAAGCTGGTCGGCGGGCATGGTGCCCTGGCCGGCCTCCCACGGCTTGGCCTGGCTGAAGAGGGCTCTGCCAGGGACGCGAGGCCTCTCAGGGCGGCCGATGCCCTGGTCCCCCTGGCAGGGTTGCCTTCCCGCTGTTCCGAGGGTTGTGGCAGTCTCTGCTATGCCGCCAGAGACAGGTCTCAGGCCCTGGCAGCCCTAGCTGGGGACCCAGCCCGCTGGAAAGCAGTGTGGCCCACCTGTAGCCACGAGGCCCAACCTCACTATCCACAGGACGAGGCCATGAAACTGGGGTCGGCAGCCCCGAGGGCTGCGTTAGCAGAACTTTTTGGTGCCTGCTCTGATCTTGGCTGCGCTGCCGTGGTTTGGCACCAGCAGTTTGCAGCACCCATTGCTGCTGTGCCCAGCAATGATTCTGCCTGCTCGTAGCTGAACTGACATCGCCCCACACCTCCTTACCATCTGCTGACCGCACTGGCCGTGCCCTCGGCCTTGCGGGGCCGTGTTCTCCCCAGGCTCAGCTGAGGACTAAGGGACAAATCAGAAGGTACCTGGAGGCTCCTCTGTCTGCCTTTCCAGGGTCACTTTTGTTCCGGCAGAAGCTGGCCTTGTCTGGGAACCAAAGAATCTGACTATAGGTCTCCTCTGCCTCAGCCCGAAACGGGAGGGGAAGCACGTGCCTGTCATACCTCGCCTGGGGTGCCCGCCATTTAGGCTGCAGGGATGGGGAGGGATTTGTTCCGTAAGAACAGCTGGTCAAGGCCCCCCGGTTCTCTGCCCCTAACACCCCTTCCCAAGCCTTGCCTGGACGCACCTGGCCCCCCACGCCCCCTCTGCACACCAGCACACCCCAAGGAACCGCTTCTCCTTGAGAGAGGGGCCTCTTGGCAACCTGCCTGTGCTCCGCGAAATGAGTGATGTGGGGACACGTGGGATTATTCACAGCAGCGCAGGAAGGGGTTTAGGGAATTGTTGCTGGACGCCCTTCCCTTCCCCGCCTCCCCTCCCCACGCAGACAAGTCAGCTCTTGGCTCCGTGGGGCACTGGCTCCGTTTCCTCACCTGCTCGTAGATGTTTCTCATCAGCTCCACGAAGCTCTTCAAGCCTTTTAACTTGGTTTCCAGTTCGGTCCGACGAAGACACTCGGCATCCAGGTCCTGGGGGTGGGAGCAGTGGTGAGGGATGGGGGAGGGGGCCGTCCCAGTGCGGGAGTGGGGTGCCCGTCCTCCTGAGGGAGCTGGGGGTGGGCCCCAAGGGAGCCCTGGCTCAGGGCCTGGGTGAAGCAGCAGGGTGAGGACAGATATGGGTGTCGGTCTATGGTCCCGGAACCCAAGCCTCTGAGGGCTTTGCTCAGGGGACCCCGAGGGAACAAGGGCGGAGGTTTCCCCGAGGAAGGAGCCCTTGGGACATGCTGCGCAGGCTACCTTCTTCAGCTGGACGAAGGTGAACTCCATGTCTGTGCGCTTGGAGATCTCATCCTCATACCTGGGATGGGGGCAGGGGGGCGAGGCAGCGGCAGAGAGAGAGAGAGAGAGAGAAATAAATAGAGAGAGAGAGGCCGGTCAGTTCCGTGTGTGTGCGTGTGTGTGTGCATGTGGTCGGACGAAGTCCAGCCCTGATATGCAACAGATGTGCATAGTCAGAACTCAACACAGGTGGGTTCTCTCTCTTCTTAGATTTGTCTCCTTGCTCAAGTCCACCTTGTGTTTGAAATAAGAGCACTGTTGGATGGGAGACTCTGGGTCCCCGACCGTAACCTCTTCCTCTAATCTTGGCCCCTGGGGGTGGGGTGTCTGCCAGCTAAAGACTTCCCGCCCCCCCCCAGCCGTGCCCACCTTGGTGGATGTGGGGGTTCTGCGCTTCCTGGTTCCCTCCCTCCTCTCCAGGGAATGCCTGAATCACTGGCGGCTCTAATTATAGCCGCCTGCCCTCCCCAGTCCCTGACCTCGCAGTGGAGGCCGGGTCACCCATCGCCCACGGCAGCTGGCTGGACCTGCCACCACTCAGGCTGCTTTTCTACCAGCCCACCCGAGAAACCGAGAAAGGGGAGTAGACCCAAGGTGACAAGAGCCCACTGGACAGGGGTCTCTGAAACTCAGTGTGCCTCCAAGAGCCTGTCTGCAAGGGGCCCTTAGGGTGCGGGTCATGGGGGTGGGGCGGAGGGTGGGCCGAGGAGACTGGGCTACAGTCTGGGGCCTAGCAGAGCCAGCCACGTGCCCAGGAAGCTTTGCTTGCACTCTTTCCTGTGCAAGTGGGCTCCAGAGCCACACCGCTTGGGCTCGGATCCTGGCCCCTTGCTAACCTGCTGCGTGACCTTGAACGAGCACTTGTGTGTGCCTCAGTCATGATCATAGTGATGTCATGAGGGTTATAAAAGTTAATACATGGAGTGTTTACAACGTGCATGGTGCCTGCTAAAGCTATTATTATTACCTGGGCTCTGCTCTATCTAATACCAGGCCCCGGCCTCCAACCCTTCTACCTTGGCCTCTAACTTTTCTGGAGAGAAACCGTGGGAGGCCTCTTTGCAGAGGGAGTGGGTGGGTCTCTGCACTTCCTTCCCAGACTTCCCACTGGGAATTTGGTGACCTCTGAGGAATTCCCTGCACTGGGGGCAGGGGTCTAGGGAGCCCCAAGCTGAGAAGCCCCTCATTGGCTGGCCCTCTCCACATAAGCCCAGTGCTCAAGGCTCTCTCCTCTCCTTCCATTTGGAGACCAGAATTCTACCTGTCTGGGGGCAGGACCTTGGGGGAAGCTGTCCAGTGGGGGGGGGGTGTTCCCTGAGGTGTCAAACCTCCTTACTCCTCACTGCCCTTTCCCTCCTTTTGTATAGGCTTCCCTCCTCCCTCTTCACCAACTCTGTTGGATTTCAGCCCTAGTTCACCCCCTCAACCAGATGCTTTTGTGCAGTGAACCTCTTGCACAACTGTACATGGCACCCCTGAGTCACTTGCTGTGTGGCCTTGGGCGAGTGGTTTCTCAAGAGGCTATGCCTGGCCTCTGCTTCATCCTCAGTAAATAGGAGAGTTAGCTAGCTGATCCTTGGGGTCGTGGCTACGTCAAAGCCGGGAAGTCTCCATGCTCATGGAGATTCAGGTAAATACCATCTCCCCCACTGCCAGTCTGCCAGCCACGAATTCCCAAACCCATTCTCAGCCCTTTCCAGCTTGTCACACCCACCCCAGCACCCCCCACCCCCAACTTGTTTATTTCCAGAAGTGAAGCTGATCTCATCGGCCTTATAGAGGCAGGGCACACCCCTCCTTGTTAGGGCTTGGTCTGGCGTCTCCTGGCTCCTGGGGCCCCCCAGGCTCTGCACAGCCAGGCCGTAGCTCCCCTGGGCCTGGCCTGTGGAGCCAGAAGCCCTCCAAACTCATCTTCCGCAACCCTGGTGGGCTCCCTACCCAGAGAGGGGAAGAGAGGCCCTGAGCCCAAACAGCGAGCTCAGATAGCAGATGGAAGGCAGGCAGTGGGCCAAATGGGGAGGCTGAGCCAGATTAAAACAACAAGTAGTGTTTGTACAGAACTTCCACTTGCAAAGCGCCTCCACGGATGTGATCTGGCTGGGCTCATGGGAGCAGCCGTACCCCGTGGCTGGCTGGCGTTAGAGACGGGACTTAGCATGCAATGGCTGTGTGACTCTGGACAACTCCCTGCCCTCTCTGGGCCTTGTTTCCTTCCCCATGAAAGGAAGATCCAAGCCCCCCATCCCGCCATTCTCTGGTTCTCTGAGGGCCAAAGACCTGCTAGGTGTCAGTGTATAATGTCTTGGGTTCTGTATGCCGACCCTGCACGCCTCATCATGGTCAGACGTTGAAATCCGGCAGCCCAGAATGGGCATTGAGGTTCCCTACGGGTTTCAATAGAAACTGGTAGGGCAGGGCTGGGGATCGGTGGCCCCTAGGCCACGGAGGGGCTCAGCCTCATGGCTGAGCCCTGGACAGGGCTGCAGAGCACACTTGTTGGCCAGAAAGTTCCAACTAGATTGATAGATGAGGAAACTGAGGCTTCCAGAATGGGGAGAGCTTCCCATGTGACTGTCTCCTCTGAATATGGCCTGAGCAGGGGAGTCTTACGGAGAGGTGGTGGGAGAGCTGAGCCACAGTCTAGACCCCTGGACTCCGGATAGGGTGCTCTATGCTCCAGCCCCACTCGGCCGGCTGCTCCCAAGGCTGCAGGCCTCACCTTGGGCTGGCGAGGCTTGGGGCTGGGCCGGGTGCTAGGGGAGGGGAGGGGAGGGATTCAAGGCACGTCCTGTCCTCCCCTGGCAGAGGGCCTCCTCCAAAGGACACCAGACCACAGGAAGGGGAACCTCTCTGCTCTGTCCCAGCCTCCTTGTCCTGGAATTCCTGTCTGCTGTCTGATCAGAGAGGCCGCCTCTCCTCCGAGTTACCCAAGCGCCAGGTCTGCCTTTCCAGACTGCCCAGTTCAGTTCTGCAAACCTGGGTCAAGATCACTACCGTGGGCCGGCCACTTCAGCCTTCAGGGGACAGACGACTTGGTGTATCTGGCTGCTGTGCGCTGTTCTGAGTTCCCCACTGCCTCCTCCCACCAGGCTCTTGGTTCAGTATCACCATTACCCTTCCAGGCACGGACGGGGAAATGAGGTGTGGACGTAACGCAATGTACCTGAGGTCGCAGAGCTAGTAAGGGGCGGAGGCAAGGAGTGAACCCCTTTCAGTCTACAAGCATCTCGCAGGCTGGGGCTGTGACTCCCTCGTCCCTCTAGACCCCAAGGTGACTACTGAGGTCAGGCACGTGTCACCTTGGGGTCTAGATTGTTTCTTTATTCCACCAAACCCCACCGTGCCTGCCTCCTGGCTGCACCTGCTTCCCTTTCCAGCCCACTCGAGATCAAATTTCCAAACCGTATCCAAGGAAGGAGCCCATCTGTTGCTCTAGCTGGTGACAACTTCCATTGCCAGTGGGATATGTGGGTGAGAGCAAGTGTGTTTACAGGCACCAGAGGAGGGGATGGCAGACGGGGGCTGCGATGGGGCCCAGGTACTTAGCTGTCAGCCCACGCGAGACTGACCTTGTTCCATGATCACGGTTTGGAAAGGTTGCTGTGGGTTCACTGTCATATCCCCCCGATATTTAGAATACTGGCTGCCACAGAGTAGGTCCTCGGTGAGCAAGTCTGTACTAAGGGAATGTTCTTTAAGGAAGTCTTCTCTTTTCGTGGCTTGGGAGCCCTGGCCCTTGCATCTGAGTGCAGGTCGGTCCCCACCGTCAGTCGCTGCTGCCTCCCCCACGTAAGGCACGCCCTACCTGATTCGAAACTCCTCGACCTTCTCGAGCACCTGCAGCAGGTTGGCCTCCAGCTGGGCCCGCTCCTGACTCACTTTGCGTGCTTCCTCTTGCAGCCGGCCCTGGTACTCCTCGTAGAGGTGCCCGAGGTCGAAGGTGACAGAGTCCTGGCCCTGCAGGAAGTGCCAGCGGGTCTCCAGCAGCTGGTTGCGCTGTTCTAGGGCTTGCACCTGGAAGAGCAAGGGAGCAGCAGTGCCAGGGTCGGGTACGGAAGGGCTGGGCGCCGAGGCCCGGGGCCAGCGCCAGTGCCCACGTGGGGGCCTCCCTGGGCAGTGGCAGCTCATCTGCACCGTGCTCGCCACCCTGGGCCTCACGAGGCACATTCAGATGACATCTCCAATCACCGATGGTTCCAACAGAAGATGGACAGATAAGATGAGGAGGGAATCAGAGGGAGAGGCGGGGCCAATTAGCAAAGGTTTCCTAAGGGAGGAGCAGGGCCGGAGAGAGGAGGGAAGGGGCCAAATGTGCCAAGCATGTGAGAGGCCCTCCATGCCCGCCTGGGGCTTGGGTGGGAGACCTGGGGAGCACAGGGTGTCAGATGCCCGTCTGCCGCCCCCCCACCTGCAAGCCTAGTCTCATCTTGCCTTGGAAACTCAGCAGGGTAGGGCCTGGTTACTACTGAAATGCTAATCCTCTCGACAGCTCTGGGCTTGTAGCCTCTCGGAGCCTCAGTTTCCCTAGCTAGAAGCTGGGGGAGCGATGGCCTGCCCTGGCCATCTCTCAGGGCTGATTGGGAGAGGAAGCTGGGGAGGTGCTTTGGAACAGCGCCATTAGCAAATGTTTATGCGGCCCCTACTGTGTGCCAGAACCTTGTTCTAGGTGCTTGCTGTCTTTGCTTCTTTAGATCCCCACCACCTGATGGGCTGGGTCCGGTTATCCTCCGCCACACTTCACAGAGAGGTTAAGTAACTTGCCCAAGGTAACAGAATTAGCAAGTGGCAGAGCCAGGTGTGGCATCCAGGCAGCTGGGCTTTAGAATCTTTGACCCCCTGCAACATGTGGCCCGTCTGCTGTTGGAGTCACCGTGGGCCCTGGCACCCACCTGCCCTTCCCGGACTGGCTCCTGCCTCTAGTTGGGAGCAGTTTTGCCATGAGGGGGATGGCTGGGCGGGCTCCGGGCACTGCCAGCTCTCTCAGACGGCCTCCTTCCCGCTCTCCTGCGCACACTGATGCAGGCCTACCACGGCTCCCACCCTGGCCACCGCACCTGTCGGGATCCCTCTGGAAACCTTTTTTTCTCTCCACCCAGTCCAGCCCAGCTCAGCCTGGGGGGCCCCCTGCCTCTCCCCAGGCTGCCTGTCCTCACCAGGCTCCAGCCCTTCCCTGCCCTCCTCTTCCACCATCCACCCCCCCCCCCCCCCCCCC
>NW_027528345.1:12217608-12229924 GCF_008692635.1 Crocuta crocuta
CCCCCCCCCCCCCCCCAGTGTGGGCTCCTGGCTCCCCTCCTGCAGAAAGCCCCACAGCTCAGAAGAGGCTCCCCTTCCCTTCCTTACAAGGTCCTCAGGTCATCTCCTTGCTTGTCCTGACCTATTACTCTCCCCGCCAGACTGGGAGCCACGCGGTCCCTTCCTGGGATCCCTGTGACTTGGTGCCCGCGACAGGGGCAGCGGAGAGGGATGGTGAGGGCCTGGCTCCTGGACAGGTGGGCTGTGTCACCAGGATGCCGGTATAGACACGCAGCCCAGTGACATTGCCTCTACCCACAAGCAGGTAGCTGGCCACCCCCCATTCACTGCTGGCACTAGCTCCCAGAATCACGGCTGGAAGGGCCAGAATCGTGGCCAGGGGCCTTTTGGACCAGCTGGTGTGTGCTCTTTATCCACAGAGGAGGAGGTGAGGGCCCAGGTGGTCAAGGGACTCTTCCAGGATCACGTGGCAGCTTGGTGGCCACGCTTCCCAGACAGGCCCATCCGCTGCCTGCTGCCCGCTCTGGACCTTCATGGACGCCCTGTTTCCGTTGGATTTGGGGACCGGCTGGGCCCTCCTCTTTCTTTCTGTCCTGCTCACATTCCTGGGTTTTCCTGAGAGACCTGAATATCCTTGAGATGTCCCCACCAACATTTGCATCTGATAACACCAGCTGGGATACGGGGCCATGGCCCCGGGGGCTGTGCTGTCATTTCCTAGCTTAGCTCCCATGTGTTCTGGTGAGTTCTGCCCACAGCCAGCCCGAGTCTGCAGCCCGCTGCTGGCGCCGCCGAACAGGTGCAGCAGGGACGGCGGTGCAGAGGGCGTCTGGGCTGCTTCTGTGTGTGAAAGGGATCTCTGCTGGGGGAGCCGTTTGCTCACTCCACCTTCCCTCTGTTTTGACAAGCCGGAGCCCTGTGTTTACACTGAGGGTGAGGTGAGAGGAGAGCCGTGGGGCTCCTTCCTCCACCCATACGCAACAAAAACCCCTTTACAGCAGGAAGTCCTTCCCTTAGCCTAACCTCGATTTCCTAGCTTCGCTCAGCCGGCTGGGAGATACTGTACATCCGGCCAGCCTGTCCAGCTGATTTTTGGTTTCTAGAGATGGAGCGGCCCTTTCCCCCGCTGTCCCTGGGGGAGTTTCTTGTTGTCTCAGTGGGTGGGGATGGGAACCCAGCCCCCAGCCAGAATCGTCCCTGCACAAAGCCTCCTCCCTCTCTGCCACAAAGGCCTAGGGAGGGCCAGGGAACCAGTTAATTGCCTCTAACCTGTCAAGGCTGCTGAACAGTCACCTCTCATTCCCCTTTCTCCCTATTCTGGCCGGCTTCCCTCCCCCTCTGCCCTTAGATCACAGGTAGCAGCTGGAGGAAGGGCAAACCCTTGGTCTACCTGCTTCTCGTTTCTAGAAGAAACTGAAACCCGGCAGTGCAGCACAGAACTCACTGTGACCCAATGCCACCGCCCGGCTGAGAAGCAGGCCTAGACCAGGGTGGGGACACATGTCCCTTTTTGTAGAGGAAATGGAAGAGCCCAGGCTGGAGCTCCTGGCTAGGGGCCTCTGGTTGGGGAGGCTTCAGATCCCCAGCCCTCAGTCCCAGTGGGTGAGCTTGCAGAGGTGACCCTGGGACATGCAGATCCTTCTCCCCACATAGGGGGAGGGAGTGACTGTCAAATCCCCTGCCTTCCAGGAAGCGCTGGTTCGTGCCCTTCTGTGTGCAGACAGATCATGGCTGCAGTGATTTCCAGAGGCCGCACGGGGTTGGGGGGGCGGGGGAGGCATTATACCCCTGGCCCTGTCTCCAGGCACTTCACCTCCCCTCGGAGGTTCCCTTTCCACAGCCCCGTTAGGGGTAATGAGGTAGTCCTTTCTCCGGTCCTGTTTCCATCCCCTCCGCTGTCTGCGCTGTCTGCGTGAGAGTGCCTGGCCGCAGCCTCTGCTGGCTGTCAGCATGCCTGCCCCGTCTGCCTCAACCTCCTCTCCTGCTGCTGCTGCTGCTCACTCCCCCTCCTCTCAGCGGGTCCCTCTGCTGGGTACAGCTCAGGCCTACTTTCAGAGCAGGCAGGGGAATCTGAAGCTCAGAGAGGGTGAGTGGCTTGCTCAAGGAAACACAGCCTGCAAACAGAGAAATGAACACTGCTCTGCTCCAGGGACCCTCGGCCGATCTTCGGCCGACTCACCCCCCATCCTCTTCCTCCTTCTTCTCTTCCTTGGTGCTCTCTGATTTCTCCTGGTGCCTGAGAGGACCCAGAGGGGATGTGCAGTTGGAGGGTCTCTGCCTCTTCCTTCTCACTGTCTAGAGCCTCCACCCCTGCCTTGGTTATGGCATCTCGCCCCTGGGCCCATACATTTCCTTCTAACCCTGTGCTACACTGCTATGCACAAAGCGCTCCCCTCCTGCCTCCCTCAGGCACCTGCTAGAAGGGGCCACCTGGGTTCATGAGCTCCCGGCGCTGGGCCCATTTATGTGATTTTTTTTAATTTAGCAAACAGAACCCACCTGGCACGCGGTACACACTTTATAAACGCTCTTCAAAAATTATCCCATTTGATCCTGACAAGGCTGTCACACAGATGTGTACTGAGAACCAGAGAGGTTAAATAACTTGCCTGAGATTAAACAGCGGGTCAGAGGTGGAACCAGGATTCAGATCCAGAAACGGGGCTCTCCCTTAGGCCCCGGAGGCCTTTACAAGGAGATGGGAAGGGGAACAGGAGCTAACAGACTGAACTCACAGATCTTCTCTGTGCTGGGGCTTTTTGGCCCCAATGATCAGGGTCCCCAAGAGGCTAGCCCCCATGGTTCCTTGCGCCCAACCCTCAAGAACATCTGTCTCAACGCCAAGACTCTAGGGCTGGGAGGCTCTAGTTCCACTGAAGACTTCAGAGGGCATCACCCTGGCCCCAGGCACGGGACCCCAACCCCTTGGGCCTTTTCTCTGTGCCTACATACCTTTCCTGTCCCCATGGCAGAGGCACAGGGTGATATCAACCCTGGCGTTCAGAGAAAAGCCACCCATCTGAGCCAAATTACATAGCTCACAAAGCATTCCTTTTAAGGGATTAAAGCGGGTTTCGAGAGGAGGTGGCTGTGCCGGGACTGCCTCCCCGGGGCACAGGCTGTTTTCCGAGGGCCCAGCAGCACGGGGCTCTGAACAACCGGGCGGGTGGGGGCCGGGGGAAGGAATGTGCTGCCTCAGTGGATGGCTGTCCTTCTCCAGCTGTCATTTCCCTCCTCATCCCCCCACCCTGGTCACCCCTGCTGTGGGTGCAGGAATGCTGGTCTGGCCACATGAGCTGGGGGAGGGGGAAACACACCCAAGTTCAGACTGTACACTAGATGGGCGTGTGACCTTGGGCAAAGGGCTTAACCTCTGGGATGCTGTCTCCTCAGCTTTACAGCAGGGGAGAGAGCCACTGGGGAGTGTGGCTGCTTGGGCTGAATGACGCGTATTTGCCAAGTTCCTGCAGAGAGCTGGGCACAGGCAGACGCTCTAAGCACGTCATCTTCCCTCTGCCCCTGTCCATGAATGCCCCCCTAATGGGGGCCACTAGGCGCGTGCAGAGGGGCACCGAAGTGGGGAGACCAAGTGAAGCAAGGTTGGAAGCAGGGGCAGAAGGATGGGGCTCTGGTTTACTGAGTAGGAGGGAGACAGAGTTTTCCCCATCTGTAAAATGGGCATAACATGACTTCTTTCATAAGGTTGTTGAGGGAAATAGAGACAGAGGTGTGAAGCACTCAGCACAGCGGCTGCCATGGAGTAAGCAATGAATGCAGCTGTTGCTTGTATGATCATTGTTTCTGGACCAGGTGGGGGGTGGGGGGGGTGGCGTGCAGAGCAGGGAGGGCCGATCAGGAGAGGTTTCTTGGAGGAGGTGAATGAGGAGTGGGCTTGGGAGATGGGCAGGACTTTTGAAGAGCTATTGAAGCCCTTGCCTGGGGGCAGAGGTGGACAGGAGTGCCCCCAGACCAGCACACGAGTCACGGCAGTGGGGTCTAGGAAGTCTGGGTGCTGAGGACTCACTCCCTCTTTCATGCGGGTGCTGGGGAGGCCTGGCTGCCGGTCTGCTTCTGACTCGCAGCACCCATTCTCTCATTCCTATCTCCTGACATGGTTCTGCGGCATCCCTACCCTAAAGCCTCCTTCTGGAGGCTGCACATGCCCCTTTGGCCCTGCTGGCACCTCCCCAGAAGCTGAGCAGGGCCAAGGTCTGGAAAGGAGCATGGACTCGGGGGCTGTCTCCTCTGTCCACCTGCCTGGGAGTAGGATGGCAATGCATGCCTCCACCAGCCGTTCCTAAGAGAGGGTATCCTCCTGGCCACACTTAGAGCCCCTCCCTGGTGTCCTGGGGGGACAGTGACTCCAGGCCATGAAGCATGTCATTCTCAGGAGGTCCCCTTAGAGCCATCCTGGGGCCTCTTTCTCCCCCCCACCCCCCAGTGCCAGGAGAGCTCAGGGACTTGCCTCACCATCTCACTGCTCAGAGCTAGTCTGCCGGCTCCTCATTGGCTGGTTGGCTGCGGTCAGGGGTGGGGCCGTGATGCTCCAGAAACACAGAGCTCAGCCACCTGCCTAGGTCTGAAGGTCCTTAGGTTTTGCGACCCACCCACCCCCCTACATCTGCTCACCTTGCCAATCAGGGAGGCAAATTTATCATTGAGGACCTTCATCTCCTCCTTCTCCTGGTTTTTCTGCTGCTGGATGGCTGGGTCCACTTTGAAGTCCAGGGGCACCAGCAGGTTGGAGTTCACGGTGACCTTGGGGAGGGTGCCGGCAGGCCCGCAGCCTGTGAGGCTGGGGGAGCTGAAGCCTGGCCCGGGGGTTCCGCAGCTGCCCCATCCCGAGGTCCCAGGCCGGGGGCCGCCCGCAGGGGTCACCTCACAGCTGCTAAGGCTGCTGAAGCCAACGACGCAGGAGCGGCAGGCCATCGCGGCCCCCTGGGCCCGGGACTCGGGAGGGCTCGGGGATGTGAGTGAGCCTTTGAGGGGGTGGCGGGCAGCTGGCTCTGGTCGCAGGCAGGGCAGGCTGGGGACTGAGGAGCAAACACCTGTCCTACAGTGCTCATTAGCTTCAGGAGGGCGGGGCGCCTCCCAGCCCGACCAACCTGTTAGATGATGCGATGCTTCCGCCCCTCCCCCGGCACCAAGCACCCATCTCCTCCCAGGGCCTGAGACCTGCCTGCCTGTGGGGGCTGTTCAAAGGCACCCCCCCCGCCCACGGAGCTGGATCTGGGTCCAGGGAGGGGAACAACGCTGGGCTCACTGGCAGGCTGGGTGGGTGTGGAGTGCCTGCAGAGGAAGGGCAGATTGAGGAGGAAGGAGAGAGAGGAGAGAGAGAGCGCGCGCCTCTCACCACAGACCTCACTGCATACCTGAAGGCTGACGTAGCTGGGCTCACATTCTTCTGGAAAAGATGAGGCAAGCGCAGGCCCTGTGCTCCCTGAGTGTAGGGCAGCCAGCCCCGGGCGGCATGCCATCCTGACACTGGGAAACAGCACCTTCTTATTTATTTTCTAGCTGCCTGAGACTCTCCCTGGCTTATCTTCTCTTCCTGTCTTCTTCCCTGTCTCCCTCCTTCCCTCCTTTGATCTATCATTTATTGAGCACCTGCTGGGACAACCCGGTGTTCAGAGGCTGGAGAGGAAACAGATGGCCAAGGCCAAGAGCCCTTGGCTTTGGACAAGGGAGACTTGGGCTCCAGACTCAGCTTGACTTCCCCTCCCCCCACCCTTAACCTCAGGCGGGTCACTTGATTTCTGTGTGGAGGATGAAAATACCACCCCCACCAGAGTCGGTGTATGCATAGGGCTTGGTGGTGGGCTGGCACAAAGCCCTCAGTAAATGGTGGCTACGACCCGAGGCCTGCCTTTGGGGGGTGGGTCTAATGGGGGAGATGGCAGGGGTCACATGCAGCTCTTCCTTAAGGGCTGTGGGAATGTGGCCCTGCCTCCCGCCCTTTCCTTCCTCTCCTTTCCTCTGACCATCTGTCCTGAGGAAAGACTATCCTGAGGTTGAGTCCCCAGCTCTGATGTTGGAGGTGGGCTGACAAGGTACTTCTGGGTGACCTGGTTGCTGTGATAGTGTCTGTGTCTCGTCTCTGACACATGCCGCCCCCTTCCCCATTCAGCACCCACTGCGTGGCCCACCCCGGCCTCCCTGACCTGGTATCTGTATGGCATGTGTCCATGCGGGTCCTCAGCAGGCTGCCCTCCCCCTCGCTGGCCACCCCCGTGTGCTCTGTGGAGTCGGGAGAGGCAGGCAACGGCACGTGGGCTCCGCTAGTGCCGGAATAACAAGCTGACATGTCAGGTATGTCCCAAATGCCTTGCACGGATTTGTTCCCTTAATACTCATGACGTTTGAGATAGATGAGTTAATTCTCAGCCCCAATTTGCAGAGGGGGAAACTGAGGCTGAAAGGGGTTCAGTGCCTAAGGTCACATCATTTGTCAGGGATGGATTTGGACCCAGATGGTTGGAGTTATGAGCCCTCCCTCTTGTCTTAGCCTCTAGGTCTGGTGGCCCCTGGAAACGGCAGCACAATGACGAGAGGAGGTGCCTCCTTACTGTCCCAGGCTTGGGTCCACCTCCTAATTTTCTTTAAGCTGGGTGGCCCAGTCCTCAAAACTGTCTCTGCACAGCTGAAGTCGGCCATTTCTTGCTGACTTGTGCTAACCTCTGTCAGCCTCGGAGCTTTAACAAGTCACAGATAATGGCCTAGTTTCCGGCTTCCAGGCTGGCATGGCAGGGCTGTCTGGGTGGCCTGAGCACTGTCCGCCTTTCTTCGGGATGGCCGGGCCTCTCGGAGGCATTGAGGCCATGTTGGCCTGGCTGGAGGCGGGGCGTGGGTCCCGGCGGCTGTTGCCTCTCTGGCCCTGCAGCCTTAGAGGTGTCTCTGGCTGCCACAGCTCTGGCAGCCAAACAGGAAGAGCACTGAAAAAAACTCCAAACAAACAAAACTCCTCCAAGNAGACTGTACAGCCCCCTGCTTCTCCACCCTTACGGAGGACCCCACACGACCCTCTCCTGGCCTCTAATCAGAGCTGAACCACCTAGGGGCTCAGGCCTCCCAGGGGATCAGGACGCAGGGCAGGGGCTGGGAGAGGGAGGATGGAGGTGGGCGGATTTCCAGTCTCTCTGGGGATGCTTGGGTGCCTAGCCTCCAAACCCCTCCTGGATGTACTGACAACAGACCTGCTTTGGGTTTCAGGTGGGGCGTGAGCGTGGGTGACCGCAGCTGGAGACAGCATCAGGACACCCTGTGCTTATGGCGTTCTGGAGGCCCGTCCTGGTTGGTCCTTACATGGTCCAGGGACCGACATCTCAGAGTCTCCCTCCTTTGCCCCTGGTCTCCTGTAACTGGTGACAGGATGCAATCCTGATCCCCCAGGAGGCTGAGAAGTGGGGCACGGGCTGGCCAGAGCGTGGGCCTCAGCGGGGAGGATGCTGGGGCGGGGCTGTCCGAAAGACCCCTGACCTCGGTCCTCGAAGAAGCAAAGAGGAGTCTCTCATTTTCTCTGCTTCTTCCTTCCGTTTCTCTGTGTCATGTCCTCCTAAGCTCCGATCTGCCCCCCTCTTTCTCATCCACATCTCACTTGTGTCCCTGTCTGCCCATGGCGCTCAGAGTGTCCTGCCCACTCTGAGTCCTGGCCCAGGGCTCCTTCGCCTGCTGGAGCCCCCGCAGCCTGGCTAGATGGCCTTGTGGGAATGGCATCCATGTGTCACAGTTTCAGTGTCTCCTCCACGCTCTGCTTCCCAACTGGCCCGAGGCCTGGCCTGGGATAGCTCAGAATAGCAGTGCATAGTTCCGGGATGAATGTTCCAGTGAGCTTATCTCAGCCCGGCTGGGGATCTGGGGCGGGATGTGGCTCTAGGGGAGACAGGCAGGAACTCTCCATGTGGGGAAGAATCTTAGTCTCACTCCAGGGCATGAAGGGACGCCAGGTGACTCCTCCAGGAAGACTTCCCAGATGAGCCTGCTCAGGTTTCTGGCTACCTCTGTTCTGGTCTCCTAAATGCAAATCCATATCTATGCTCACTGGGTCAGGGCCCTCTTGCATGCTGAGCCGAGAAACTACCACCTTTCTCTGGACTGTCCCTTTGAGCAGGCCTGTTCTGAGGCTGCGGGAGGGAGACCCTGTCCGGTGGCCCAGTCTCAGGAAGGGGGCGACCTTATGTAAAGAATTTCTGAGGGCTCCAGAGCTGGGGACTGGGGAGCTGGGACTAGATTTGGAAGGAGCAAGGGCCGAGAAGGGGGAAGCGGCAGCAAGGACGGAGAAAGGGAAACAGCGCCTGTTAAGCCCCCTCCACATGCCGGGGGACCCAGGGGAGAGGCACTGAGCTGGCTGAGGGCGTCTGATTACAAGCCCGGAGGGGGCAGGGAAGGCTGTTTCAGCTTAAGAGAGCTGCAAGAACTGTGGGCTGAGGAAATGTTGTGTGGGATGGTGACGACAGTGCCAGTATCACGGGAGTATCGCCGAGGAGTTCAGAGGAGCAGTGACCGCCTCGGGGCCCCGGGGAAGCCGCATTCAAGGTGTTTCATTACTTTGGATAAAGTCTTTCAGTGGCTCCCCGTGTGTGAGGGACTAAAGTCTAGAAGATTCCTTGGGATATCCAATAAGATCCTTGGCTCCGCCCTTCTTCTTCTTCTCTGGCTCTCTTCTCCATACCTTCCTTCTCTCCACAGCCCCTGCTAATTTCCACCGCATCACTCGGGCCCTCTTTCCCTGAACCTGCTGGGTGACGTCATGAGTCCGTGCTGGAGGGCACAGGCGTGGAACATTTCCGTCATCGCATGTGATTCTACTGCATGTGCCGCCTGGCAAAGTGGGCATCAGGGACGGGCCAGGAGGCTGCAGATTCCCCGCGGGCTGTGAAGTGGTTCAGGATATGCCAGCAGGGCCACACGCTGGTGACAGAGCTCTGGACCTGGGGAGGACTGACCTGGTTTCCGGTCTGGGCTCTATCACGCACCAGCCGTGTGGTTCAGCCTCGCCGGGCCTCAGTGGCTGTAAAATTCGATTGCACGGCCCACCTGGATGGCTGCTGTTTTTTCAAAACTTTTCCCTTTCCAGTTTGGCTCAACAAATGTTCCCCAGACTGTTGTCAAGCGCCTTGGTACGCCAAGTGAGCTGAGGTCCTCGGCCGAGCAGCATGCTGGGGAGGCCAGGCAGTCGTAGGTATTCTCCAATGAGGGGAGGCCTCTGGGGCCAGGGAGAGGTGAGCATAAGCTAATTACACTTTCCTGACTTCATAGCACTTAACCCAATTTGTAATTATTTGTTGCCGGATGTTTACCTGTGCCTCCCCTGGGAAGCTCCATGAGCACAGGGACGGTGGCTGTTCCCTCGGTGTCCCAGTGCCTGGCACATAGTGGATGCTTGATGGCCATTTCTTTCTGGGATGAATAAAAGGCCACCCTTCCGCATGGGACACGTGCAGTGTATTGCAACATGGGATGCCACGTAAAGAGCTCTGGATGGTGTTGAGCGGCAGACCCCAGGTGGGTTGGGGAGGAAAGTCAGGATGGGGAGATGGACACCCCCCTCCCCCTTTCTGGAAGCTGGCCGCCTCTTTGCTGGGCTGAGCTGGGCCGACTGGGATGGGCCCAAGGCTCATGTTGGGTTCCCCGCCTGGGGGCTCACACGTACCACCACGGTGACCCACAGAGGCCTGGCATTCTGTTCCCTCGGTTCCCACTCAGCGTCGGGCGGGAGCCCTGAGGCCCTCCTGCCACGGCCAAATGCCTTCTGTGGGCCAGAAGATCGATGGTCCTCCTGCAAAGGGAAAGGGTCAGAAAGAAGCCTCTCTGAGCGGGCAGAAGTCCCATCAGGTCTAGAGTTTGGTCAGACGTGCATTTGGGGCAGGGCAGGGACCAAGCTGTAAGCTCCCTACTCCCTCCCTCACTGCAGGACCTAAGGGTAGGACACATGGGTAGGTTCCCCGGGTCCAGAGGTAGGATAGGCCCGGCCTACCTGGGGAGCCCCAGCCCGTGCCTGGCAGTGTGGGTGCTGGGTTTCTGCCAGGGCTGGGTTGCCAGGCCTGCTTCTGGGCGGAGAGGAGCAGGAAAAAGAATTGCACAAAGGGAAGCTGTCGGGAGGGCCCTGCTTCCTCCACGGTTCACTGCCTCCCAAGGAGGGCCAAGGGGCCCCTGGGTGCCCTGGAAAAGACCACGAACTCTCATCTGCTGTCTGCTGCTCCCAGCAGCGGGGGTCTTGGTGGCCTCCCCTCGCTCTCCATGCCTCCCACTGTGCCTGGCCCTTCCACGTATGAGGACAGTTCCTTCCAACCACCCTGTCCCCTCTGAGTCTCACCCAGCCACTCAGCCTGCTCCAGGTCCGCCTGCTGCCTCCCTGTAGGAAGTCTCCCCAAATGGCACCCTCACCTGCCCTCTGAGCCAGGACCTCTCAAAAGTGACCTTCGTGGTGGCAGGACTTTGGTTCACTGTTCTATCATCAGCGGCACATAGTAGGTGTGGAGGAAATAGTTGAAGTAACGCACAGTGTGCCCTCTATTATCCAGCACTTGTTTCTAGGGCTCGCCTGGGTAAAGGTTTCTTCTCTCCCCCAGACTCCCCTGCTAGACAGGGTCTGGGACCCCTCTTTATTGGGTCCTGTCACCGTGCCTCTCCCCCCGCCCCAAATCTTGGCCACTGAAGAAACCAGCCAGTCCTATCTACCCCTCCTGCTGTGCCTTCACTCAGGAACTTCGTTCTGCATCTCTCCTGGGTGCCTGGGTCTCTGCCCAGCAGTGGGGCAGGTACAGAGGTAAATGGGGCAGGGTGGTGACTCAAGTGTCCTCCCCACATTCTGGGTCCCTGCGGGCTCCCCGGCCAGCGCTTTTTGAACTCTGGAATCTCTTTCCGTTTAGCCCCTGCCTCCGGTCCCAGCCTCCTCAGCCTTTCATTCCTTGGCACTGCACACAGTACTTAGGAGGTGTCCCCCTCCCTGGGGCTGCTTTCAGAGAGGAACAAAGAGGGACTGGGAGGCCGGGGTGGCTGACGAAGGCAGGCAGGGCACCCGGAGCCCAGACTGCTCCCTGAACTCCAGCGGCTGCTTTATCTGCTCTGATAATAGACCGAAACCACATCCCGCTCTCTGCTGAGCGATCTGTGCCCGGCCTCTGTGAGCCTGCCAGCTCGATGGCAGCAGGCCACGGTGGCTCTGGGCACCGTGCCCGCCGACATAGGCCAGCCAGTCCCAGGAAGGAGCGGCCGGGCATCGAGCCACCAGCTTGCACACCGCTCCACAGGCAGGGCTGCCCCCTCATCCAAGGGTCCTGAGTACCTTTCAGGGCACATGGTGGGGGAAGGATCTCGAGAAGCTTGAGCTATGGTGGTTGGTTCATTCATCTTTGTATCCCTTGTCCTGAGCACAGTGCCCGGCCTGCAGTGGGGTTGAACTTTATGCACTCAGCACCCATGTGCCGCCCTGTGTCCTCTCCCTTCCCATCCTTTCGTCCCCTTCTGTAGCACCTGCTGAGGTCCCTCTCATGCAGTTAGACGCCTGTGTCTCCGAGGCAACCGTCTGTGAAAGGCCAATCTGAGGCCAGCCCTGGCCACTGTGTCTCAGGGAGAAAAGGAAGAGGAAGTCCTTCCATACGTCCCCATAACTGAAATGAGTCCTCAGGCTTACAGAAAGCACTCACACAGGTGACCTGATTTTGTCTCCCCGATGCTACGCAGCAGGCCGGGCATCCCCGCACCTCCGTTTTGCGGGGGTGTGGGATTTGCACTCAGATCTTCTGTCTACAAACGCAGCCCCAAGTCTGGGCTGCCTCATGCTGATTGGGGTCTTAGTCTCTGGGTTAAACCCTGAGGTTGTGGTGGAAGCTGGGAGGGGCCGGTGGGGGTGTGGGGAGAAGAGTGGGGTGGTATGGCTACACNGGCCAGCGGGGTGACCGCGGTGGGCGGGGGAGACTCCGGGCCACTGGCTGCAGCAGGGCGGCCAGTGGGAATGCGATGACCTCAGCTCCTCTCTGAGACGCCCTGCTGCGTCCTGAGCCCACAGAAAGCACAGGGCACATGTGGGGACTAATGAGTGTTTTCCAGCGGCCGATTCCACTATGTGGGGCTTATCTTCCTGGGTCATCATTCTGCCGTCTGCACTTAGCAGGGTAATAGCAGCCTGGGCTGGGGCTTCTGCCCACCCGCTGGCCCCGGGGCCCTGCAAACAGATGGCAGCAGATGAGGGACAGGAAGACGGGAACGAGCAGGAGCGGCAGGGCAGCCCCACCCTGCTTCCTAGCTCAGGTCACTGCAGGGACGGTGGAGGGGGGGGCGGGCAGCCTTGAGGGGTGGCTCCCCTCCAGGCCGGGCC
>NW_027528345.1:12229980-12253714 GCF_008692635.1 Crocuta crocuta
CTCGGCCACCCAAACCCAGGGACCCTCATAGACACCGGCAGCCCCTCCCAGTCCTTGCCCCTGCCCAAGCCCACAGAGACGCCCTTGCCAGTCTCTGTGGCCCTTCAGCCACCTTTCTACTGCACCACACTGCATCCTTCATGCTCAGGAAGCCGCAAAGGGAGAGGGTGGTACTGTCGACCCAGCCCTCCCCTGCCCTCTCCCCCCTCCCAGGGAGGCACAGTGCTTCTTCATTCAGGTGGCTTTTCTAAATCCCCACAGCCACCTGGGAGTGATGTCCAGATAACGTTGGCAGTGCAGAGGCTCCAGGAGGTGAAGTGACTTGTCCAAGGTCACCCAGTGTGGCCGGCAGCATGATGCACCGTGCCGAACGTGTCGGTCCTAATCTCCAGAGCCTGTAAGGACTTCGCTGCCATGATTATGTCAAGAGTCTTGAGTTGGGGAGATTATCCTGAGCTGTCTGGGTGGGCTCAGTGTCATCACGGCGCTCTTCCTAATGTCAAAAGGGGGGCAGAAAGTTGGCGCTGTGAGTGGCCATCGCCTTTGAGATGCAGGGCCAAGGAAGCAGGTGGCCTGTTGAGGCTGGAAAAAAATGAGCAAATGTTCTTCCTCTAGCACCTTCTACAGGGGTGCAGCCCTCCCAACACCATGATGTTAGCCCATTCCAGTCCATTTTGGAACTCTGACCTTCAAACTGGGAGCTGATGACATTCTGTTGTGTGAAGCCGTTAAACTCATGGAGATTTGTGACAGCGGCTACAGGAAACCCACACGCCCAGCTCGTGGCAGCGCTGGGATCCGAACCCAGGACTGGGCCTCCACTCTGCTGCCTTCCACCTTCGTGTCTGCCGAGTAAGCTCTGGGCCACCTGCCCTCGGGCTCTGAAATGGAAGCTGGGTCTGTGACTTGCAGTGGGAAAACTATTGATCGAGGGAGGGGTGGGAGGGAAGGGTCAAAACTAGGACCCAGGCTGGATTTCAGGAACTCTTCTCCTCCTTGGGTCCCAGCCTTCCCTTCCTGTCTCTCCCCATCTGGGGGGCTCAGGAGTTCTTAGAAACATGCCTATGATAGACCATTTTCTGAGGCGTTCCAGTAAGGCAGGGCCTGGCTAGCCCTTAGGATGGGGGTGTGGAGGGGCTACGGTGGCAAAACAGACCTGGCCCCTGCCCTTAGGGCACACGCAGCCTGTCTGCTTCCGCTTCGTGTGCCTTCTCCATCCTGGGTGCTGGTCCTCTGAAGCAGGGAGTGGGTGGCATGGGAGGGGGTGTCTGAGGGTCTCCTCTGGGGCCCCCGACGGTCTGTGAGTCCATCTCAAGGCAGTGGGGAGATATCTGTGTGTCTGGGTACTGGGCTGTGGGAGGATCTAGGGCCCTGCCGCTCTAGTGTGTGTGGGGCCCCTCTGGGCAGTGTGTCTGTTCAGCCCCTGTGTGTGTGTGAACATGGGAGTGTGCAAGTACTCATGCCCCTGGCGGGAGGGCGTGTCTCCTCACACCTCATGTGTGTGAATGATTGGGTGGCTGTGTAAGCACGTGAACATGTGTTTCTTGTGCCCCTGTGTGACTGTTTGAATGCGTGAGTGTATCTATCACATCGATGTGAGTGTGTGAACATGTGTGAGTGCCGACTAACACCTCTGTGTGAGCACGTAAGTGTGCAAGTGTGTGAGCGTGCCTACTCACGTTCCGTATGTGAGTGTGGACGTATGAGAGTGTGAGCGTGTCTGTTTGCACCCTTTCGTGAACAAGTAAGTATGTAGGTGTGCAATTGCACCAGCTGTCCCCGTGTGGATGGGTAGGTGTGCAAGCACATATCTACTCACATCCCTTGTAAATGTGTAAGTGTGCGATCTTGCAAGTGTATCTATGCCTCTGCGTGAGGGTGTGACCACGCACATGTGTGGATGTGTGTCTATTCCCACGCCCATGTGATGACGTGAGTGTATCTACTCCCGCTTCTGTTTGTGAGTGAATGTGTGTGTGTGAGCATGTGACTGTGTGTGTACTCCCCCCCGCCCAGCTCCCTGCACCCCGCCAGCATTGCCTCACCCCTGTGACACAGCCACTAATGACTGTTTGCCATTGTCTGTGTGGTGGTGGCATCGCCCGCACTAATGACAGTCTCCCCTGTCTAAAGACCTGGCTTCTGCCCCACCATTTAGGAGCCACAGGAGCCCTCAGCCTGTGGCCAGAGAGATGTTGACGAGCTCAACACATTCCCCACCGGGTGTCTGTGGGGATGGGGAGGAGCTCGCATCCTACCCTCCTCCGCAGCCCTCGGATGCCCAGAGTGGGCTGGGACTTGCCGCTGGAGGATGGCATTCCTGGGCAGGAAGCCCCAGGTCTGGGCCCTGCCCTCTGTCTCGGGACGGCTCCCCGCTGCCCCTCCCCACGAAGTGTCCTGAAACTCCAGCAGCCTGACCTGCATCAGCTCCCATAGACAGGAGCCTGCTTCCCTCCTCAAAGCCCCCGGCCCTCCTCCCCTCTGCAAATGCTGACGGTGCCTCTGAGCAGGCTTGGCCATGCCCGAGAGGCTCTGGTCTGGGGCCGCCCCTCGACAGTGAGGGCTTCTGAGCAGCCCAGGAGTTCACAGGGTTCAGGGCAAGTCGCCCTGAGAGGTGTCCCACCGCTCAAGTCTCATTTGTGACCCCACAGATCCATCTCTTAGGGTCGAAATGACATTCACACAGCCTTCTGGGAGGGATGAGGGAGCTGGGGAGGGGCTGCTGGCGGCTTTCTGCGAGCCTGCAGCAATTCGTTCATACTCTCTTCCAGCTTTGAACCTACTCTGTCCTCCTGATGGGTCCCACTTACAGGTCTGCCTCCTCCCGCCCTAAGTTTATATGGATAAGCAGATGAACTTAGCACTCTGCCGGGTTGAGTGGGGGACCCACTGAAGGTTTTCCGGGTTAATGAATGCACCCCCTGAACTGGCTGTGTCACCTGGAAGCGACCTGTGGCATCCTCCTCTGCAAAATGGGGATGTGACAGGCTGGTTTACGCATATAAACTCTGATCTTTACCACTTTCTTTGTGTTCTTATTATTGTGCCCATTTTATAGATGAGGGAACTGAGGTCCAGAGCACTCAAGTGCACACAATTAGCGAGTGCTGGAGCTCAGATTCAATACCAGGCCAGGCTTTCCTTATAACCCACTGCAGAACTAGGGGTGGCGAGGGGGACACACCATGAGTGCTCAGTTTGGCTCCAGAAGCCAGGAAAAGGAACCTGGTCTGTGAAGGGTTTGCAGTGCTCCGGAGGGAAAAGCTTCCCTTGAGGAAAAGCTGCCCCCTGCCAGGTCCTCCCCAGAGACCCTGAAACAACCTTATCTGGGGGCTTCTCTGGTGACTAAGGCAAGAACTGGGCCATGGAGAGAAGCTGCTGATTTATGAGAGTTTTGTTGGGGACACTGCTTGATTTTCAAGAGAAAAAAATTGCAGGAAGAGAGATGTGACTTAGATTCTAGAGTTTTTCTTGGCATTTCTGTAGGGCAGGGACTCCTATCCCGGTAAATGGCCTTAATTAACAGAGAGAGGGACTCGCAGCTAACGATGACTGTGGAATACGAAGCTTTCTGAGAACACGTGAAAAGCAATGCATAAGCCAAGGACAACTGAACACAGGGAAAACTCTGGATCTAATTGCCAAGGGGACGCGGTAAGAGCTGGGTGGGGTTGGCTGGGGAAAGCTTCCCAGAGTGGGTGGGAGCTGTGTGTGTGGACCAGGCTGGGGAGGGACAAGGCTTTCCTTGCAGGCAGGCAAGCACCTCACATGCCAACAGCATCATTATTCCGGAATTGACCAGTCCCGAGGAGCCGTGCCCCAGAGCCTTGGCTCAGTCACCTGCTACCCTAGGAATTTGCCCTGCCTCCTGGGTGGGGATTGTCCAGCCTCACGCCTGCCCAGCCCACTTGGTGCCACTTGGAAGTGACATGGAAATACGGTGCATCCTTGAGCCAGGTCCTTTCTCTGGGAATGTGGCCCAGGTCTGCCCAGGGGTCTTCTCTTGGATGTCTGGGGAGAGAGATGAGTGAGAAGCATAGAGCTTCTGGGGAGGTTGAGGGGGATTCTGAGAAGTGCAGGGGCTGCTAATCGGGCCTGCTGCCTCCTTCTCAGGGGGCCAGGGTGCTAATGGGGAGACAGCAGGCTTGCTGTCAGCCTGTCTCCACACTTGGCTGCTTCGGGGCTGGGCCTGGGCCAGGGGCAGTGGAGAGGAACGCCAAGTTTGCAGAGCTCCTGAGCAAGAGAGATCCTCAGTCCGCCCCCCATTATAGAGAGGAACGTGGAGGGCAAGGGTTGGGAGGGAAGGATGGAGTGTGTGTGTGGGGGGGGCGGGGGGGGGCGGAGCAGGGACAGAGGCTCCATGGAGACAGAGGGGAACAGGAGGACAGAGCCAGGACTTGAGGAAGGGCACTGTCGTGGTTTTCAGGGGTTGCCTGGCAGGCGGCTGGCACATCACAGGCCACAGTCCAAGGTGGGGGCTGTCGTACAGCTTGGTGCTGGCACCGGTGCGGTGTTTGAGGAGGGAGGGGGCAGACCCTGTAGGAGGGGTGGGCAGAGAAGAAGGGCTGAGCTGCCGGGAGGTGAGGGGCTGAGTAGGAGCTCCCTGGTGGGGGGAGGGAGGCATGTGCAGGGAGCCTGGCTGAGATGACAGTGAGGTGGGCAGCAGAAAGAATACCCTGAGGGACAGAGCTCTAGGCCCAGGTTGAGGGCTTCACCTCCAAATCAAGAGGCAAATGGAGCCTCTGGTGGTCCAGAGCCCCTGATGACCCTTCGCTCCCTGGGAGCAGGAAGGCCAAGGCCTGGGTTTCCACCAGGCGTCCCCATGCTGCACTCCACGAGATGCAGCCCATCCAGCTAAGGCTGGGCGGATGGGTCTGCTGACCTCAGCTGTGGATTTTGTGGGTTTTGTGGTGGGTGGAGGGGAGCATTGGGGAGGGGCACACTGGGTGGGCCGGGGAAGGAGCGGCCGAGCGGCTGAGGACCAAGACAACGGAGAACGTGGGACTGAGGTTGACACTCGCTCAGTCCTCACCTTTAAGGATGCCCCAAAGCTGGGACAGGGGCATCTATTTGGGGCATCATCGTCACTTTATAAACTGGCACTTAGAGGCGTGCCTGCAGTAGCCTCAGGAATGACAGGATTTGGCCGTTCATCTCCTGCCCAGCAAACTCCATGCCTTAAACCAGTGGCATCCCGGGGTGCTTGGGTGGCTCAGTCGGTTAAGTGTACGACCTCAGCTCAGGTCATGATCTTGCGGTTTGTGGGCTGGAGCCCCGTGTTGGGCTCTGTGCTGACAGCTCGGAGCCTGGAGCCTGCTTCGGATTCTGTGTCTCCCTCTCTCTCTGTGCCTCCCCCACTCATGCTGTCTCTATCTCTCTAAATAAATTAACTTAAAAAAAAAAAAAAAGAAAAAACAGTGTCATCCCGGGGGCCAGTAGTCTAGAGCAGAGAGGGGCTGAAAGATGTGTGAAGGGAGAGACTGACTCTTGGGGAAGAAGAGGGAGTCCCTTTATCCATGGTTCCTGGGGATGGGCCAGTGGGTGGGGGCTGGGAGGGGAGCCTGGCTGGTGGGTCACTAGCCAACAGCTGCACGTGGAGGCCGGAGGGAGCCTGGAGGGAGCTTGTGTTGGAGTCCTTTGGGGACAGCTCTCTTGCTGGCCCCCACAGCCTTCCCGCCTACTTGTCCTTGGGCTCTGTGCCCAGGCTCTTCCATCAGTACCTGCTCCCTGAGCCAGCGCCTGGCAAGCACAGCCATGAGATCATGGGGTGGGGTAAACTGGCAGCGTCCTGATCTTCTCCAGAGCTGTGGCAGGTGCATGGTGGAGCCCTGCACCCGGCGCCTCTGTAATCTCCCTCCTGGCCCCATCCCCTGCCGGGGAGGCGGCTTCTTCTAACAGCCGGCGTAGGCTCGTCCACCTCAGTCCCCAGACTCCAACAGAGGCAGAACACCGGCTTGCGCCATGTCATGAAGCTTGAGGTTAGACTTCAAGAAGGACTGCCTATGCCAGAGCAGGGCAAGTGGGACAAAGGAAGGAGGAGTTCCAATCCAGGATGCATGTCCGTGATCAGTGTAGCACTCTTTATGCAGGGCTTATTCTGGGCTTATCTGGCGGCTCTGTGCTAAGTGCTTCGCAGGCAGTTCTGTGGTCTTCACCTTGACACTGTAGGACCCGGAAACTCAGGCTAAAGCTGTCACGGCCAGTAAGTGGAGGAGCTTATACTTGCACCCGACTCTCTTGCTTTTTTTTTTAAATGAAAAAAAAAAGTTTATTTACTTTTGAGAGACAGAGCATGAGGTGGGTGCAGAGAGAGGGAGACACAGTATCCAAAGTAGGCTCCAAGCCACGTTGAGAGAAGTCGGAAGGGCTCAGTTTGGAGCTGGGGAGATGGGCGACCTGACGTGGGGGTCTTAGTGAAGATGACTCTGTGTGTGTGTGTGTGTGTGTGTGTGTGTGTGTGTGTGTGTGTTCACGCACATGTGTGTCCACAGTTTCCAGTGATGCCAGGCCCCTCTGCTGACTCAGAGTCCTCCAGTGGCATCTGTTGTACCTCAGACACTCAAGGGAGAGTGGTCTGGAACGTTGTCTGTGTTTGGGTGCAGTGCTGTCTTTTATTTTCTTCTTTAATTTTCTAAAATGTTTATTTTTGAGAGAGAGAGACAGAGCACGAGCAGGGGAGGGCAGAGAGACACAGAATCTGAAGCAGGCTCTGGGTTCTGAGCTGTCAGCACAGAGCCCAACTCGGGGCTCAAACACATGAACTGCAAGATCATGACCTGAGTCGAAGTCGGGCGCTTAACTGACTGAGCTGCCCAGGCGCCCCTGGTGCAGTGCTGTCTTCACTGGGGACCATCCTTGTTCCCTAAATGCCCTGCAACTTGGCGGACCACTTATTCTAGTCCTGATACCTCCACCCTTACTCCCAGGAAGTTTTCTCTGTCCTTTCACCAAGGACCCCCATTTTCTTCCCCTTTCCTAAGGATAAACTGGGGTCCAGGCTTTTAGCTACTGGCGGGCATAGCACACAACTCCACCTTGACTCATTCACCCCTCTCCTCCAGGACCAGACTCACCGTGGGGAGCCCAGACATGCACCTAGCATGGATTTGTGGCGAAGAGGGTTACAAGGACAGCTCCTGGTGTGTAACTGGGATCAGTCCTCTGCTGTGTCCTTTCGAGTGTCCTTTAAGGCAGGCTGGGTCCTGCCTGAACTTGGTATCCAAGTCTGTGCCCCACGTCAGTGAGTCTGGGGTTAGATCCTGTGTTTTAAGGTCCAGTGGCAACCCACGCAGTCAGAATCTGAGGATGACTTGGATGCCAGAGACCCCCAAGGCTTGTCAGTCTTTCATTTACAGAGAAGGCATCCCCTGGAGAGGGAAAGGCCTTGTCCAACATCATGTAGCAATTTGTGGGACACACTGGGTGTCCTGGGCCCCATGCCACGACTCCTGCCACCATGTCACATTGTCTTCTTAATTTTGACACACCTTACTCTACCTCTCTTTTTCTTAAAGCTTTTTTTAAAAAATTGTTTATTTATTTTGAAAAAGAGAGAGAATGAGTGCATTTGTATATGAGTGCAAGTAGGGGAGAGGCAGAGAGAGAATCCCCAGCAAACACTGTCAGCACAGAGCCCCATGTGGGGCTTGATATCACGAACTGCGAGATCATGACCTGAGCAGAAATCAAGAGTCAGACGCTTAACTGACCTGAGAGGGCCTCCCAAGTGCTCTCTCTCCCCTTCTTTTTTCTCTTATCCCTGTACTTGGCTTACACTGTTCTCTCTAAAGTTAGCCCCTCTGTCTCCTGCCTTTCTTCAAGGCCTGGTCTGGTCCCTTCCACTCTGGAATTCACCTAATCTGTCTCCTCTACTTCCGCCCGATTAGCAGCACGTCCTGCTAATTCCTGTTCCCTAATTGACTGTAACACAAATTAATGCTTTATTACTTGATGCTCTAATGACCTGGGTTCTAAGCAACTGTGTGACCTTGGGCTAGTTACTTAACATTCTTAATCCTCTGTCTTCTCATCTGTAGAATGGGGCAGGCCTTTGCGCTTGCGTGAATAGTAGAAGCAAACTCAGAGGGCTCGACTTGGAAAACATCAAGATAGAAATCTGAGGTGTGGTGGGTGTGGGCGGGGGTGATGGCGGAAAGGCAGGCAGGGGCCAGGTGGTGGGGCACCTGGGCTGGGACACGTTATGCTATTGGCAGTGAGGGGTCCTTGAGGCTTTTCTGGAAACTCCCACCTACAGTTTAGGGTGGCCATGAATTGGGTTAGGTGGATGGGCACATAGGTTTGGGAGTTGGCAGATCTGAATTTTCATTTCGGCTCTCCATGGGTTAGCTGTGTGATGCCTAACCAGGGCGATTGCTAGAGCTCTCTCAGCTTCCTTTTCTAATCTGCCAAATAAGGAGGATACTCACACCGTCGACTTGTGGGAGAGATTAAGTGCAAAAATATCTGTAAATCGCTTAGCGTGGAGTCTCGTACTTAGTAAGTGCTTAATGAGGAGTAGCCATTAGAACTGTGGGCTGTCGCCATCTGACAGCACCCATCCGCCCGCATCTTGGCCACGCTTTGTCGCTGGGTCTGTCTGGGCCCAGGGTGACAGGTTCATTCCTCATTTGCTAGCTTGAAAGCTTCCCCAGGGTGGGGCCTGTGTGCATCATCTCCCTGCTCCAGCTGCCCCAGGGAGTGGAGAGGAGCTCTCTTGAGAACAAGGTGGTGTTGCCCCTTGGAGCCCCTAGGGGGCTCTGCAGAGGCCCAGAGACCTGTGGACAGGTGGCGGGAAGGGAGTCTCAGGCGGTCTTGGCCACCCACCCTAGTGTCCCAGGGGATTAAGGCGCACAGGCAGTTTGTGTTGATGAGGTGTGCACCCAACTTTCCCACTGTCCAGCCAACTCTCCCGGGCATAGTCGTTAGAGCACTGCAGAGGGCCTGCACCACTTGTGACGTCTGGGACAGGGGGGGCAGGCTCTGTGCACAGAGAGGGAGCATGGGAGGGGGGAGGGCAAGAGGAAACTGAGGGCAAGAGGGGCCAGTCTCCCCACCCCCCTGGACATCTCCCTGGCCTGCACTGGTGGAGGGGGCGCCAGACACACCATCATTGAACTAGAGTCTAACCATGATTAGACAAAACATATAAAACACCAAGTGCTGAGCAGTGTGCCAGGGGCTGGGGACAATCATTTGGCAAAGACTGAGTGGGTCCTGCCTGCATGGAACCAGACTCAGTTAGAGGGGGAGCACAGAGGTCTATAGGAGCTGTGAGGGCTGCCCTCGAACCGCCCAGAATAGGGGTGTGAGGCTGTGTGGAGTAAGGCTTAGCTGAGCCCAGCAGACTGAGCCGGTGGACCTCAAAGCCGTTGCGTGGTTGGAGGGACCTGGGGGAGTTGGGCCTGCAGTGGGTGGAGATAAGGCCAGAAAATTACCCAGTGGTCTCGACGGCCACACTGGGGAGTGTGTACTGTGTCTCAAGGGGAGGTGGGAGCCATTGAAGGCTTTGTAGGCCGGGAAGAGCTGTGGTCGGATGCGGGGCCCGCAGCGCTATGGGAATGGGGACAGATGGGCTGATCTGACTCCAGGTTTCATGGAGGAGGGAGGGATGAGCTGATGAGCGGGGTGGGTGTCAGAGGGCCGATGATTGTGGAGCGGGGAGGGGCGGATCTGGGGGCAGAGGCTGAGGTGGGTGTGCACAGGTAGGAGGCAGGGGTGGGGTAGGACTCCCCCAGGAGGGGGTATGAGGCCCAAGAGGGCGTGTGCGTGGAGTAGGGGCAGGGGCTGAGCCGGGCTCTGGCACTGTTGGAGGAAGAGCAGGCCAGGGTCCCAGCCATGGCCGTGGCTGTCTCACCTCTTCCCTGTAAGCCTCATTTGTTCCACAGGCCTTTAGATAAGACATGTCGCCTCTCAAAACCTCAGTGTTCTCATCTGAGTGATGGAGACCATGACACCTTTTCCTTGCCATTTGGAGGATCCGATTAAGAACACGGTTTTTCTCCCCGGGCCTGGTTCCAGGACACAGAAACCGGGAGGGGAAGAGCCCGTGGATATACTGGCCCCCCCCAGCCACAGAATGGCTGGAGGCGGGCTCTGGGCATGATCACTGAGCTCTTGGGTGCCCTCGGAGGGGCTGGAGAGACGAGGGTCCTGGGGGCATGTCCGGGGTGAAGAGCAGTGGGCACGGTCCTGGCCGAGGCCTCCTTCTCTCCTCTGCGACCTCAACTGCTCTCTCACTACCCAGGCCCCCAGGGCTGGGAGGACAGGGAAGATGTGACGGTTTAGGCACAGACAAAGGGGTGAGAAACCTGGACTTGCCAAGCTCCAAAAGTTTCCAAATCTTTGCATTTTACTGCTTCTCAGTAGCAGAAGCAGAAGCAGAAACGAGAGGGCAAGGACCCGCCCACAGCAGGGCCGTGGGGTTCAGACAAGAAGAAGAACTTGCAGCCCATCTCAGGGGTCCCTGCTTTCTCCACACCCTGGGGGAGCAGCTGACTGATGTCGAGAGATACTCTGACCCGGTGCCCCCACCTCTGCCCTCCTGGGGAATCTGCCACACGTGTCTCCTTGGAAGTCGTCCTCACGTGGGCCGGCCAAGGTGCCGGGGCCGAGGGCAGCCCCCGAGGGGTGATGCTGGTGGGGCAAGGTGAACGGAGGTCTAGTCTGACCAGCCCGGGAGAGGGGCGGGGAGGCCTGCCGGGATGGTTTCTGGTTCTGGAAAAGGCACTCTCTCAGGCTCCTGATACCATCTCTGCGAATCTTCTTTCCACTTTTCTTCTTCTTCTTCCTCTTCTCTCCCACAGCTTTCTATCTCCCTCTATTTCACTCTTCTTTCCCTTATCCTTCCCCTGGCTCCTCTGTCCCCTCAATACCTCCTGCTCTTCCCTTTCTCATCTCCTCCTTGTTCTCTTGGGCTCAATTCCACTCACTTGCCCCACTGACTCTCCCCTTCCCTGTTTATTTTCCCCTCCTGGAGCCCCCTGGTCATCTTGGCAGGAGGTCATCTCAGATAATGCAGGGACTCAGGCTGTCTTCTCTCCAGAATGTCCCTTTCCTCCTGAAGACTAGCCGGCAGCCCCAGGGTGCCACCTGCTGCCTCAGGCCAGCAGGAGGACTGTGCCCTAGGCTACCTCTCACCCTTTGAAGCTTCCATCTGTGGCAGCGGCCCCTGCAGGCGAGGCTGGGGATTGCAGCTTCCTGCCAGCTTCAGCTCCCTCCTTGCTCCTGTTCTCAACCCAGACATCCCAGAGTCCACACGTGTATGTCTAGGGTGCACATGACTGTGGGAACCGTGCGTGGACAACAGGGCATGGCATGTCATTCCTGCGTGCCTGTGTGTGTCCAGTGGAGGTACGTGATTCGAGTGTGTACTTCCTGGCTGGTGTCTGGGTCTGTGTGAATATAGAGTGCACACAGGAGTATGTGAGTGGAATGTGGGCTCTGCAGAGTTTTGCCTGTAAGCTCCTTATATACTTGTGAACGTGTACACTCGAGAGCGTGTTCAATAGTGGAAATCCACTTGTTTCTGTGGGTACCTGGAGAAGCTTGAGGGCACCACCAAGGAGGAGCTTGTTTGACCCTGGGGTCACCAGTGAGCACAGAAATAGCACGAAGATACATGAGCGTATGTGTGAGGGAGGGAGAGGGATGCTCACAGCGTGCACCTGTGTGTCACCTTGGCTGATGTGCACACGTGTGTTTTCACGGCAGTGTGGGGGCTAGGAGACCCCCAGGAGGGTGACCATTTGGTTCCGTGAGCACACACATGTGAGCAGCATGGAGGGCCTGGGAGAAGCCGTCTTTATGTGCATGGGGGTGAATCCTCCCAAGCCAGAGGCAGGGCTGGGCTGAAAGGGGAAGTAGTGATTATAAGCTTTTAAAGAAATGCCTTAGCCTCCAACAGGGCCCGAGACACAGGGAGTCCCATGTGTCACCCAGCCCTGATGTCGCCCAGGCGCCTGAACCACAGGGACGAGAGGAGGCCACCTCCCCCACCTGCCCGCTGTCCCCAGCAGGCTGAGGCCAAGGCCAGGGGAGAGCAAGCACTTCCCCTGCCCTGGAGCACCTGCTAGGTGCAAGGCCGCACTGTCCAACTGATGCTGCAGTCTCTCACCAGAGAGTCCTCCCCGAGCACCGGGGCAGTGCTCCAGCTCTCTCTGCCTTGGTGGACTCCGGGGTCCAGGTGCCCCCTTTCCCAGCCAAGCCTGACTCCTCCAGGAGATCTCCCCTCCTGTGGGCTGCCCTCAGGGACTGAGTGGACACAAGCAGAGAGCAGGAAGCCCTAGATAAAAGCTGGTTGGAGGAATGAAGAAGAAATGGCAACTCCCAGGGGTGTTGGTCCAGGGCGTCTCCTGAGGGTATGCGGAGGGAGGGAGGGGGGCTATGCTCAGTGCCAGGAGATTGGCCTTTGAATTCACTTCTGCATTATGCTCTCTGAACCTCACTTTCTTCCTTTCTAAAAAAGGGCAAAAATCTACACCCCCCTTCGCCCCAGGATACCAGTGAAATGTGGCAGTACATGGTACATGGTATGTATTCAGGACATGACAGGTGTCTCCTCCCTGATTGCCAACAGCTGCCCTGAGCCCCTTCCACAGCTATCCTTGGACTAGCTATGAGTCAGCTACTGCTGGGCAGCAGGAATGCCCGGGTTCCCATTCTGGAAGCATGAGTCAGGCCCAGGTTGGGGAGGAGAAAGGTCACACTGGGGTCAGATGGGTCAGATGCCGGACCCAGGCAGGAGCAGACACGCGCCTGGCTGCCACCTTATCACGATGGGATGGGATGTATATGATGTCCGTTGCCAGTAACTGGATCTCAAGGGCTGGGAAGGTAAGGCCCCGGGGCTAAACCTAGCACCCCCTACCTCTGTGAGCTGATGGTGTTGTTGACTCAGGCTCTGTGATATGCAGATGCTTTTCAGATAGAACAGCCTGAAAAGGGCCCAGCCAAGCCCTAGAAGGCATTGTGTTCATAGCTGCTGCTATAGCTGCTGGGGGCAGGACCCATAGCCCTGGGGATGGGCCCAGCCTGAGGACCCCCTCATTTCTCTCCGAGCTCCCAAATCCAGCTCGCCAGATCTGAAGTCCCATCTTGGTAACCTGAGAGCCTCTCTTCTTTATCTAGATTCCAGCAGTTTCCAGTCAGAACCCATTGAGCTTTCTCCAGGCTTTGGTGAATAGCTGCTATCGATCCGGAAAATCTACTTCCAACTCTCTCCTATACTCCTGATTCTGGGCAGGGAGTCTGTCCTTCCTTACTGCAGGAAACTGACCATTCAGCACGACGGACAGCGCCCCGTGTGGGTGGACCGTGGTGGGGAGGAGGGTCTCCAAGCCTAGCAGTAGTCAGTATTTTAGCCACACTATTCCTATCCTCAATGTCGCCTTCTTATCTCCAAAAGCCAGAACATACTGGTTTCTTAGGGCAGCTAACTATCCATCTCTCAGTAATTAAACACATGTTCTAGCCATTCACATACATGATGGGATTTAACGAGGTGCCCTAGAGAGCTTTCGCAGGCAGAAAAATGGAGGGAAGTGGTATAGTGATTCGATGTATCTCTGCCACCCCAACATGAAGAAAGTCAGTTAAAACACACACAGGCACATTAAAAAAAAATCATTCCTTGAGCGCGTGCTGTGGACCAGTCCTTGTTAGGGACTGGGAGGAAGGGGGAAGAGGGCAACATGAGGCTCTCCTTGCATTCTATTGCCTTTATGGCACCTCACAGTTGCACTGAAGAGGTACGCATCAACCGGCACGTTATTTCTTTCCCATTTATGAAATTTGCAGAACTATTTCTGGGAAATTATGAAACCTGTTTGAAATATGCAAAAATGAAGCAGCAGCTTTGCTGGATGGAAAGGAAAAAAACCTCCTAAACCCTCAGTGACTAGCGGCAGGAAGACCTGCTTCCAGGACAGCCCTCTCCTTGTTTCCCTGGCTACTGCACCATCTGGGCCCCTGCCTGCCCCTGCTGGGGACGCAACCCAAGGAAATGGCATAGAGTCCAAAGACAACACAATTTGATGACTTTATGGATTAAATACATACTGGTGTGTCAATAGTGTGACCATACCAGAAATCAAAGGTTATATTCTCTCTCCACTCTCCCTCACTCTCTCCCCTTCTCTTCCTTGGGCTCCTCCTTCTCTGAGCCTTCTCTGGGGCTTAATAGGATGAGCTTGGTCCTAGTGGGATGCGGAAAGAATCCTGGCTTGCTTCCTCTCCTATCCCAAACCCTAGAGGCTATAGCTTCTAACATCCTCCTGAATGCTCAGTACTTAGCTTCCTTGCATAAACCGTGGCTCAAGTTGCCACTCCAGCCCTCCCTGGCCCTGCCTCCAATCTGATTCTCTGGACAGAGAACTGTTTGCCCAGCCCACACCTGGCAGCTTGTCCCAGACCATCAAGATGAACAGGTTTGGCTGACCAGACTGGCTACAGCCTTTGTTTTCACTGAGATAGAGTCGGAATTTTGGCCACAGCTGAAATAAACTTTTTGGATTTATTTTCTTTTGAATCATTTCTCAAGTATGGAAAAGTGGCAAGAATAGTACAAAGAAAAATTTTCTTTTGATCATTTGAGAGTTAGTTGCTGACATGATGTCTCCTTACTCCCAACTACTTTAGTGTGCATCTTCTGCAAACGAGGACATTCTGTCTCACTTAGTCACATTACAGCCATCAAAATTTGGAGATTAACATAGATATGTTACCGCCATCTAATCCTGAGATCCTATTCGAGTTTTACCAGTTGTGCCAATAATGTCCTTTTTAGCAAAAGGATACCATTCAAAATCATGCATTAGTGTATTTGGTTGTCAGTCTTCTTGGTCCCCTTCAGTCTGGAACAGTTCCTTAGTCTTGATTTTCATGACCTTGACACTTCTGAGGATGATAAGCCAGTTATTTTGTAAAATGTCCCTTGGTTTGGTTTGTCTGATGTCTTGTCATGATTAGCCTTGAGTTATCCATTTTTGGCAGGAATACCGCAGAAGTGATACTGTGTTCTCCCTCCTGCGTCCTGTCATACAGTGCATGATGTCAATTTGTCCCATTTCTAGTGATGTTAGCTTTCTTTTTCTTTCTTTAAAAATTTTTTTAATTTATTTTTTGAGAGGGAAAGAGGGAGAGAGAGAGAGAGAGCGCGCGCGCGCGCGCGCGCACACACACACACACACAAATGGGGGAGGGGCAGAGAGCGACGGAGACACAGAATTCGAAGCAGGCTCTGGGCTCTGAGCTGTCACTACACAGCCTGATGCGGGGCTTGTCGGATGCTTAACGGACGGAGCCACCCAGGCATCCCTGGTAATGTTAACTTTGATGACTGTCTTCCAGGATCCACCACTGTAAATTACTTTTTTTCCTCTTTGTAATGAAAATGCACATTGTGGAGAGCTACTCTGAGACCACGTACGTTCCTGAGCCTCATCAAACCTCCTGCCAGTTCCAGCATCGCTGATGTTCTGGCTTAATTATTACTCTGATGGCTGCTAAATCCACAGTTACTTCTACATTTACTAGTTAGCATCTTCGCTATGAAAAAAAATCCTTTCTCTTCTTCGCATTTATTTATATTAGTATAGATTCAGGGATTCCTAGTTTATTCATTTATTTTGATACTCAGATAATCCCAGCTTTGGTCAGTGGGTGCCCCTTCAAACTGGCTTTTATGTTCTTTTGATATATCCCCTCCATTCTTGAAACCAGTTCCTAACTTTCTGGACAAAGATGATCCTGGAATCATCTTGTGATATCTTTGTCACCAGCACTGGAATTAGCCATTTCTTCAAGGAACTTTGGTTCCTTTTGTATTTAGAAATCACGATCTGGGCTGATAGCTTTTGAAATCTTGTCAGTGATTTTTGGACTCTTTAGACATGAATGAGTGTGCCTTTAAGCTCCAACATTCTAGACCAGTGATTCTAAAACCTGGTCAGGTAGTGGACAGTGTGGAGACAAAGAGAATTTTAATGGGAATATATGACATATAGAGTAAACATAATATTTTATGGAATCTAAAATATCATCAATGGAGAGAATAAGGGAATATATGTATATATGCATATGTGTATATGTATATACACATATAGTTTAAATCTATATATTTTCTTTTTTTAAAGTCTATTGTGATTAAGTTTTTTTAAGTTTATTTATTTATTTTGAGAGAGAAGGAGAGCAGGGGAGGGGCACGGTGAGAGGGTGAGAGAGAGAGAATCCCAAGCAGGCTCTGCAAGTGCAGAGCCCAACACAGGAGTCAAATCCACAAATCATGAGATCCTGACCTGAGCCAAAGTCGGACACATAACCGACTAAGTCACCCAGGTGCCCCAAAATCTATGTATTTTCATCTACTGTGTCTATCTTGAAGGTCCTGAGCACACTTATATCTTTAATCTCAATCTCAGTACCATATGGTTCATTCTAGTTTCCCTCTTCCAACATTCCTTTGTGTACAATCAATCTCCCTTTGTAGCCACTGTCCTTAGCACAGACGTCTTCTATGTTGGGATAAAAAACTCCCCCACTGAACCTTGGCCTGGATGCCTGCTTTCCCCACCTAGTAGCTTTGGGATTGGATGATGCAGGAAGAAAGGCAGGCATGTAGGCAGGTAACATTTTGAACTTTTTACTCACCAATAAATCAATACTTCTGATCTTTGGGAGGTTTTGCTCAAAACTTGTCCTTAAAAATGATATATATTTCACCTTTTCTTTAGAGAGAGAGAGAGAGAGAGAATATTAAGCAGGTTCCACGCTCACTGCAGAGTCTGACATGGGGCTCGATCCCACGACCCTGGGATCATGACCTGAGCCGCAATCAAGTGTCAGATGTCCAACTGACTGAGCCACCCAGGCGCCCCATATGTTACCATTTTCAAAGTACCAAGCTACATGATTAATATTTGGAAACAGAGAAAGAGGAAAGTCATCCGTAATTTTACCACTCTAATACAACCATTGTTTAGGACTTGAACATATTTCCTTTCAGTTTTTCCGCAGTGCATTAGTTTCCTTTTAAATATAATTAGAACTGTAATGCTGCACCTTCCTATCCTGCTTGTTTACCGACGGCAGCGAGAAAAACATTCACTATTTATGAAATACCTAGTATGTGTCGGGCTCTGTTGTTTTCCCTGTCTCATTTAATCCTTAAGGTAATCTTGCAGAGTAGGTATTTTTCTGATATTAGAGATAAGTCGAGGCTTGGGGAGACAGTGCAAAGTGACACTTCTACAAAATGGTAGAGCTAGGATTGGAACCCAGGTGTTTCTCCAAAGTTTGGTTTGCTATCCACTCTCTCTGAAGTTAAATATTTTTTCCATGGTACAACACTATTTGTGCAACTCTGATTTTAAATGCTGGCATTTTATACTAATGAGGGATTGTTTCATAACTTACTCAACTACTCCTTTATTGTGGGATATGTGGGCTGCCTCTATCCACCCTCCCTCCGCCCCTCCCTCTTTCCCTCTCTTCCTCTCTTTCTCTGGCTATATAAACAATATATAAAGGACATATAAACAATGATGGACACCTTCATAAATATGTTTTCACTAAATGTCTTCTGAAGGGTTGACCCAATTTGAATGCCACACTCAAACAACATTGTCAGATTATTATTTCAAAAAATAGCCTATACTTTAATAGGCAAAAAGTATCTTGATATAATTAGCATACATCTGAATATGTTTGGTTTTATTCAAGAAACATTTAAGGAGTGCCTGCTGTATACAGGGAATGATGGCAAGAGTGGAAGATCCAAAGAAATTTTTATTGTACAACTCAGCCAGAAATTGAGATACACCAAGGTATCTCAATTAATTATGCCCTTGACTAAGGCTGATTTATTTATTTATTATTATTTTTTTAAAGTTTATTTATTTAGGGAGAGACAGAGAGAGTGAGTGCAAGAGGGTCAGAGAGAGAGAGGGAGGGAGAGAATCCCAAGCAGGTTCCACGATGTCAGCATGAGCCCGATTTGTGGCTAGGACTGTGTTTCTGGGCCCTTCCCTTAAGCTTCTGAGTTTTAATAGCCCTAATCTCTTTTATTTGTTCACTCAGACCTGGTTATGGTAGCTGCTTCCACCTGTGCCAGTCCGGTCCTATCTTGGGGTTCTCTTTTTACCCTTTTAAGTGCCTGGTCAACACTCTGCACTTAGTTAACAATTCTTTACATTGAGTTCTCTCTGTTCAAATAACTGGTGTGACTGCTGTTTCCTTATTGGAACCTGACTGACAGAGGCAGGCCTTGAACCCTGACGTGCAGAGGATCATGAGGTGCCTACCTACTTTCTCCCTATGTCAGTGTTTGTGGAGATACCGGGAAGAGACAGCTCCCGGTTGGTGTGCGCCTGAGGGAGCTGCAATGTTGGCTGGGAGAAGGCAGCCCCTTCCAGAGCATTCTGGGTCTCTCATCAGATTTCAAATAGGAAATGTCTAGCTGGGCTGAAGGATTGTTGACTGGAGAAATTCCAGCTGGAACGTTTGGCGGCTGTATGTTCCTTGAAGTCAAGGGCATCTCCTGGAGACAGAAATCTAGAAGAGTCTGTCTTCATGAACTTACACAAATATTTTGTATTTGATGCATTACATGGTTACACAACAACTTTCATGTCAACTTTTATTTTACAGATATTTTTTTAAAAGTTTATTTTTGACAGAGGTAGGGAGGGAGAGAGGGAGAACACAAGTGGGGGAGGGACAGAGAGAGGGAGCAGGAGAGGGAGAAATTCCCAAGTAGTCTCTCGGCTGTCAGTGCAGAGCCTGATGTCAGGCTTGATCCCATAAACCATGAGATCACGACCTGAGCTGAAACCAAGAACTGGTCACTTAACCAACTGAGTCACCCAGGCTCCCCTCATGCCAATTGTTTTAATAAACATGACTGAGCACCAAATGAAGGTGAGATGCTGTGCCAAACAGTAGGGAGATGCAGATAGAGGCACCAGTCCTTAGCCTGAAGATCCCACTATCTACCTGTGGGAGACATTCAGGTTAAAAAACCCCCGACAGCTTCCAGTTAAATCTGGCAGATTGAATACACATATTTAACTCTTTTCCCTTATGAAACCCATCAAACTGCAGTGAGGTTTGTTGATTTTAAAAATTTAGGGGCACCTGGGTGGCTTATTTGGTTAAACGTCTGACTTTTCATCTTGGCTCAGGTCATGATCTCACAGTTCGTGAGTTCGAGCCCCATATCGGGCTCTGCACTGATCGCGTGGAGCCTGCTTGGGATTCTGTCTCTCCTCTCTGCCCCTCCCCCACTTGTGCTCCCTCTCTCTCAAAATAAATAAATAAACTTAAATAATTAAAAAAATAAAACCTTAAATCCAGTTACAGTTGGATGTTTGGAAAATGAGAATTGGTTGTGACACAATTATATATTATGGATCAATTTGCCTGTAGTGTGCACTTCAGGATTCCTGATGCACAATTTTGTCTGTGAGGATTGTGGATGAATGCAGACAACTGCACCCAGCTGTGTAGGAACACACAAAATGCACACAACCCTAACATCTACCCAGCTCCGCCCACCCACAGCAGGTGGCACCACCCTTCACTGGATGTCAGATAACCCTCCTCCCGCAGGTAACTTGCGGTAACTTCACCACAGCTAACAAGCTGCTACCCTTCCCATGCCCATGTCCACAAGCCAACTGAGTCTCTTTCCAGGTAAAATGCCCAATTTCTTGTAGTCATTATGTATTTCCTAACCATTTCATATGTGTAAAACTGTGCTACCGTTTTCATTAGGTTCCTATCTTTTTTTAACGTGTCACTGATGAAGATGTTAAGTATTGTGCCCCGAACCCTAGTTTTATTCCTTCAAAAGTCCTGTGGTCAGGTTGCATGGTGATGCACGGGATGGTGGTTTTTCCGAATGAGTATGCTATGTTACAGCGGAACCGATTACACAGAAGACCAAGAAAAAACGAGGGAGATGATTGTAGAACCTTCTGGAAGCTAGTAAGTAGAACAAATTGTAACTAATTGTGAGATAACACCAAAAAAGTGTGTATTGGTCTCTGCCCCCAGTTTCCTGCACAGAACTCTTAAAGTAAATTCCTAAGGGACAAGAACATTAGGAGCATCTCTTGTTCTAATATTTGGTCTTTGACCCTGTCCCTGACACAAGGCTCCGGAAGTCCTTGTAAATCCCTAAGTGATAAGAGCACCAAGGAGCATCTTTTATCTATTGAGGCGACTCTGGATGGGGACCTGGATGGTCACAAAACCAAGCAAGACTAGAAACTTGGAATTTTCAGCCTCACCACTATCCTCCAGAGAGGGGAGAGGGGCTGGAAATGGAGTTAATAATTGATTGTGCTCACATGAGAAAGCCTCCATAAAATCTTAATTGTAGGGGTTTGGGGGAACTCCCAGGTTGGTGAACATATCCACGTACTGGGAGGGTGACATACCCCAACTCTATGGGGCAAGAAGCTCCTGGAGTCAGGACCCTCCCAGACTTTGCCCTTTGCCCTATCTGGCTGTTCATATGCCTCTTTTATCACATCCTTTAATAAACTGGTAATCGTAAGTGTTTCCCTGAGTTCTGTGAGCCACTCTGGCAAATTAACTGAAGCCAGGGAGGGGGCCTCTAAGCTATGTTCTAAATTAGAAAAGATCTTTGAAACAGGACACAAGGGGGAAAATCCTCAGTAATAGGTTGAACCTAAAGTTACAGATTATTTAAAAAATTTTTAATGTTTATTTTTGAGACAGAGAGAGAGAATGATCAGGGGAGGGACAGAGAGTGAGGGAGACACAGAATCTGAAGCAGGCTCCAGGCTGTGAGCTGTAGGCACAGAGTCTGGTGCGGAGCTCCAACTCACAGACTGCGAGATCAGGACCTGAGCCAAAGTTGGATACTCAACCGACTGAGCCACCCAGGTGCCCCAGAACATAAAGTTACAGATTATTTAAACCAAGCCTTGGATATGGGATGGAGACACTGATGGGGTCAAGAGGAAAGAAGGGAGGAGGGTAGGGAATTAAAGCGTTATGGGTCCAGGATAGGGGAGAGAGGGATTTAAGGAAGTAAAGGAGAACTTGCATTCCTTCTCCCTGGACCCCCACCATGTTCTTTGATTTTTCAATTCTTTTGAACAGTTGGGATGCATTGATTAATTGCCTTCATAATTAAAGACCATGGGGTAGGAAACACTGAAAAGTTGGGGTTCAAAGGTGTAAGGTGATGCCATATGTCCAGAGAAATCGCTTTCCCCAATTCCCTGTTTCTTTCCCAGGGTAGTTTTTCATTTTTCCACAAATGAATAGTAACCGACCAGAAAAAAAGCCTAGGGCATGGTATGTAGATAATTCCTGAGGTCCCAAAGTAGAAACTGAACACACACCTAAATAAGATGGCTATCTGTGTGCTTGCAAGTTCTCGTTTGTTGGAGAAGGGCGATGTTCTGGCATGCCCTGTGGGGGGTTCATTGTTCTCATCTTTAGAAGACCAAACTCTGTGATAGGACTTGGAAGACACCGGAGCAGGGGCACAGGGAGAAGCTCTCTGGCCTAGTTCTTCTTAACCTAGAGGTTAACATGCCTGACGTTTAGCTGTGCATCTGCCATTCCTGTGAGCTATGTGCCTTTGTGCAAGTCATTTGACCTCTCTGAGATGAATCGATCACTCCAGAAATACTAGGTTGCTGCACATAGTCAACATTCTCCAAATGTTTGTTGAATAAATAAGTGAATAAATGAGTGGCTCAGTTGGTTAAGTGTCACAATTTGTGAGTTCAAGCCCCGCGTCGCGCTCTGAGCTGAGAGTTTAGAGCCTGGAGCCTGCTTCAGATTCTGTCTTCCTTTCTCTCTGCTCCTTCTCCCGCTCGTGCTCTGTCTTTGTCTCTCAAAAATAAATAAATGTTAAATAAAATAAATAAGTGAATAAATGAATGAGTGAAGGGACTTGCCTAAGGTCACCGTCAGTGGAAGCTATGCCTGAAGCCCAGAGGCATCCAGCCTAGCTCACAGTGAGATGGCCACCTTCCACCTCCCCCTCACTCACCGGCCTCAGCACTCGACACACCTCCTGGAGGATCCGCTCCTGGCTCTGCACGGAGCACAGGACTAGGGTGCAGACCACCACATCCACGGAGCCATCGGCCACCTGCTGCATGTTCTCTCCCGTAGCCACCACGAAGCGCTCGAACTGCAGGTGTCGGTTCTCCGCGACGCTCTTGATCAAGAACTTCTCAAAGTTGGGGTTGGGGTCGATACAAGTCACCCTGCATCCAGCCGGGTAGAACTTGAAGTTGGCCCCGGTGCCGCAGCCCACTTCCAGCAGAGAGAGCTTCCCGGAGGGACCCACAAACTCCGGCAGATTGCTGAAGAGCTCGTGCTTCTTGCTCGCCATCTGTTCGTTGTACATCATGGTGAACCTCTGCAAGAAGTAGGGGAACCACATTTTTCATATCTGGCTCCACAAGCCCAGAAAGTTCAGCAGGTACATGGGAAGTGACTGTACCAGGATGCAATAGCCTGAGAGAGAAGGTGGGTGAGGACTTCCGGCGTGCAGGAAAGACAGCATGGACCCGGGGATGGAGGACAGGAGCAGGGTGGGGGGTGGTGGCACACCACAGGTAACGTAAGACCCTGCAGACACCCTAAGTAGCACGCAGTCATCAAATGAGGGCCAAATCCAGAGAGGTGGTGTCTCAAGTCCTAGTCTTCTGGGGCTCTCACCAGTAGAGAGGAGAGGAATCTCTAAGAGCATGGCAACGGCCATCTCACAATAACGTCAACATCAGCAACAACTTGCATATACCGAGTCTTTAAGTACATTTTCTAACATTCTCTTTATGACTTAAAAGAACCCATGAGACAGGCACTATTAGCTTCCCATTGTATAGAAGAAGTAGTTGAGTCCCACAGAGGTGAACTACAAGGTCGTGCAGCTGGGAAACGACAATCAAAGCAAAACCAGAGGGCCGTGCGGGTGTTGTGTGGCTTCTACTAAGACTGCTGATCTCTTTTAGGGGGAGTTAACCGGCATTCTTACGGAGACTAGAGAACGTACATGCATAAGGTGATCAGTGTAGAGAACTTGGTCAGAGCAACCTCACAAAACGTTTTTATCATCCCTGAGAAATAGCCATTCTCAACGTCTGCAGAAACTTCTCAGTCTGAATGTCTATCTATATCCTTGGCCATTCTTAGCTCCTTCCTGCCATACAGGAATGTGCTAGGCTGGTCCTTTCCGGACTCTTAAAGCCAAAACTGCCACCCCGTCATCTTTAACATCTCTCCTTATGGCCTTTCTCCCTTCCCCCCACCAACCTGCATCTCCAAGTCTCTTCATCCTATGGGAATCCTTTCCTTTAGCTCGCTTTCCATGCAAGCTAACTTCCCCTTACTTTCTCTTACAGTCAAACTGTCCGAGAAATTGTAGTGGGCACCCACTGATCCCACTTCCGCTCCCCGTTCAAACCGCAGCCCACTGACATCTGGCATCTGCCCCCACAACCCCAGTGGAGGGCATGCAGATTCATGCAAAGGCAGTCAGAGAGAGAAGAGAACGAGAGGGTGGCAGTATTAAGAAGTGGTGACCAAGGAACAGAATGCTCTATCTGAGGAGGTGAGAGAGGCTAGTGTCCTGGTGGAGACAAGATCTGTCCTCAAAGCCTGGAGGGAGGAAGAACAAGGTGGGTGGGGAGGGAGGTTTGGGTGGAGGAGGGGAAGGGGAGGCTTTTTTTTTTTTTTTTTTTTTTTT
>NW_027528345.1:12254055-12255744 GCF_008692635.1 Crocuta crocuta
GGGCTGAGCCGGGCTGGGGGTACAGGTGGAGGAGACTGGAGAGTCAGGCCTCAGAGACTGAGGGGTCTGAGAGGTCCAGCCTGGACAGAAAGTCTCCAAGAGGGTAGTGGGTGGGGAGAAAACAGAATAATGGGGTTCAGGCCTGGGGATGCTGGTACAGCTGAAGAAGCCAGCTGCTGAGTGAGATAGTTATGATTGGTGCTGTAGCGTGAGAGCAGACACTCCAGGGATGGAGGGGTTTGGGGTCTAGAGCGTGGCCATGGACAGACAAGAGGAAAAGGTTGGATGTGAACATCGCTGGAATCGAGGAGTTAAGGGATGGTCTGGCTGAGATGCTGGGTGGGCTATATGCCTGGAGAGTGGGGGTGCCAGGCTGGAGAGGAGCCCCGGGAGCTACGTGGCAGGGTCCCTGGTGGGTGTGAGGGAGCAGCCAGGAGGTCAGGAGCTGACTGTGGGGCCAGCAGGGATGAGCCACAGTTTTTTGGCTTTTAAAAAAACTGCAGGGATCTGTGCAACCAATATATAAAGGCAAAAACTCAATCAGCATAGAAAGGATTTTTTTCAGCAAATAGCACCCTTTGAAAGTATGTAACTTAATCCACCTAATCTCTTCCCACTAATGTTGCCTGTTTCTCGCTGATGGAAACCGAGGGCAGCAGAGACCATGTGTGTGCACCTTGGTGAGAGCATCTGTAGGATAAATTCCTGGCGGTGGGTGTACTTGGTCAAGGACAAGTGTACTCATTTTATTTGTTTTGTTGATTGAGGGGAGGGCAAAGGACTTTAACTTTGAGAGCTCTGCCAACTCACCTCCAAGCAGTGATCCCATGAACAAGAGACAAAGCCCACACGTTTGTCGTCACCATTACCAAGCTTTGTAGTCTGACAATCTGATGGGACATATGGCTTTCCGTATGTGATCCTTATTGCATTTCTTTAATTTGAGTGAGGTTGAGCATTTTGTTTTTCATGTCTGCTGTTTGGTTTTCTTTCTTTTTCTTTTTTTGTGGGTAATCTAGTGGTTCAACTGCCAGAGTTCAGATCCTGGATTTTTCACATCTTAGCTGTGTGACCTTGAGCCATTTTCTTAAACTCATTGCGCCTCTGTCCCCTCTCTTAAAATGGGGACGATGACGCTGGGATGAGAAGCTGTTGTGAGAACTTCACGGGTGAACAGATGCCATGTGCTTAGGACAGCGCCAGGCACCTGTAGAGTAAGTACTCTGCGCACTGCCAGCTCATATTATCTGTGTCTGTTACCCGCTTTCCTGCTGGGTTGCCTTTTTCTTTTTCTTTTTCTTTTTTTTTTTTTGACAGCATCACATATTCAGGGAAGTAGCCTGTTGGTTGTCATTTATGTTGCTTTGTTGCCTTTCACTATTTAACTTAAAAAAAAAGTATTACGTTCAGTGCAGAAATGCTTCATGGTGTTTTTTTTTGTTTGTTTTTTTTTTTTTTGCTATGATTGCAAACATTTGCATTCCAAGCTAATGACAACCAATCATGCTTTTTTTCTTTGTTAGGAACAAGAGGCTGTGTTTTCAGGGGATGGACGGTGAGGAATGGCTCTGAAAGTGCAGGGAGGAGGCAAAAGAGTGTCTCCATCGCCTCTACGGAGAGGAGAGGAGCAGCCCATTCCTCCCGGGGCTGGGGGGGGGGCTGCAGGACCACAGTGTCCCCCTCAGGTTT
>NW_027528345.1:12255857-12256529 GCF_008692635.1 Crocuta crocuta
GGGGGGGGGGGGGAGGGGGGCACACTGGGAAGCCAGGTAGGGAGTGAGGGGCCACTGAGCCTGTGCTTGGTGGGTGTGCATGTGTGTCACACGACACTACAGAGATGGGGTGAGCCTTCTGCGCAGGAAAGGGACGACTAGGAGAGGCTTCAGGCTTCGGGGATTATCTTGTCTTCAGATTCTGCCCCAAATGTCCTAAGGGGGTGTCTCTGTGAGGCCGGCAGAGGCATGGGCTGCACTGGAAGACGGCATTCAGGTGGCCCTCTGTGCTGTGCACTCACGCAGGCAGGAATGCGCTCCCCAGCCTCTCCGTGTGGACGGCTCCTCAGGAGGCCCTCCAGAGGGTGTTTATGTGTGCGGCCGGCCTGGCACGGAGTGGGCTTGCGGTGCCAGCCAGCCTCGAGAGGCAGAGGCGGGAGGAGCCTGGGGTGCAGGGCTGGGGCTGCCGGGAATATTTCAAGGAGGGGATGCTGAGGTTGAGGGGGTGGAGACTAGTCAAGGGGAGGCTGAGGCCAGACCTGGCAAGCCTCCTTTGAACGTCCTCCCAGCTCCCTCTCACCGTGGAACCCTGGGATTTCTTCTCTGGTGAAGAAACTAGGCCCAGGGAGGGGCAGTGACTTGTCCAGGGTCACACGGCAGGTCACCAGCAGTGTTCTGCCCAAGATCGCTCGG